>NC_056523.1:292055438-292244079 GCF_019175285.1 Sceloporus undulatus | reverse complement strand
CCCCCCAGATCACTGTGCATCCAGCCTCTCTCCGTTACAAATGGTGTTCAATGGCTCTCTTCACACAGAGGGGAGGTTGCAATCCACCGGGGGAAAGTCTATGCGAATGGAAGAAAATGGCGTTGGCGATGCAGAAAGAGACCAAAGAGGGTAACACCCCCAGGCCAGCCCATCACGCTCCGCTCCTCCCATCCAGTTGACCTGATTCAAAGGCCAAAACGTTCCTATTTAAATACTCCGATTTCTATCCCGAATTAAGGAAAAATACTAGGGTTGACCCTTCTACCTTTTTACGCCGGTTTATAGACCTCTGACCCGGATTAAATGTTATAAATCAAATCAGATTCGAATTGTAGTAGAAACGATATCGAGTTAATCTAGAACTGTTCTAGAGTTAATTCGGGTTTCAGTAGGAACGCTACACCTTGGATTCGATTTGTAAACCGGTGTATAAGCCAGTGAGAACAACCCCGATGTCTGCCTTGATCTAAGATGTCTAGTTTACTGGTTGCACTCTGGCTACATCATAGTTCTAATTGCAAATGTATAAAGCCATTCAACCCAATTTATTAAAATCTATGAGAGGCCCTCTTCCATGATACTTCTACTCATGTGAAGTATCTGTACTCTACTCATCTGTCAATATGAATAAAGGCCTTCTCATTGGTGGCACTTCAGCTTTGGAAATGTTAGCTTTCTTTAGTCATTTTTAAAAAGTAAAATGTTCAGGCATGCTTTTTTTCTTGATTTGATTTTTGTGTTAGTGTTTTCTTTGTTACAGCATTACTGTGTTGTAAACTGTCCTGTATTGACTTGTTAAATTTTATAGATACTTGTGTAAATCTCATTAAGTATTCATTTTTTCTAATGAAGAACAGTATACTCATCCTGAAAAAAAAATAAATGAAGCTACACTTCCCAGTACAGATCAAAGGTCCCAAACACACTGCAGAAATAATCCAGTGTGAGACCACTTTAACTGCCCTGGCTCAGTGATAGGGATTCTTGGGAATTGTAGTTTGTTGTGGCACCAGAGTTTTCTGACAGAGAAGGCTAAATGTCTCATAAAACTACAGTTCCCAGATTTCCCTAGCATTGAGCCAAGGCAATTAAAGTGGTTAAATTGGATTAATTTTGCAGTGTGTTTTGGACCAAAGACACTCACTATACTGCACCCAATTTGAGCAGCCTTATATATTTAATTGGTTAACAGACTTCCATTGTTCTTAGGAAAGATCACAACAGGAAGCATTGAAATGGTATGCATCTGTTACTATAAAACCATGTACAATAGAAAGAAATTTAATATTTTTCCTAATAAATTTGTTCTAGTGAAGGAGAACCATCACCCAGGAAGGAGCTGCTTCATAACATAGACCCAATGTTTGTGGATCCATCTCCATGTGAGTCTGTGATTAACTGCTGGAACTCTTAAGAGATAGCTCTGAAGCCAAAGTATTGTAAGGGAGGGTGGGATCCCCTCTTAAGGTAGGTTTTATTTTTCTCTGGTTGGAAAAATTAAATAATGCTGGACAACAGCCATTCTACCACTTTGTCAGAAAGTATTGTAGTGATCTCATCTGCAGAGCACAGTTAACTATGCTCTAAATCATTCCCAGAGTTTGCCTCATTCTCTTGTGGCCCACAGTTACTCATATGTAAAATGTAATGTAGGCTGAATGTGGAACTGTTGACAGATAACCACATGCCTCCAGTACCTAGTGTGGCACAATGCCAGAGACCAAACTGCCTCCAGTACTGAGGAGTTACCTCCTGATAGCTATGTATATGCACACATATGTTGCTTCATATACAATAAAGTACAATTGTTGACCTTGCAGATGGAGGGTGGAGATCAGAGGGAAGTGTTGCTTCAAATGCAACTATGAGATTCTAAGTCTCATGGCTGCTTTTGTAGTGTAATCACATGAGTTGAAGTTTTTGTCAGTATTGCCTCTCTGCTATATGATGTCAGTTTTACAACTCTTCCCAGCTATATTTTTGTTGTTTAATTTTTTCCCCCTTCTTTTTCTTATTTTTTGGCCAGAGATTAAGCCTTTCACTATGGGGTTTGTTTTATGAAAATTTCCTTGGAACAGGCCCTTTTTACACACCCTCTCTAAATTCCATAATGAAATTACTACGTAATAACAAAGAGGATGTCCAAAACCACAGATGGCAGTCCTTCCGCCTGTGGTTCCCAGGCCTTGTGACTAGGGCTGCCTTGCACTGTTTTTTCCCCATTTCTCCTCTTCCAAACTGGATGTGCAGGAAGCAAAGCAGGGAGAGGGAAAAGACCAGGGACTTGAACTGGGAAACCACGCTGCCTCAGAGGTGGGGTGCCTTGTTGCTTCCTGACCTCTTGTCTGAAGCAGTGGCACAAGGGTGTGCAATTTGTGTGTGTGTGTGTGTGTGTGTGTGTGTGAGAGAGAGAGAGAGAGAGGGAGGGAGGGAGGGAGGGAGGGAGGGAATGAAAGGAGTAGCTCTTGGCCAGGCCCTCATAGAAGGGAAAGGAAAAAGGTGGAAAGAAAATGTATTCTGGCTCTTGGCCAGTTCAAAAAGTACACTGCCTCCAAAGTCATACATAATATTCTTGGACTATATTTTTGGTATTTCTGCTCCCACAAAAAAGTTATATGAAGCACCAGATGGAGCAGCTGGCACACTGTGCACAACCTGGAAGACTTGCTGGTACCCAGCCTCCTCTTGGCTACATACAGGAATCCCTCAGAATTCTTTTTATGCCATATGGTTTGCTGGATGTGAGAGTCATCACTCCTGAGAAGAGGGAGTCAGCCATGAGAGGACTTGTGTATGTGCCATGCTCCATACTTTTTGTCCATATTTTATTTAAATTCCAGCCTTCCTCAAAAGAAACCAAGGAGGCAAACATTGGTCTTTCAGGTGTATTCCATGCAGATCTGGTAAAACACCCAAAAAGCTCCAGCCAGCAAAAAAAAACTATTCCAAAGTCAGGCTTTAGCAAGGTTGCTGCATCATATGTCTTTAAACCAGGTTTATGGATTCCCACTCTCCTGCAACCAAATCCAGCCTCTGAGGCTCCCTCATGCAACCCACAAGTCTCTCCTGGC
This sequence comes from Sceloporus undulatus, assembly GCF_019175285.1. Lineage (NCBI taxonomy): Eukaryota > Metazoa > Chordata > Lepidosauria > Squamata > Phrynosomatidae > Sceloporus > Sceloporus undulatus. Next base: position 292,240,987 of record NC_056523.1, on the reverse strand, counting down.
AAGCTGTGCCTCTTTTCCTTCACTATAGCTCCTGGCTTTGTTCTTATGGTATTTATTTTGATTAGCTAGTTTGTTTTCTCGCTTAGGCTGCATCCACACTGCAGAAATAATCCAATTTGACACCATTTTAACTGCCATGGCTTAACGATGTGGAATTCTGTTAACTGTAATTTGCTGTGGCACCAGAGCTCTCTGACAGAAGAGGCTAAATGTCTCACTAAACTACAATTTCCAGAATTTTATAGCATTGAACCATGGGTGTTAATGTGGTGTAAAACTGGATTATTTATGCCATGCAGATGCAACCCAACAGGCCTACCTGGAAGAAGAAAAGCCCTCCCTTCATCCACCATCTTGAGGGAGAGAGAGGCAGGCTAGCTCCAACAGGCCCTGCCTGGAAGAAGACAAGCCCTCCCTTCATCCACCATCTTTAGGGGGAGAGAGGCAGGCTAGCTCCAACAGGCCCTGCCTGGAAGAAGACAAGCCCTCCCTTCATCCACCATCTTGAGGGGGAGAGAAGCAGGCTAGCTCCAACAGGCCCTGCCTGGAAGAAGACAAGCCCTCCCTTCATCCACCATCTTGAGGGGGAGAGTGGCAGGCTAGCTCCAAGAAGCCAAGCCCTCCCTCCAGTCCATCTGCCTTGGTCCAGGCGTCGGAGGTAGAGAAGAACTGCTGGACCTCATCCCCTTCCCCACCACCACTCCTTTCTCCTTTTGTGTCGTGTCTTTTTAGATTGTAAGCCTGAGGGCAGGGAACCATCTACTTAAAAAGATTGTATGTACAGCGCAGAATCCAATGTTGGCTAACAAATAGGAATCGTAGTCCAAAAGGTAACCTTGTTACTTAGGACTTTAGCATTTTTATAGAAACAGTCCACCTGTGGTGCTGTCTCTCTTTTCCTACTGTCTTCTACTTTAAAGTTTGTCTTTTCCATTGACACATCTTCACATGATATGCCCAAATACAACAGACTCAATTTAGTCATCTTAAGTTCTAGGCTTGATTCCTTTGTCTATTTAGTAGTCCATTCATCTCCAACACCATATTTTAACTGTGTGCCAATTATTCTCCCAGTACATACCCTGCAAGGTTTTTAGGCTTCACAACTATGGCCCAGTACGGACTGGCACAAAACGCCGGCCTGGCTCTGGAAGGCTGGGTGTATATACATGCCCAGCCCTACTAGCACTGCCCATGCACCATCTTGCCGCGGCCACACCACACAGGGCATGTGACAATGACACATGGGCGTCTGCGTGCCCAAACAGCACTCATCGGAAGCAGCTGCATCAGGGCATGCGAGTGCCATTATGGCACTCCTAAAAAGAAGCCACTCTTTTTTTTTTTTTTTTGGTGCAGCACCGATGAGGAGCCGCCTGTCTTTATCTCCCTTATATCTCTGTGGGAATAACAAGAGAGGAGTGTTCTTCCTTAGTGTGTTTTGAGCAATAATAGTAGGTGAGGTTTATACATATCCTACACAGACCATTGACACTTCAAGATCTCCACCACATCATTATTAAAATGTTCATCTTCATCCATGTATCCTGCTGACATCCTTTCTATTTCTGTCACACAAGCATCTGGTGTCCAGGCCATCTATTGCTAACCTTTTTTCTTGCATAAATATATAGGAGCAATCAGGCCTGAGACAAACATTAATTTGGCTTTTCCATAATTTTTGAGTATGTTCAAAAGCTTTTGGCAGAATCGTCTGCATTATTTTGGATGGGAAAGGGAATGTTTAAAGCCTTACCATGCTGAAACTATAGGGTTTCTGCCCCTGGCTTCCATTGCTTTTTCAAGCACTGCTTGTGGCAACAATAACAGGTCATTCTGAAGAAGGCTGAAACATTTTTAAGAGATAGTGAGAAGAACCATGTAACAAACCAAGTAAAAGTGGGAAACATTCAGGGGTAGCTGTTTTGGCCATTTAATAAATACAAACAAAAATCCATCGGTGATACCTTTATTGGCCAACCAAAATGCACAATATATTTGTTGCAAGCTTTTGAAGCTCCATGGACTTCTACTTCAGGCAAGATGTTACAAACCAAACAGGGGGGGGGGGGGAAACAATTGGAGATGTTGGTCAGATGCCTGCATGTTGTTTCAGTCCTTAATGAAGATGTTATGATGGGAGGATATCTTTTGCAGGTAGGCTCCTCCTCCTTCTGGCCATGCGGCAGTAGGGAGATTTTCAAAGTCCAGGAAATTTAAAGTCCATTTGCAACAGGGGCCCCTCTTTTGCAATCCAATATGTCTCCATTCAAATAAAAGTGGGTGGAGTAAGAGAATTCAGTGGTATCACTAGGGTTGGCATTACCCAGTGCAGTAACATGTGGCACCCCTCCCATTGACCTCCTCCCATTCCACACCATATAGAATCCTTTGTAATGTTTTTCGTACTAGTGTTACTCATTAATTTTAATTCCTGTATATTACTTGGTAATAGCTGTGATGTAAACAACTAGCAAAGTTGAAATTATACCTTTAAATTACAATATCTTATGCACCACTTAAATGCATGTACATGTACGTAGTTTCATGCAGTTCAAGTGACAATTCACTGGGTGAGGGGAAATAACTGCCTTCCCCAGACTACCATCCCCGTGTCCATTCCTCTAGTCCTTCCCACCTCCCTCAAACTAGCTGAAGCGCAGGAAGTAAGCGAGACCTAGAGTAAATTGCTGTGAATGGTGGACTACAAGGAGTGCTCAGCTTCCCACTTATCCTGTTGTTGTTTTCAGAGACCAAAGATACTTAGAAAGGATCGCTCGGATTTCCAGTGATTGGGCGGTATATAAATAAATCCTATTATAATCTGGAGCCAAAGCAAGCTTGGAGGATGTAGAATTTATTTTTGCAATCCCTTTACCAGGCTGTCCTTTCCTTTCTAGTTTCATCTGAATCCTGTCCTGGTGTACATTAAGAACACCTGGTCTGGATGAACAAATGGATCTGCAACAAACATTGTGTATGGAGAGGGGTATATTTCAGAGGAAGGAACTAACAAAACCACCTCTAAAGGTAATGTACCTTCAAGTTGCTGTCAAACTATGATGACTCCATGAATTTAATAGGATTTTCTTGGGCGAGGAATACTCAGAGGTGATTTTGACAGTTCCTTCCTCTAAAATGTAGCCTACAGCACTTGGTATTCATTGGTGGTCTCCCATCTAATTATTAATCATGACTGACCCTGCTTAGTTTCCAAGATGAAACTTGGAATTCCACAAATATTACACCTTAATTACATATTAAATACAACCAAGCTAGACCCAGCCCAATGTTTGCCCTGAGAACTAGAGTGTCTGCGCGTATGTGTATGCCAACAAGATTAAACCTACATTAAAATGTCAGATTCCATTGAGAAAGCTTCAAGTACAAAAATAGAACAGAATTGCATTTGCTTGATTGTATTACTGGAAACCAGGGTTTGAATTCTTGCTTGGCCATGGAAATTCACAGGGTGACCTTGGGCTAGTCATACAGTTTCAGCCTCAGTGGGAGCTAAATCTCACCAAGAAAACCCTATGATAAGTTCGCCTTAGGGTCGCCGTAAGTCAGAAATGACTTGAAGGTGCACAACAACAATAACTGTATCCAAAACATACCTTGTTTGGCTGCTGGAAGGCTCCCTTTTAGCCATCTAGCTTAAATATTTCCCATTGAGTGGGATGTCTATACCAGAAACATTATAAGCACACCTTACTGCTTTGTTTCCTTTTAAAACAGTGGTTTGAACTATGCATCCAGTCACTTGCATTTTGTACTTCCTTTTTTGCTTAAAAAAATAAACAAACCAAATAACCTGGGAAAGCTACAACTCTGAAGGGCAGCATTGCAAAAAGAGACTAATTAACTGTTCTGCTTCCCATCTGTTTCAATTCATAAGCATTCTCCTCAAGGTTATTTATTTATTTAAGTCATTTATGTATTGCCTCTTGACCTACCAGAGCCCCCAGTTGTTTTTTCACTTGTGATGAGAAAGAGATGGAATCTCTACCACCCCATGTACGCAAGTGTGTATGTGTTTATGTGCCTTCAAGTCACTTTTCTATTATGGCAATGTCATGAATTGCACAGGATTTTCTTAGGCAAGCAATACTCAAAGGTAGTTTTGCTAGTTCCTACAGCACCTGGTATTTATTGGCACTTTCCCATCCAAGTAATAACCAGAGGTGACCCTGCTTAGCTTCCAAGCTCAGACAGGATCTGGTGCCTTTGGGATATTTAGATCCATGGCAGCCATACATAGTATCAAAAATGAAAACAAAACCAGAATTGCCCACAAATCCATTTCTGGTTTTGAGATTATCATTAATAAGAATACAGTAAACAGTAGAAGAGATGCCTGTGACCTGTTGAAAAATGAATTGTTACTCCCCAAGTCTTCCAAGAGAGATAATCCACTCTCCTTTATTAAAACGATAGGCCCACTCATACTACACAATGATAGCACTATGATGTCACCTTAACTGCCATGGCAATATCCTATGAAATTCTGGGATTTGCAATTTAGGAAGAGATATTTAGAATTTTCAGCTCTGGTGTATCTCCTATAAGCTCCAGGGTTGCATAGGATTCAAACATGACAAAGGGGGATCATAGTGTTATATTCATATAGAGTGAAAGGGCAGGCATGGGGGATCTTCGGGCCACATATGACCACAGAGCAACACTTTACACACCCTTCATATACAGGAATACAATCACATGATAGGTGTATGTTTCAAATTAAGTGGATTTACACGCACTGGGGAGAATTATTGCAAAATGTATATATGCACATTTGTTATAACTTTGCTTCGTTCCTTCAAAAACCAAGTTACTGATGGCTTGGCAGCTGTGAGGATGATGTCAGCTCTTCCATTGTGAAGGGTCTGCTTTCTTTTACATTGTCTTATGGCATTTTATCAAGTTTCAGTGATTCAGCTGAATTAAAAACCAACTGGATCTGAGTCAAAACTCCCTTAACTGCTAAACCAAACATATTTCTGACCATGCAGTCATTTCTACAAGGCCTATTGTAGAGCAGCACTGAAGGTCTGCATTCTGTTATCAACAATTTTATTTTTCAGAAAATGACCTGAATGATGTCATGAGAATAACTAAATCCAAGTTGGAGTTGAGGGTTGTTAATCACAATCTGCCAATATACTTCTCTATGTGGCGTTTTAAATCATGTATGAAACTAGAGATGGTCAAAACCTTGGCAAGAAAACATTATTCTTATCACTTTAAAGTTTAAAAAATTAACTCAGTTTTATCAGGAGCTTCTAAAGTAGAGGGTGAACAATTTTGGGAGGTCCACTGTTGAACAGCCCTTACTGTCAGGAAGTTCCTCTTAATGTTGAGGTGAAATCTCTTTTCCTGGAGCTTGCATCCATTGTTCCGGGTCCTAGTCCCTGGAGCAGCAGAAAATAAGCTTGCTCGCTCCTCAGTGTGACATCCCTTCAAGTATTTAAATAGGGCTATCATATCACAGTGCTAGGAGAGTGCATGTTTCTTTAAAGGTAAACTGTCACACCTAAATGCTTCCAGGATCACCAAATCTCTTTCTCTTTCTCTCTCTCTCTCTCTCTCTCTCTCACACACACACACACACACACAGAGTTGTGTGGATGTCAGGGGCTACAGAAATAGCATTGGAGACTCTTTTCCCATTGCTCTTTCAGTGGTGTTGTTTGCCTCTTTGCACTTGAATGTGACAATAACTTTTCTCACCCTCTTTACCTTCTTCTGTGTTTTGGTGGCAATGCTAATGAACATTCCTGTTTAAGAAAAAAAATGAGAATTGTGCTACTCTGTTATCCTGATCAAGATCATTTCTCATGGGAAACCAAACATACCATACCATGACTACCATTTTCCTGATGCTTTTTCCTTAGCCCATTTCTTGCCTGGTTCTACTTGAGTGTGTGTGCGTGTGTGTAATTATATTCCCTTTGTAAACTGTAGCATAATTGCAATATTACGATACTTGTGGCATCTCAGATTCTGTAACAGTTTATGGTCCTGTCTTTCAATAGAACTTAAGGTCAGTGTTGCCAACAAGCCTCAAAGATATTCCCCGGAATGTTTTACCCAAATCCCCGGAATTCCCCAGTATTTGCCAGAATATTAAGTCAAAATCCCCGGAAAGAAATTAATTAAATTCCCAGATTCCAGGGAATTCCCCAGAAACTGGCAACACTGCTTAAGGTTGCTGTCCTAGTGAATGGCATATTTACGCTGCTGCCTGGTTTTGAGAACCAGCATGGTGTAGTTGTTTGAATGTTGGATGAGGACTCTGGAGACCAGGGTTTGTATCTCAGTTCAGCCATAAAAACCAACTGGGTGGCCTTGGGAGTTTGAGACCACTTTAACTGCCCTGTCTCAGTGCTATGGGATTTTGGGAATAGTAGTTTTGTAAGACATTTAGCCTTCACTGTCAGAGAGCTGTGATGCCACAATAAATTACAATTTGCATGACACTGAGCCAGGGCAGTTAAAGCAGTCTCAAACTGGATTGTTTCTGCAGTTTGTTTCATAGATGCTATCTGTGAGATGAACAAATATATGCACGCTACATAAGCAAAATATTTTTATCTATACAATATTTCAAGGGAGGTGTGATATTCACATGAAAATGGAAAGGAGGTCACATGGGTAAAAAGTCTGAGAACCACTGAGTTAGGACATTTTTGTTGCATAGCTTGTTACCAAATGGATGCTCTTCTCTTATGGTAACAATAGGATTCTTTGGCCTGGGAGCTTTATTATTTTGCACTGTACCATATTCCCATCCTGGAAGGGTGCCATTGCTCTCAACATTGTATTTGATATGACACTTTTTTTCTAGCATTATGTAGATTTTGCACTTGGTGAAGTTTCTACATTGTTCCAGAAGATATCATATGCTGTCTCTGATGTCATATTCATCTGTATCTCCACAACTGTGTTCTGCTGTATGAGTGCCATAATTTATTGTGGAACTGCCAACTTCATTTTTAGATAATATTTTATAATGTGTGGATATTTAGTTTATAATAAATCATCTCTGAATTCCATTGACATTATATATTGCATATGTTGGAAACACCAGAAGAATTTGTCTTGATTATGGGACAGTTAGCTCCTTTGGGCTCCATTTGTCACAGGCTGCACAAAGGCTAAAAGAAGGTTCTGTGAGTTATTATATAGCCGTTGAATTGTACCATCCATATTTCTTTTCACTGTTAGGGAAAATATAAAACTGATATAAAACGAACTAACATTCAGTCGGAGAAGATGCTGTTACTGCTTTTTTGTGTATATAAACGTGTGGGGGAAATCTATATTATCTCTTTTTAAGAGAGTGAAAATAGCCTGACACTCTGTCTTCATGCACTGCTAGCAACTGACATCATTTGAGAAGAATAAGTATCTTAACAAAGCTCATGTGGTCTTTTTCTGCTGAATAGTTGAATCTGAAACATTGAAACTATAGGAGTTGTAGCATTTTGGATCTGTGCCCTTTTTGTCTGATTTCAGGGTAGGAGCACATATAGGCACAAAGAGAGTAGGCAGATAAGGTTATAGGCATACCCAAGACCCATTGATTATGTGGTTACAAGGTTACCCACATGTTTAAGTCCATGGAACGTCTTGTTTAGAAGACAAAATAGCTGCTGAGCTTGTCTGTATAACTTTAGTCCCATGAAAGAGTTTACTATGCATGTTAAGGGAGGAAAATATTAGTCCTTCATTTCTGGTTCAGCTACTCTCTTTGTATGGAGGATGATGTTTTGAAGACCTCCTCTGCTAATGCATCCTTTCCATGCCTTCTCTTCCAGACAGACTCTGGGAAGATGGCAGGGGATTGGATTTGGACTTGATAATCCTTGAGGTTTCTCCCAACTCTATCATTCTAAGATGTACAGTTTTGTAGGGCATGTAGGAATAAATTTTTAAAACTTCTGTAATCCTGTGGAGATAGTCACTAAATATGTACACAAGGAGAACCAAGCTCTATGTATCCAGGGGCCACTCTTCCATTCTTCCATTCTCAGGCCCTGTTGGAGGCCAGGTCATCCCCTCCAATGGTATGATCATTAATTTGGTGGAAAACTATTGATCCTAAAACTGTGAGTCTCCAATTTTTAAAAAAATACAAATAATTGGGGGGGGGGGGAAACTCCTCTGGGAGACCCCACATACCACAAAAATGGCTATGGACACCACATAAATTGAATGATTCCCATGCCTTATGTAGATTGCATGAGCAGTACATTAAACAGTGTGTGGGTGGGGTACTGCTCATGCAATGGAACTTTGCTATCTTCTGCTTTTCTGAAAAACATTGTTTTGGATTATTTTAGACTGGGGAGCACCAAAATCCTCAAATCATCCAGATCATATTGGGAGAGAATGGGGTGCCCCACTGGTGGATGTAATTCTGTCAGAAAAGGAAATATTTGGATCTTGGTCCAGGGAGCCATTGCCAGTCAGACTGCAGAAGATGAATAATAATAAGAACTTTGGCCCAGAGCATACAGCCTGAGGCCACTCTGGCCACAAGTGGGCTGGGACTACGGTGACTGCATGGCCCACGCTGAAAGTGGGTCGCCACCACAGAACCCGAACCATGCCACAAGAAGTTGAATTATCCCAGCTCCTTTTTGCTCCAGTCCAAGGATGGAGTGCAGCATCGGAGTGGCTTCAGGCTGCTTTGGGGGTGTGCATCATATAAACACCATGTCCCCAAAGCTGCTGGAAGCTGCTTCTTCTCGCCCGTCTGTTCCGGGCCTTTGTTTTTTCTAGTACAGACAATATAGCCTTTCCAACTCTGCATCCATGTCTCCCTTCCTTTAACATTTGTTTCAGGTTGTTATGTAATATTGGAGTGGGGAAAACTTTCCATATTGATAGTTATCTTGTTTCCTTATTCTCTTTTTACAGCATTGGTTAAAATACTTAAGCTGTAGCAATTGGCATACTGTGATATCCCTGAATTGTTATAAATAAAGCCAACTCTTTATAAATTGGTTTCTTTTTTAAAGTGATAAATGAAATTTGAACTCATGACAAAACTTGTTAATATAACCTCACATGTCATTAGGAGATAAGGTCTGGAGCTTATGGTGCCAAACCTCTGCTGTTACTTAAGCCTTTCATCTTGAATCAAAAGATCTTTGTATAAAACTGATACTATTGGCATGATAAAGAATAAGTGGAGTCTTGTATCTAAATACCAGGAGTTAGTAGTTCAGTTGATAAGCTGAAGAACATTGTTTTGGATTTTTTTTTTAGACTGGGGAGCTTTATTGGCATGACAGTAATAAATAAGAGTCTAGATAATAACCAGATTTTCATCAGTTCCTTCAAAATCAGTATTCCATTAATTTTTCAAAGGTCAAGGTCACAGCTATTCCTCAAGCATTCTTATTTTAATAGAGTAAGTGAAAGTGTCTGAGTTCTGCAGAAAATTCATTATCGCCATAAAGCAGCGAAAGGTCACAAAATGTCTTTCTTCACTGAAGTAGCAAAATTTTTTATTTCTCCAATAATTCATTATCACAGTGGAGCCTGAAGGAGCCCTTGACATTTCAGCATCCTCCTCCTTCAGGGGAAATAATTGTTTTCATATATCATGATTTAGCAAACGACAGAAAAATTAGTGAAAAACAAACACAAACCTTTGTGGTCTGGGAACCATCTGTATTACTCTTTGTTCCTAAAGCTTCACCTCCTCATCCTCATATTCTCTGTCATTGATGCTCTCTGCATCTCTGCACTTGTGCAAAATTGCAAACTGGATCTATGGGGCTTCTTCTGAAGCATATCTAGCCCTTTCAGACCGTACTATAGCAGGCATAAACCTGTGAGTTAAGGTTAAAAATAGTCTTATTTGAAAAAGCACAGAGGTTTAGCTATTCTCTTGTTTTAATTCCAAAATGAAACAAACCAGTCAAACCTGGGAGTTCATAAGTTTGCATAATAAAGATGTCCATCTTTGGTTGCTTATCACAGTGCCTAGTTATCAGAGGATGATTGCTATACTGGGAAGAGATCATGCCAAAACACTGACTGTGCTTATAGAAGAAGGGTGTGCAACCTGTGTCCCTTCATATGTTTTGAACTGCAGTTCTCATTATCCCTTCTTGATGGGAGCAGTAGTTCATGAATATCTAGAGGGTCAAAAGATCCTCACCATTGGTGCAGAGAGTCCACATTCAAACCCTGTCATTTCTAGTTCAAAGAATTTTATATTAAATCATGTGAACGTATAGTACTGTAAAGCTGAAGAGCCACTGCCAGTAAGACTAGACAACACTGAAATAAATGGACACATCATCTTGATTGTTATAGGGTAGCTTCATATTTATTTATCTTCCATGAATCTGTCTGAGCAAAATCAGAGTCTGGAAATGTTATTCAACAAGAGGCTTGTCACTTTGTATAAGGGTGCAACTTGCTGACCTCCAAATGTTTTTGGACTGCATCTTTCATCATATCGGTGATGCTGGACAAGGCTGAAAGGAGCTGAAGACCAACAACATCTGGAGCATTATATAAATAAATAAATAAATAAAATTTTATTTGTATACCGCCCTTCCTACGATCAGGGCGGTGAACAACAATCAAAATAATACAATACAGTACAATATCAAACAAGACTATCAAAACCAACAGTACAAATACAAAAGCATTAAAATCAATATTAAAAACCCCATCAGCCAGCTACCCTTGCTGTCAGAGGGGGGGGGGGAGACTAGCTGGAGCTTGTATTGGGGAAAGCAGATCGAAACAAGAGGGTTTTCAACTCCCTCCTGAACTGGGCCAGGGAGGCGGCCGAGCGGAGCTCAATGGGCAGCGTGTTCCAGAGGGTCGGGGCGATGATAGAATATGATCTCCTTGTAGTGGAGGCTAATCTAGCCCCCGGGACCCTCAGTAGTTGCTGCCCAGATGTTCTGAGGGTGTGGGGTGGAATGTATGGGGAGAGACGGTCCTCAAGGTAACCTGGGCCCAAGCCATGTAGGGCTTTATAGGTCATAACCAACACCTTGTATTGTGCCCGGAAGCGAATGGGCAGCCAATGCAGATCTTTAAGTACAGGTGTAATATGACTGGCCCTGGAAGTACCAGTGACCAGTCTGGCTGCCATGTTCCGTACCATCTGTAGCTTCCGGGTTTGGTACAAGGGTTGCCCCATGTAGAGTGCATTGCAGAAGTCCAATCGAGAGGTTACCAGAGCATGTACCACCGTTTCAAGGTCCCTCTGGGCCAGGTATGGGCGCAGCTGGCGAATGAGCCGAAGCTGATAACAGGTGCTCTTGACCGTCGCATTCACCTGAGCTGTAAGGTGAAGCGACGAGTCAAGAAGCACCCCCAGACTGCGCACGGAGTCCTTCACAGGAAGCGTGATCCTGTTCAGGACAGGTGGAACCACCGCCATTCCTGGACCAGGGGAACCTATCACAAGTACCTCCGTTTTCTCTGGATTCAGACTGAGTCGGTTTTCCCTCATCCAGCCCATTACCGACTCCAGACAGGCCACGAGAGGAGTGCCTTATATGTATAACATTTCTAAGATTCATAATTCTTTTGATCAACTGTTATTCTTTTCTTTCTTTTTTTTAATATATAGAAAGGAACAGGAATTAGGTGGACAGATCAATAATGTCTTGTATTTGCATGTCTGTAGCTCTTTTAACTTGGGATATCCATACTGCAGAAAGTTGGAAAAGTAGCACAGAATACATGCTGGTCAGAAGTTTGTCTGTGATTGCAGCCAGAAAGGAAAAGCCATATACTGAGAACTAGGTTTTAAAATGGCCAGTTTATTTAACGTTGATAACACAGGGCAAAGAAACCTGTGTTATCTTGTCGAGTGATTCAAACATGGACATAATGTTGGCCAGGTAAACATACATCTTCCCTTGAGGCTCATGGCCAAGCCTTCACTGTTAATGCCTTCCACACAGGAGTATTTCAGGTGCACCTGGCTGTAACTGAGAGTTGTCCAGATCTTCTGAATTGCCATTCACCTCTTTATTCAGATCCACCCCTGCCAATTTCCAGGCTGAGATTTCTACCCCTCTGCACTTAACCAAGAATACAAACTGTGACATAATGCAAGCCGTATGCAATAACTATAGCACAGTAATAATGTGTTAGTAACAACTGGCAGTAATGAAACAGTAATGTGGAAATCCTAAAGGAGCTCCTCCAAGGAAGGCAAAAAAGACCAGTGTCAAAATGTGTCTGGCATGAAAAAAATGTTTTCCTGGATCTCAATCAGGCAATAGCTAATTGTGTGGCTTAATCCAATCACAAAGGAAAAGACAGAGTTTTATAGCTCTCAGTTCGAATGGCTGAAGACGTATAGGAACAGTTCTTATGTAGGCCTGCTATAAATCTTTGGAGACAATTAAACAGGTATGGTCATCCCATATCTATCTTTTCATTAAGCAATTGAAGGTTCTTCACCTTATGCCTATCCGTCTGTTTCTAGCTAGCCATTTTGGTCATTTGAACTAACAAGCTTGTAAATAGTTTTGTCTAGTAGGCAGATCAAAATCATCATTCCCCTCAAGAAAGTCTTAAGCTTTGGACTCTTAGGAATTATTGGAGAATAAATATGCAGCTTTATAAATTTTTATATATTTATAAAATACAATAATTTGTTGATACAGCTGCAGTCCTTGTGGAGGTTCATAGTATCACATAGACATCACAGTCTAGACAGATAGATAATTCATAGACTAGGCAAATTGTTTCTATAGACATTACATCTTATAAGGAGCCTTATTAATATTTGTAGGTCACATTGTACTTGGAGTATATCTCAGTAAGGCATCGTAACATCTCATATTTCATCCAATCCAGTAATGGTAGTATATTCACATATAATTCTGTGTTTGCTAGCATTTCCAATACATTGTATTAATTCCACATAGTTGTAATAATTGTTTCAGAGAATACAATTTTATGTAATAGACCAACATTCAGTCAGTAGCATAAATAAATAGCTCATATCAAGCCTAAGGGTTGCAGTCAGCTGGATGTTGTTGTTGTGTGCCTTCAAGTAGTTTCTAACTTATGGCAACCTTAAGGCAAACCTATCACAGGGTTTTCTTGGCAAATTTCTTCAGAGGGGGTTTGCCATTACCATCCTCTGAGGCTGAGAGAGTACGACTTACCCAAGGTCACTCAGTGGATTTCATGGTTCAAAGGGGACTCACAGCAGCATCACTTAGGGAGTGTGGGAGATACAGATCGCACCAGGTGACACCCTAAGAAGGAGTGTGTGTGATCCCATTGCTCCCCAAACATCTGCCTTTGGGTAGAAACAGACTGCGACATTTGCCTGTGTCCCATTAAAATGCTGAAAAGATTATGTGTGTGGGGTGAGACTCAGTGGGAGGAGAAAGGAGAGGCCCCAGGTTGGGGTTTTTTTTTTTTAATTTAAATTAAAATTTCACATTTCAGAAATGAATTTTTAATGTAACAAAAATACAATTTTAGTTTTTATTTAAAAACATCACATTTTACCAAATTGTCACCTTAAGCACATGAAACTATGTGAAAAATAAATTTAAGTCGTATGTATGATATTGTAATTTAATTACCATGACATTCAGTGATATGTGGGAATTACGATTTAGGAGTAATATTAGCACAAAACACTTTACTAAGGATTCTGTATGGCGTGGTATAGGAGGAGGTTAATAGAGGGTGACATGAGTTACTGCACTGGATGACATCATCATTATCATCATTATTATTATTATTATTATTATTTGTATCCTGCTCTTTTCCCAGGACTCAGAGTACTCAGAGTACAATTAAAGAGTACAATTAAAAAGGAATTAAATTATTACAGTATTGAAACAGATAGTTATTAAAAGAATAAAACATATTTTAAAAGATAAAACTATTAACTAGTAACGCCACTGGAGACTCGAATCCTGGTCTCCAGCATTCAAACACTACACCATGCTGGCTCTGCTGTACTCAGCTACCAATATATGTGTTCAACTCAGTCATGAAATGATCTGCCCCTTCCTGCTGCCAATGGAATTATTGGCGCGTTACAGACCGCCGAATTGCGGCGGTCTGCTGCCGGCGCCGCTTGCAGTGTCCTGGAGCCGCAGCTTCTAAACCGCGGGACTCCTAGACGCTGCGAGGAAGGAGCGCGGAAATCGCGCTCCTTCCTGGGCCCTGGAAGTGGCGCCGCAAAGCACAATCTGCGCTTTTGCGGTGTCACTTCCACCGCGACACATCTGAATGCTAGGCATCCAAGACATCAAAATGGCGGCGGCCGTGTGGAACGGGTGCCGCCATTTGTTACGGACAGAGTCCGTAACAGGAGTAGGGGCATCTAGAAGAGATGCCCCTTTTTTAAACTGGGACGTCCTAAGGACGTCCCAAATGGCGGTCTGTAACCCACCATTGTTGCCCAAATTGCTGCTCTAGAAGGTCTGGTGCTTGGTGTGGCTTCCTCCTGGGTTTCCTGCACTCTTATATAATATACTTTTAGAACAGTTAATATTGCCTCTGTTTTTCCCTTTATAGGAGACAGCCATGTTGGAGTTTATTACATCTTTTTATTGTGTACTACTTTTTTATGAACGGCAGTCTGAGTTGTCCTTATCTTTTGTTTTGGGTTGACCGGCTCTAAGCCCAGACTCAAACTTCAGTGCTTGCTCTCTCTCTCTCTCTCTCTCTCTCTCTCTCTCTCTATATATATATATATATATATATATATATATATATATATAATATTTCCATGGCTCTGTGCACAAACAATACTTGTCTAACTTATGATTTTTAACATATGGAGCCTGAGATGGCAAAATTGTTATTATTGACAGATTTCTTACAGCTTCTTCTATTTCATGAGATTTGGGGTGGCAACTCTCATGGGGGAAATTCTGTCTGTTGCAAGTCTTCCATCTCTAGCCATGTGAATGTGATGGGAGCAACAGGCTCTCTCTCTTATGGACTACAAAATCCCTCCTAAAGTTTTAGAACTTTAGTTTATGGAGAAAGAATTACCTGTACTGGTCCTATTACCCCATTATAGACTAAGTTTTTTAATATACATTTTTGTGTGAAGAATGCTTAATATACACTTTTGGAATACAAATTCTGTGTTGACAGAGGCATAGAATTTGGAAAAATTGTGATAACTGTGTTCCAATTTGCATATCAATTTGGGAATTACATGAGTTATTTGAAAGCTCTTTCATAATATGTAGATCTCTATTTCTTATTTGTTCTCCTCCATCTCTGTTTTGCCTTACTATGTAATTTTTTATTTTGATTTTCGTTCCAGAGGTTAAACTTCAAATTTTGTTGAGCATATAGAAATCAGCAGCCATGTACAAAGTAAGTTTCAAAGCCATTTCAAAAAGGCAACTAAGGCGCTTTCCAGACCGCCCATGTTCTCTTGGAGTTTGTTATACAGTGGAAAGGAGGAGCCAGACACACATTCTAGACTTTAGGAGAGCTGATTTCAGTAAACCTATGGAAATACTGAAGGTGATCCCATGGTCAGAAATAGTAAAAGAGAAGGGAGTTCAGGATGGATGGGAGTTTCTCAAAAGGTAGAGACAGAAGGCAGAATTTCAAACTGTTCCAACCAGGAGGAAAAATGGTGTCTCCAGCAACTGGGATGGATGACTAAGGAACTTTCAACTGAGCTAAATTTTAAACAGGGCATGTATAAGAAATGGAAACAGGAGAAAATAACCAAGGACGAATTCAAGCAAATAGCTAGCACATGTAAAGGAAAAGTCAGAAAAGCAAAAGCACAGAACAAGCTCAGGGTTGCTAGAGATGTTAAAAACAATAAAAAGCGCCTTTTTGGTATGTCCGTAGCAAAAGGAAGAAGAAGGAAATGGTAGGGCCACTATGTGGAGAAGATGATGAAATGTTAACAGGGGACAGAGAAAAGGCAGAACTACTCAACACCTTCTTTGCCTCAGTCTTCTCAGAAAAGGAAAATGGTGCTCTACTTGAGGAACATGGAGCAGAGGACACAATAGGTGAAATGCAGCACAGAAATAAGTAAAGAGGAAGTACAAGAATAACTGGTTAATCTAAATGAATTTAAGTCTCCAGGACCAGATGAACTACATCCAAGGGTATTAAAAGAACTAGCAAATGTAATGTCAGAGCCATTGGCAATAATTTTTGAGAACTCCTGGAGAACGGGAGTAGTCCCAGCAGACTGGAGGAGAGCAAACATTGTCCTCATCTTTCCTCCCCCCCAAAAACAAAAGATGGGGGGGAGGTGATCCCAACAATTATCATCCTGTTAGTCTGACATCAAGACTAGGAAAGATTTTAAAGCAGATCATTAAACAGAGAGTCTGTGAACATTTAGAAAGCAATGGCATTATCACAAAAAATCAACATGGGTTTCTGAGAAACAAGTCATGCCAGACTAATCTGATCTCCTTTTTTGATAAAATTACCAGCTTGGTAGACAAAGGGAATGTTGTAGATATGGCATATCACAATTTAAGTAAGGTCTTTGACAAGGTTCCCCATGACATTCTTGCAAACAAGCTTGTAAAATGTGGTCTAGACAAGGCAACTGTTGCATGGATTTGTAATTGATTGACTGGCCGAACCCAGAGTACTTAACAATGACTCCTCTTCATCCTGGAGAGAAGTGACCATTGGGTGCTACAGGGTTCTGTCCTGGGCCCAGTGTTATTCAACATCTTTATCAATAACTTGGATGACAGAATTGGGGGTATACTTATTTAATTTGCAGATGACACCAAATTAGGAGGCGTAGCTAATACCCCGGAGGACAGGCTCAAATTTCAAGAAGACCTGAATAGATTAGAAAGCTGGGCCAAAGCTAACAAAATGAATTTAAACACAGAGAAATGTAACGTACTACACTTAGGGCGGAAAAATGAAATGCACAGATATAGGATGGGGGACACCTGGCTGAACGAGGCTACGTGTGAAAGGGATCTAGGAGTCCTAGTAGATCACAAATTGAACATGAGTCAGCAGTGTGATGTGGCAGCTAACAAGACCAGTGTGAATTTAGGTGGCATCAATAGATGTATAGTGTCTAGATCAAGGGAAGTAACAGTGCCACTCTATTCTGCTTTGGTCAGGCCTCATCTGGAATACTGTGTCCAGTTCTGAGCACCGCAATTCAAAAATAATGTTGACAAATTGGAGCGTAACCAGAGGATGCTTCTATGACATAATAAATAACTTTAAATAGCTAATCCCCCAACTTTTCCTCTGGTGGTTCTGTATCACTTCAGGTGTGTGGTACAGTCCCACAGGAGGACAGTATTACATCAGAAATCCTGTTTGAATAGACTCTTAATCTACTCAGCATTTTAAAAACTTTATAAAAGAAGTGCATTAGACATATGAGAAGGGGGAATAAAGAATGAATATCCCATCCTTTTGTACAGATGTAACTGGAACAGGAAAACCATTGTTGGCAGAGCACTACTGAAATCTTGAACTAATGAATGGAAAGATTCTGGAAGCAATTATTTTACAAGCACAACATTTTTGTTTTTTAAACCTTTCCTTTCAATTTTTAAATGTTTCAGCAGAACTGCTTTTCTGTTGAGGATATCTGTGACAACAAACACATTCTTGAGCCCAGATGGTCATGGGACCACAAGTTTTAAAGTATTATTTTGGTGCTGTACTTCCCAGGTACTTCCCAGGTTGGGAAAGTTTTATGATATGGTGGAGACATACATAATTATGTAATTTTTTAATATGTTTTAATTGAGGTGAACATATTCAAGGGTAGTCATGTTGGCCACTCATAAAAATACAACAAAGTCCAAAATCTGCAAAAGAGCGATACCTTTATCAGCCAACCAAGATGCACAAAATACATCATACAAGCTTTTGAAGTTCCATTAGCTTTTTTATCAGGCAAAAAATGTTTAAAAATCATATAGGAGGAGAAAGGTGATGGCGGAAGAGTGAGAGAACCACATTTTGTATCAGATGTTGTTTCTGTTGTAGTTCACTTGTTCTGGGAGGGATCTCAATACTTTGCAAAGGCCACTCCCCTTCTTGGGCATGTGGGGATCATCATCATCATAGTTTATATATACAGCACTGTAAATTTACACAGCACTTTACATAATTGTAGTCAAACACAGTTAAAATCATGCCTATGGCATACAATCTAAAAGCAAAGCATAGACAAAAGGCAATAAAAGACAAGTTATAAACTTTCAGCTCCATTAGCAACAGAAAAATAACTTTGCTTGAGGCCCAGGTTGTCCTTATCCTGTGTGAAGCTAACTGTTCCTTTCTTAAGCAGAGAATGTTGAATTTCTTAACCTGTACCTGTACTGCTACATCTGAAAAAAGTTTAAGTGTTATACAGATAAAACTTGCCAGTTGTAGTCCAAATAAAAGAATTTTACCTTTGTTGGAGGGAAAACCCCAAAAGAATTAAGCCCCAGTCCATTGCCTTCTTAAAAGTTTCCTCTGTAGTGGCAAAATTTGGTATCATAGAGATGGGTCTCACATTTCTTCACCTCCTTAGGTGGATATTGTAATTTGAGAAATGTGTGTTATAGATCCAAGGAGGTGAAGAAACAAATAGACAAGATAATACCCAGGAACCATCTACTACAAGATAGACGATAACCACAAAATGACGGAACATCCATAGGGGTCACCTACAGTCCCCAGCTAAAACCACTCAAAGAGATCATTGAGCTATAACCAACTGTGAAGAATAAGGAGTTTATCACATGGCTTACTAATCCATTTTACCTCTGTCTAGCTTAAATCTTAATTCAGGCTGCATCCTGGTCTTATTGGAAGGATTTTTCCACTGAATCTGCCACCCAAATAAATCCTGGGTATATCCCTGCTTCCAGGAGCGCTCCAGTGGCCATTTTCTTCAGCCGGAAAACTCCTGGATCTGAAAAGAGTTCCTTTTGTTTCGTGTCTTTTAGATTGTAAGCCTGAGGGCAGGGAACTGTCTGATTAAAAATAATAATTGTAAGCCGCCCTGAGAGCCATTAGGGCTGAAGGGCGGGATATAAATACCTAAATAAATAAATGAGCCACAAGGACTGCTCCTGGAAGCAGAGATGCAACCAAGATGTACAGTATTCAGGCAGCAGATTCGGCAGCAAAAGCGTTCCAATAAGATCAGAATGCAATCCAAATTAAGACTTAAGACAGATAGAGGTAAAATTAAGCCATGTGATAAGCTCCTAATACAACCCTCTCACATGATCTGGGAGGCAGGCCTTTACTGGCATACAGACAGCTTTGAACAGCTGCTCACAAAAATATATATGACATGGATGATAATACAGGGACAAGACCCTGCCACAAACCCAGATGCCAACTCGGTCCCCATATCTACTCTGGCAGCAATATTACAGGGGCAAATAAGATTGGACAAATAGGATATACTATATGCAAGAGGATGAATGGATATAAATCTTACATCAGAAATGGTAGTAGCCAAAAAACCAGTTGCAGAACATTCCAACCTTCCTGGACATACAGATGGAGATTTAAAAGTTACAGTCCTTGCACAAGGAAATTACCAAGGAAGACTAGAAAAGGAAATAGCTGGTTGAATTTTATCGACAAATTCCAATCCATTTACAGAGCTATGACAAAGACAATTGCTTCATGGCACACTACATATATTCATACAAGAGTCCTTACTAATGTCCATATAACAAAACAGAGTTTTCAACCCTGGGAAACTGATTTTTGATAAGCAGGTACAGTATATTGCTTTCACATATCAGCACTAAGTGACCACTGTAAAGATCTGAAAGACCTGCATCACTTTGACCAGCCCTTTGAAAATTTAGAGCAAAGGACATCTTTGTTCTTGTTTTTGTTTTTGTTTTTGTTTTTTTTTGGTAGTTAACTGCCCTCGAGTTGATTTCGACCCCTGCTGACGAGACATCTCCAAGAATCTCTGTCCTCCCCTGCTCTGCTCAACTCCTGAAAACCCATACTCATGATCTCTTTACTATAGTCCATCCATCTTGCATGTGGCTTTCATCTCTTTCTACTTCCCTCTACCTTTCCTAGCATTACTGTTTTTTCCAGTGATTCATATCTTCTCCTGATGTGTCCAAAGTACGACAACCTGAGATTTGTCATCTTGGAAGATTTCTGGCGTGATCTGCTTCAAAACCCATAAATATGCTTTATATCTGAGGCCTTAATACCACTCAGTAATGCATCCAAAGAAGTTGGTTTATGTCAGTGAAAGCTCATGGCAAGTTAGTATTAAATGTGACCTTAACAGATTAGAAAGCTGGGCCAAAGCTAACACATGGAAAAATGTAAGGTATTGCATTTAGAGCAGAAGAATGAAAAATATATATATAAGATGGGGAAAACCTAGATTAACAGGACTACGTGTGAAAGAGATCTAGGAGTCCTAGTAGATCACAGGCGGAACATGAGTCAACAGTGTGATGCAGCAGCTCAAAAGGCCAGTGCGATTTTAGGCTGCATCAATAAATGTATAGTGTCTAGATCAAAAGAAATAATAGTGCCACTCTATTCTGCTTTGATCAGGCCTCACCTGGAATACTGTGTCCAGTTCTGGACACTACAATTCAAAAATGATACTGACAAATTGGAGCATGGCCACCAAAATGGTGAAGGGTCTGGAAACCATGTCCTATGAGGAATGACTTGGGGAGTTGGGGATGTTTAGCCTGGAGAACAGAAGATTAAGAGGTGATATGATAGCCCTATTTAAATACTTGAAAGGGTATCATACTGAAGAGGGAACAAGCTTGTTTTCTGCTGCTCCAGAGAACAGGACCCGGAACAATGGATGCAAGCTCCAGAAAAAGAGATTCCACCTCAACATTAGGAGGAACCTCCTGACAGTGAGGGCTATTCGACAGTGGAACACTCTTCTTTGGAGTGTAGTGGAGGTCTTAAAGACCTTCCTAAGTCTTTAAACAGAGGCTGGATGGCCATCTGTTGTGGATGCTTTGATGGAGGGTTCCTGCATGGCAGGGGGTTGAACTGGTTGGCCCTTGTGGTCTCTTCCAACTCTATGATTCTATGACCTCTCTGTGAATATGGCTCAAAGCCATATTTATGGCCCGAGTCCCTCATATCAGGTCTCATATTATTTTCTCTCATAAGATGGGAATGGTTGCAGCCACCATTCAACTCAGTTGTCCCAAAGCTATGGAAAGACATCTCCAATGATGTGAAGAGCAGGGGCAGGTATGTCAGAGAAATGGGAAGTGGGAGAGATGGGGAGAAATCTTAATTTTCCTCCAGTGTTTTGCCTCTTGGGAAAAAGAAGGAACATATATTTTCTGAAGGTTTCCAGTTTTTCCTCAGGTTTTGCATCACAGAACATATTCTGTAAATGTATATGTCCCACTCTGTGCTGGAAAATTTCAGGAGAGGGTATATGCTCCAGTTATTTGCATTACACTGCTTAACTGTTTGGGCTGGAATAAAAGAAGAACCTGTAAGGTGTACTCAGCAGGAGACCCCCTTCCTTTTTCACTTTGGTCTTCTTGGTTAGTTTGGTAGCTTTGTTCCAAACCATTGTCCACTTTGTTTCTCAAGACTATTTTATTCCATTTTATTGTATTTTTAAAATATATGTTGCCTTTACTTGTGGAAAGACCATTATGAAATCTATGAAAACAGGTTAATGTTTAACCCACTAACTAGAGTCAGCTCTCTAACAATCTGGGGTCACTGAGAGCTGGCACTAGGCCTATGGCAAGATGCATGAATGGAGCCCCTTTACCAATATTTACATTACATTGGTACCTGAATTTATTTTTAATGTATCATTTGTTTTTTCATTGTTCAGGCAGCCAAGAGCCAAGGCCAACTCAAGGTTTGGGCTCTATAGCTAGCCTCCTGCCTCATGGGCCTCATACAGCATGTGACCCACCAAACTTAAATCAGTCATTCAGACCTATAGTTCAGACCTAGGCCTATAATTTTATCATCTAAGCAAGCCTGGACTTGCTTACCTGGTAAATTATAATTTAATACTGCTATATGGGGTGCCTTAGTAACTCTCAAAATGATTATTATTTATTTATTAAAATATGCATATCCCACCCTATACCCAATACCCCAGAGCAGTTTACAATAAAATCAATTTAAAACAATAAGTAATAATAATAAATTTTAAATGACTAAAAATATATTGAACCATTTATCATTTTTACATTTATCAAGAGTGCTAGCAAATGGGATAAAGAAGCAAAAGGACCCAACAGGGGAGTGGTCATGACCTATGTTATAGGGTAAAGTGAAGGCCATTGCTTGGTAAGGTGCAGTTATTTCTTTTAAAAATATTAGCTTTCTAGCTCTTTTGCTATTTAACCAAATGTTATCAGTACAGTACATCAAATATAAACAGCTAATATGCAAAGACTCAATATCTCCCCCCTGCAACCAAAACATAGGACATTTTCTGCACAGTCAAAATCTCAGTGCTATTTCATTGTCTGTACAAAATCTGCAGTTCACACTACCAAGGTTTTTACAGACCCAACCAAAAAAATGAACAGTATGATAAATATTATATGGAGTAGAAGCTTGTTTTGAGAATGTATGCTGTTAAGACTTATTAAGGCACATTGATCTGACCTTGAATTATATGTTTGCCCTCTGAAAAGCTGGAGGAAGGAAGAGGCCATAGTTCTGTGACAAAAGGTCCTATCCCAAGGGCAAATGGGTCAGCAGTCTGACACAGTTATAGAGAAGGTTCATAATGTTCAGAGCTTGGAAAAGTTATTATTTTGGACTGCCATTTCCAAAATCTCTCTGACAGCATGGCTACTGGCCATACTTTCCTTAGGAATCTGGGTGCTATAATTAAAACATTTTTTTTACCATGCTGTGGTTTATAAACTTTTCTTAGGTACTGGATTAAAATGCTGTCCTCGAGAGTAGCGGTTTAGTGGGAAAACACCAGCTTTATACACAAAAGGTCTTAGATTCAATCCTTGGTGTTGTCAGGTTGGGCTTGCACAGATTGCTATCTGAAACCTTTCAAACCTGTGGCCCTTTCACGCCACATATTTACAGCATTATTATTTCACTTTAAATGCCATGGTTCCATTCTATGGAATCTTAATTCTGTTAGTTTGAGGAAAGAGCCAGCGTGACATAGTGATTTGAGTATTCGACTGTGACTCTGGAGACCAAGGTTCAAATCCCCACTCAGCCATGGAAACCCACCAGGTGACCTTGGGCAAGTTTCACACTCAGAGCTCCGGAAAACTCCATGATAGAATTGCCTTAAGAGAATTCTACTTAAAGGAAATTACTAGAAGGCACAGCAACAAATTCTGGAGAACTCTTGCTGAGAACTCTATATGCCCCTCATTAAACTGTCAATCTCATTCTGTAGGATGAAATCATAGCAGTTAAAATGGAATAATAGTGCTATCAGTCTGTTCTATAAATGGGACTGAGATTCCAGTTAAGGTGGCCCACCACTGTCCAGTCTAGCACTTTCCAGATGTGAGTGTGTGTGTATACATGCACTACACTTCCATAATACAGTATTCAAATCAGAGTGGATGGCAATGGGTGTTTGCAGAGGATGGTATTTGTCATTCAAGACATCTGGATGGTCCCAGATTGTGGAGGAAAACTAGAATAGATGGTGCTGAGTTAAATGGCATCATTTGGTATAAAGCTTGGTCAACTTGGTGTAATCCATAGTAGTGGCTAACCAAAATATAAGGAGGGGATAGCAACTCCCAGACTCTTTGAGCCAGAATCTCCCCAATCTTTCAGAATGACTTCTGAGCAGAGCCTGGAAATATAACTTTCCTGCACTCCAACTCCCAGAAACCCTCAGCCAATATAACTACTGGCTATGCTGGATAAAGGATTCTGAGAGCCATACCCAAAAAGGAACCTTTTTTATGCTCTGCTAATAATGGGCCTGTACAGACAGGCCAAATTAAAGCTGCTTTGGGTCATTTTGGAGTTATGCTGTTTAAATGACACACATATCTTAAGAGGCCAGAAGCTGCACCAAAGCTGCACTCCAGTTCTTAGGACTCAAACATGGCTTTGGCACGGCTTCCGTCCTCTTAGGACGCATGCATCATTTAAACAGCATACCTCCAAAGTGACCTGAAACAGCTTTATTTTGGCCTATCTGTACAGGCCGAATATTGCTATACCCTTACATTTGAAATTGGCATTTGATATAGTTCTCTGCATAAACGAAGACTGTGTACTTCTAACACATTGTTTCTGTTGCAATGAATGCATAGTTTTGGGTGTAGGGTGGAATGGAAGAGATCCTCTATAAAATATTTGTCCTTTTGTATGTTAATGAGGTGCCTTTTGGAAAAATAAACCAGTCTGAACTAGTGCTGCTTCTCTGCTGTTTCTGAGTCCAAGTCTTTTTGTTTACATTATTTGGGGCTTAAATTAGTACCACACTTGAATGTTTTTAATTAACCAATGGAACAATGTATTCAATGTACAGTGTATTTAATTCATACCTTCTATTGGTTGAACAGCCATGTATGAAGGAACAAAATGTATATTTTGAACCTTTTTTTTTTAAATGTCAAGAGCAAGGGAAGCACAGTTGGCCCTTGGAACTTGCGGGGGTTCCGTTCCAGACCCCCCCCCCATGAGCTCCAAAACCCGCACATATTCAAGCCCCATAGGCTTGAATGGGGTGATTGCATGTTGGGCGCATCCTCTTGGGCATGCGTCCCATTGGCATTAATGATAGTCGCCCCCTGCAGATTTTCAAGTCCGTGGAGCTCAAGTCTGCAGACTTGGAGGGGCAACTGTATTATTGTTGTTGTTGTTGTTGTTGTTATTGTTATTGTTATTATTATTATTATTATTATTTCTCTCCTGCTTTTTCTCCAGACTAGGGCTGAAAGCAGCTTGTCACAATTAAAAACCTTGTTAACAAGCCACAAAATGCAAATTTTAAAATAAAGAGCTAGTCTGCATGTATGTGTACTATGCGAATTGATGCACATTTTACACATTCATATTGATGGTTAATTGTTTTCATTTTCCTGCACAAATGTGCATCACATCTATTCACCCTCACTATGCTGAAATGCACAGCCATACAAATGTGTGCAAAGCAGACAGACGGACACACATTGGGGGGAGGGATAGGTTTTTTTTTAGAATTTTAACTGTATCTTGTTTTATTGTTGTAATCCATTTGGATTCCAAGTGATTAAACGGAATATAAATTATTATTATTATTATTATTATTATTATTAACTCACTTCTGCAGATTTCAGCAGATACCTCAGTAAAAAACTCAAAGACTTTTTCTGCAGAGTTAAAGGAGTTTTTCGGAGGGGCTCTGCAAAAAGCCCAAACTCCTACAAATCACACGATCATATTCTACTTGACTGGAATGAGCAGTATTTTAAACATATAGACTAGCCCACAATTAAACATTTAGAGAAAAATTAAAAACCAGGTTAAAACATATATTAAAACACACCCACACACCTGCACAACAATTAGCAATATCCAGTGCATTGTGTAAGATGGTCTTTACATCATTTATCAAATGCCTGTCAGAATAGAAAAATCTTTGCTTGTTTGTGAAAAGAAAGTAGGGAGGGTGCTGGGAAGAGAATTCCAGAGCCTGAGGGCAGCCACTGAACAGGCTCTCTCCTGTGTTCCCACCAGATGTGAAAGTGGAGAAAGATTGGAAACATGGGGAGGGGGATGTGGGTTTTTTTGGACTACAGCGGCCAAGCCAGCATGGCCACTTGTGAGTTCTGCAAACTGCAATCTAAAATAACAGCTTTTCCAAGATCTGATTAGAAATAATGTCTGGCATTTCATAAAAAACTGAAGCACCTTTGAAAGTACTGGTCCCATTTTCTTTCAGGTCCCAGTTATGTCACATTGATTTTAACAAATGTAAACAGATGTCTTCTGCTCACAATCCTCAACATCTGCAGAAGGAATTTTGGACTTTCCAAATTTGAGAATCTCAGGCACTCAAGTCATTAGAATTTCAAGAAGGTAGGAAAGTTCCTTGTTGGAAAGTTGTAGTAAACTGCCCTTGAGTCAGCTTCGACTCATGGTGACTCAGTGAATGAGACACCTCCAGGTCTGCCTGTCCTCAGCTGCCCTGCTCAAGTCCTGCCGGCTTATGGCTTTGTCCTCTTTGGTTGAGTCTAGCCATCTAGTATGTGGTCTTCTTCTCTTTCTAGTGCTGTCCACCTTTCCTAGCATTATTGTCTTTACGGCTGTGTTCTGTTCTGTCATGGCGTGACCAAAGTATGACTCAATTTTGGAAACGCCGGTCTGTATCGGCCCGGGCTTTTGCGGTGCCCCCATCACATGCTAGGGGTTGGCCGAGGACCTAGCGTCCATACCGGCCTTGCCCCTAGCACGTGACGGGGGCGTAAAAATAGCTGTGCCCTATACATACGGGCGTGGCCATTTTTACGTGCCAGACACTTAGCGTCTGCACGTAGCATCGCGAAAATGACGCGTCGAGTGCACCATTGGTGCCTCGTCGCGTCATTTCCGCAACGCAAGAAGAAGCCCCATTTTGGTGCTTCTTTTTAGCTGCGCTGGGAAGCCTCGCGGTTTGGCCGCTGGGGCTTCTCAGCGCAGTTAATGACGGTGCAGGCAGAGCACTGCTTTTTGGTGCTCTGTAACACGCTTTGGCTTCTAGGGTGGGGCAGGCCTGATCTGTTCTAAAAACCATTTGTCTTTTTGGCCATCCTCCTTAATACTCTTCTCCAGCTCCACATTTCAAATGAGTGAATACGTTGGAATACAAGTCCCCAAATTCCTGAGGCAGCCTGTGGGGGTTTCAGGAAATTGTAGGTTTAAAAAAAACACATTTTTTCCAAGCTCTGAGATGCTTTTGTATACACCATGCCTATATCAGTTTCCTTAAAGAACCTTTGCATTGTCTTTAGAACTACTTAAGACTGAGATATTTTGCCAGATTGCTTCAGCCTCATTTTTACAATAAGAGGATATTGAGCTACCAAAGAAGCTTACAGTATCAGATTCATCACAAAGGAAACAGCAATAGAAGAGGAGGGAAGTGGAGATCAGGGAAACATGGAAACCAAATCCCCCCCCCCACACACACACACACAGAGTTATCTGGAAACATGCTCATTTTCAGGCTCAATTACAGTAGCATATGGAAACTAGAGAGTTGTGGGGAAAGCATCAATAAAAAACTAGATCCAGTATAATTGACCTGTCACTGTTTTTTCTCCTTTTCTGTACAGTTAACTGCAAAGTTTCTCTTCCTTTTAGGGAGTGGTCAATTTTATCAGTTCTAATTTTCCCTGTTCTAATACCACCTTATCACAATTTTGCATCAGAGTGCAATTTTTTTACCTTAGTTCACAGGAAAATCTGAACATGTTTTGTGCACATTTTTTTAAAAATGAATTTTGAACATTTTTTATAAAATATATGTGTGTACATATTTATGTAATTTCCCTCCAAGTATGCACATTTTAAACTGATTTTTCCAGTGAATTTTTATTGTGAATGCCATTGCACATTATGGGAATATAAGGGTTTTTATAATAATGTGCATTTCAGTTTCTGTTTAAGTTCAGAACTTGCCAATTTGGTAAGTTCACACTGAAACACAAATTGAACAAAGTGTCACACTTCCCTACTTTATTCCATTAATTTCTGGATATCTATGTTCTAGATTCTTTCCTGAAAATTATAGTGGATCTCTAACAAGAATACATAGATAGCAATAGCTGAAGATGAAAAACAGGATTTGTTGTTGTTAACTGTCCTTGAACCAATTTCAACCCATGGCAACCCTGTGAATGAGACACCTCCAAGACCCTCTGTATGCCCAGCTCCTGCAAACTCATATTCATGATCTTTTTAATAGTCCATCTGTCTAACATGTAGCTTTCATCTCTTTCTACTTCCCTCCACCTTTCCTAGTATTATAGTTTTTCCCCCCAATTATTCATACCTTTGCATGATATGTCCAAAGTATGACAACCTGTTTTGTCATCTCTGGGGTTATTTCTGTCTTGATCTGCTCTAGGACCCTTTGTTTGTCTTTTTGGCTGCCCGTGGCATCCTCTGGACTCTTCTTCACCACCACATTTCAAATTAATTGATTTTCTTCCTATCTTTTTTCTTAACTATCCAGCTCTCACATCCATACATGGTAATAGGGAATACGATGGCTCATATGATTCTAACTTCTGTGCTCAGTTGTATATCTTTGCATTTTAGGATCTTTTCTAGTTTTTTCGTAGCTGCTGGCCCCATTCTTAATCTTCTTCTGATTTCCTTACTGCAATTCCCATTCCTATCAATATTTGATCCCAGATATGAGAATTTTGTTTACTATTTCTGTTTCCTCATTGTCAGTTAGAATTTGGATAGGTTCTCCATGGTCATTATTTTTGTTTTGTTTTTTACGTTCAGCAGTAAGCCTGCCTTTGCACTTTCTTCTTTGATCTTTCTTAGTAGTTGTTCCAGACCTGTGATGTTTTCTGCTAGTATTATGGTGTTGTCTGCATATCTTAGATGGTCAATATTCCTTCCTTCTATTTTCACTCCTCCTTCTATATCCAGACCTGCTTTTTTTACAATGTGTTCTGCATATAAGTTGAACAAGTAGGGTGATAAGGTGCAACCTTGTCTGACACCTTTGCCAACTGGGAACCATTCTGGCAGGGGGTCGGACTGGATGAACTTTATCGTCCCTTCCAACTTTATCATTCTATGATTCTGTGTTTCTCCATGTTCTGTTCTGACAGTAGCCTCTTGTCCTGAGTACAGATTCATCATCAGGACTATCAGATGTGTTGGCACTCCCATGTCTTCAAGGGTGTTCCATAGTCTTTCATGATCTATGAAGTCAAAGGCTTTGCTATATAGTCTATAAAGCAGATGCTGATTTTCTTTTGAAATTCCTTGTTGCGCTCCATTAGCCATTGTATGTTTGCAATGTGGTCCCTAGCGCCTCTTCCTTTCCTGAACCCCACTTGGACCTCTGGGATTTCTCTCTCCATGTATGGTTGGATTCTGTTGCAGAATTTTGAACATAATTTTGCTTGTGTGGGAGATTAATGCTGTGGCATCTTCATATGTATAAAAAATTATTCCTGTTGTAAAAACAGTGGATAAGACATGCTACAGTGGGTAAGACATGTTTATGGATTTGGGCTCTTGTAGTTCTTTCTTCTTTTTAACTGAAAAGTTAAACAATGGGTGCTTCAGTAGTCTTTTTATGATTCTATCTTGTTCCTGAAATCATTAAACTAAAAGGAATGCATGAATAGTGGTGACTGTTATTGTGAATTCTCTGTGAATCACTCAGAATGTGATTCATTTTGGTGGACTTGAGCAAGAAGAGAAAACTGGGTCATATAAAGTACAGATAAATGCAGCAGCATTCACACAGATAGCCACACACACAAAAATATCCACTGAAAATGCAGAACATCAGAGTAACATTCCATTAGTTAAAGTTAGCTAACCATCTTAAAATCCTGAATGGGTGTAGCAGTGCTGACTGATTTGCAAACAAGATAAGGCATAGGAAGTATTAAACAGAGAGGTATTAATTACTTTCTTTTCAGTAGAATTGCTTGGTAACAGCTTCATCTGGTACAGCAGTTTTTTTGGCCAAGTTACATGACAAGGTGATGATGTTACAAACTGCAGAGGTTCTTGGAATTTCAGCCAGGGTGGGCAACTATACAGAGTGTTGGAGCCATTTCTCACACACACCCTAACTCTCTACAGGCCACAAACAGCCCTACTTGAAAAAAACCCCAAAGTAACCAAAAGTTCACCTCTAGATTTTTTCAAAACCTTTTTTTCTCAAAAAAAAAAAAAAAAAAGGGGGGGGGGTAACAATTGAGAAGCATATTCCTGAAGGCTTTTGGAAGGTGCATTCTTCTGAGGGTAGTGCAAAAAAAAAGGGGGGGGGAACAAACAGTTTGGATAACATAATGCGACCCATGTATTGCATGATTCCCATCCCTGGTTTGGACCTTTCTTTCTTTCTTTTTTTTTAAAATTTTCTTAAGTAAAAAGGTATAAACAGACTTACACAAAAAACACAATTAACATATATACACTAACAAGACCAAACTAACAAAAAACAATATATATACAAGTTATCCGTAATTCTCTTAAATAATGTATTCTCATCACTTCCAGGAGATCATTTGGTACCCTTCTTCTCCAACTTAAAATAGCATATTCCCATTAGCTTGTAGTTATACATTTATCCTCTACAAAGTATGTATAGAGGGGAAAGAAAAGAAATTTATATACATACAGCTTTTCCGTACTGTGTATTTTTAAAAAATCTCTCCATCAAGATATATTATTATCATGTATTCCCTATGTCTTCTTAGTTCCTAATTGTAATGCTTTCGTTACATCGTATAAGTTTAAACATTCCCATTCTTCCTTAACAAGTTCAACCCTTTCATTTCTCAGGCTGGTTTGGACCTTTCTTAACTCTGTGTATAGGTCTGGCTTTGGGATAGAATTAACCTTAGCTGTTTTGATGGGTAGCTTTCATTGAGAGAACAGAGAAAGTGTGACCCCCCCCCCCCCGTTGCTTCTCTTTCAGTCTCTTGGAGAAGTTTGATTTCATTGATGGGAAAAAGGTTTAAAAAGTTGGAGAAGCCAGTTCTGTTTCCATGACTAGTTCCATGATACTGGAGTAGTTCTCCTCCTACCTCCCAAAAAGTGACACTATAGAATTATATTTTAGGATTAATTGCCCCTCGGCAATTAAGAACTATAGTATTTTTTTATTTTAAATATTTATTTGTTTTTTGTAGTGCCTCCAAGCCCACAAGCTCCCGAGGCAATGAACAAATAAAAAACAAATAAAAATGCATTAAAATACTATTTTAAAACTCCCAAAAGTAGTCTAAAAACAATTCTAAAATCCAGTACCACACCATTCAGTCTTGTGTGCATTGTTCTTTAGCATCTCCATGTTTGAGAATTTGGGGTGCTGTGTGGCAAAAGTATGCTGATAGCACTCTGCTATGTTTCTTTGTTACATCAGAGTCAGGTGTGGTCATGCACCACTTAAACCAGTGCCTGGATGCACTGGTGGGTTGGATGTGGGGTAATGAATGGGTCTGACCCCTGGAAAGAACGAAGCTGTGTGAGTAGGTGTTTTCTGGATCTAAAATAGGTGTGGAGATTGGGAGTACAGAGTTTGGGACATATTAATATCTGTCACTAAAGACCTAAGTAGCCAAGCTGTAGCTGGTGTGGCAGCCAAAATCATTCCAAAACAGGGGCAGACTGAATACAGTGATCCTTGAATTAGAAACCTCAAGATTGGACTATAGCAATGTACTCTGTGTGGGGCTACTCGTGGGCTTTCCTACTGGGATCTTCTACTGAGTACATATAACTCTTCTGCTGAAAGATCTGCACTAGTTCTCAAATAGATACAGAAACAGCTTCAAGGATTACAGGACCAGGGTATTGAGAAACCACTTTCTCCTGTATAGACCCCCTCCAGGAAGGGCTTAAAGGCACCAGCTCCCCTCTGATCTTGGAAGCTAAGCACAGTCAACCCTGGTTAGTACTTGGTGGGAGACTGCCAATCAATACCAGGTGCTGTAAGCTATATTTCAGAGGAAGAAACTGGCAAAACCACCTCTTGATTATTCCTTGCCTTAAAAAACCCTATGAAATTCATGGGGTTACCATAAGTTGACAGGCGACTTGAAGGCATATACAGAACAACCTTTCTGGTGTTTATTTTCTGGGGAGTGTGTAAATAGTGTGGGGAAGAAGGAGCGCTTACTGTTCCATTGCCTAGTGCAGCTTGTTTGGTTGCAGTCCAAGGGACAGTCTTCCATGTGGAATGATATTTTCAGTGAAATCAGAAGGCCTCCCACTATTGGTGTTTCTACTGTCAAATAATCAAATGAGGTGACATAATGAGGAGCCAGTGTGGTGTAGTGGTTTGAGCATTAGACTATGACTCTGGAGACCAGGGTTCCAATACTGGCTTGGGCATCTAAACCCACTGGGTGACCTTGGACAAGTCACACTCTCTCAGCCTCAGAGGACACCCATGGCAAATCCCTGCTGAAGAAACTTGCCAAGAGAACCCATGATAGGTTCACCTTAGCATCACTGTAAGTCAGAAGCAACTTGTAGGCATACAACAACAACAGCGGCTGGTTTTATTGTAGTTACTTTTATTGGTACTACTAAATAATAGTAGTATACGACATATACTACTAAAAAAATAAATAACAGGGATGCGGAAACATATGGCTGTCCAGAAGCTGCTGGACTGTAATCTTTATATCTTTCAACATTAGCTATGCTGGTTATGAGTGATGGGAACTACAGTTCAACAATATCTGGAAAGCTATCCAGTCCCCATTCTCATCTTCAAAACACTACCAGCATAAGATAGCTACCAGTTTTGGAACACAGAGAATTTAGAAATGTGCATTTGTCCAGTTATAAATCCCAGATCTCCTTTTGTTAGCAACTGAGGAAGGAGCATCTCCATGTTGAATGGCTCAGATGTTAGGCTTAGGTGTTATACCTAAGGTGTTGTGATTTACCAGCAACTGTTAGGATTATACCTAGGCCAATTCCATAGGCATGACTGTGGAGCAGACCAAGGCTACATCTACAGCACAGCAGTTTTACAACACTTTAACTGCCATGGCTCAATGGTATTCTGAGATTTGTAGTGTTGTGAGATATTTAGCCTTATCTTGCAAAGAGCTCTGGTGCTACAACAAAGTACAAATCCCAGGATTTCATAGGATGGAACCATGGCAGTTAAAGTGGTGTCAAACTGTTAATTCTACAGTATGGCAGCAGCTCAAAAGAAGAACAGATATTGGCGATGAATAATACACATTTTGTTCATCATAGTATGTCAGTAATCACAATCACAATTATAATTGGTTCATCATAGTACATCAGCAATCAACAATCTCCCACATACTGTTAGCAAAGCCTTTCCATTTTTGCTCATGTTGAGTGGAGAGTGGCCAATTTTTTTTTGGGGGGGGGGGATTGCCTC
The DNA here is from genome assembly GCF_019175285.1 of Sceloporus undulatus. Lineage (NCBI taxonomy): Eukaryota > Metazoa > Chordata > Lepidosauria > Squamata > Phrynosomatidae > Sceloporus > Sceloporus undulatus. Next base: position 292,207,935 of record NC_056523.1, on the reverse strand, counting down.
TGAAAAGTAAGCTCACATGTCAAGCATTGTGGAATAAATGATTGGGCATAGCTCTGCTTCATAATAAAGTATTACATTTACATGGTTTCATTCTTCTTTGCAGTTTCTCTCCACATCCCAAAATGTACTGTCTGCATGTTGGCATGGGCCACAAATACATTGGAATATAGAATGACTTAGATTTTGTGGTTAGGCTTTCACTAAATACTGTGTTACACCAAAGCTTTGTACTCTTTGATCATTTGCCATACAGGGAGGGGGAAAAACTCTTTCTCAGAAAGGTTCTCTCTCATCATTTTAATCACAGACTAAAAAATGAAAGCATTTGGTTGATTTTTTTCCTAGGTATTTTTAAGATACATATGCTGCCTATTTTTAGCTCTTCACTTTATGGCTATGACAGCAAAGCTGTTATTTAACAAGTGAATAAATTAAAAATATAAATAATGGCTTTTGATTTTAAAAAATGCTGTAATTGTTACCACATCATTCAATATGACTATTTTGGAGACAAACCCCATTCTTTCATGCATATTTTACTAAACAGTTTTGTCCATGTCTCCTTGGATGCAAGCCTTCAACCTTCTCCCAGATAAGTGTGCATAGATTACAGCCTCTCTCTTTTAATTATTAAAGATGAGAAATCCTCCTGATTTTTTGGGTGGCTCCACTTACCTCCAACTGGTAGCCGCTGACTACCAGAGTTCTGTATTAGAGAAAATGGTGAGTACCATATATACTTGACTATAAGTCAATCTCATGTATAAGTTGAGGGCAGATTTTGGGAGCAAAATGATGGATTTTGATATGGCCTATAGATAAATTGACAGTAAAGCCTAGGGGCATGTAACAAAGGATGGAAAGAATGAAGCAAAGGAAAACAATGCCTAAGAACAAAATTCCAGCAGGCACAACTGTTTGTACTGATACTAAAGGCTGGATGGATGAGAGAGCAGAGCGGGATCAGTGCTTTTAAAACAGATTTCACTCTTGTCTTTCATCAGGGTATGGTTTCTTTTTTAAAAATAAGAGTGCAAGTACAGTACCTATATTGACTCATGGATAAGTGGACTCAGGTTTTTTTGGGTCAATTTTTAACCTAAATTTCTACACTTATACATGTATACAGTACTTGGAATTTTCAAGCCAAGAGGCAATGTTTCCTTGAATAATAATAACAACAAGGAATACTTGTTGCCTTTAAGACCTATTTATTGTCTTCTGGGAAATATTCACTTGATCTAGTGAGGATCTTCTTGATCCTCATGAACTAAGATTGCCTTGTGTGAGTTGTAAAGTATTTTCTAATCCTAGTGAAAATTTTGATGTATTGTGGCATATGTAAATGTTCCATGTCCAAAGGTGTATTTATGTGTACAGAATCAAGTCTATTCCGCCCAAACACTGGGCTTAGTGCATCAGAAAAGAAATCTGAAATGGAGCTGAAAAATACTGGCTTTTTCTGTGGTTCTCTGCATGATGTCATATCACTTCCATTCTCTTTCCAAGGAAGATGGTCATAAAAATGTGTCTTTTATTGCACTGGAAAAATCTGTTTGGCAAAAAGCACACTTTTATGACTATCTCCCTTGGAAAGGAGAACGGAAGTAGTAGGATGTCATGTGGAGAGACAGGGAGAAAGCCAGTACTCTCCCATTCTGTTTTGGATTTCTTGTCTCATGAGATAAGGGCCACTAACAGCACCAGAAGGCACAAGTTAGAATAAAAGTAAAATACAATCACATAAAATAAAATATATACTTCTTACATTGTGGGATATTTCCTAACCCAAATAAAAGAACCCTAATAAAAGAATAAACGCTAATAAAAGAAATTTCAATTTTCCTCCAAAGGGACCAATGTACTAACAGCCAGAATATGTCACTTCTACTTTGTTACATCATAGTTCACTGGAAAAACGATGGCATTTTCCATCCCAAAACCTAATTTCCCGCCCAAAATCAATATATTTGTTGGAATAGTTTTTGCCCTAAGTTTTTGTTTTGTTTTGTTTTGTTTGTATGGGGAAAATGCATGTGGCAGCTGGCTGAAATTGGGAGACACTCCTTACATTTCTGAAAATGAACATTTTTTAGGTTTATAATTTTTCAGATCTACACTGTAGGTCTAGTTCTGTGTGAATAATGCAACAAAATGCAGTTTTAGATGACTAAACTGGCATGGCCTACCGCAGTGAGGCTTATGCTCTGATGGTGAAGGTAAAGGTAGCAAATGTAATTACATGTAGATATATTTTATTACAATTTAATGAAATGAGAGATTAGGCCACAAACCTTATGACTTTTGTTTTATTTTTGTTTCTAAATAACTGTGCTAAAACTCTGTTTTCTGTTTCTTTCCCCCCCCCCCCTCCTCCCCTACCACCGCAGAAAATAGATATTGGTTCCCTTGGTATCTTTTAAATACACATTATGGCTGCACTATATTGTCTGTGATATTTGCTTTTGTAAACTGAAAATCAAAAAGTTTGGATCAATTTGGAACAAGTCATATGGAATGTATACAAAATGATGAAGGATTTGAATTTTCCAGGCCAGATAATAAATGCCATGTGCGACGCCATAGCTCATGATTTTCAAAGTCAGCTTGCGTCTGGCAATCTTTCCCTTTCATTTGTTTTCCATGTTGAAAGCAGAGCAAGAAAACTGCTAAAAACATAATGAAATTTACAGAGATCAAGAAATAAAATAAACCACCATAATTTGCCCTGGAAGTCTAGAGTGGGCTGGACTGGCATATTTTGCACATATAAACAGTGTGGGAAAGTGCCGGTTCTGAGAGAGCATATCAAGTCTCATGGAAATGTTTAATCATCAGCACTTCTCAAAAAGGAGCTTTTCTTCATAAATGACTTCATCCACCACCTAATAAAATGCTGTGTATAAAGTTAAAGCTATGGATGGATTACCTATTGTCAGAAAGTAGAAGAAAAACTCAACCCATCCTGTGCTAGCCTGAGGCAAATTCAACCTCAGCTGTAGTAAAATAATGACAATAATATTAATAGTCTAGCTTACACAGATGTTACAAAAGGTGTTGAGATAATATATATAATGTCTTTTGAATACTATTTAACTGCTACATTTAGGATAGGCAGCCTGGTGCCTTTCAGGTGTTTGAACCCAGGCCTGGCTGCTCCATCAGGCACTACATCAATGAGGTGGCCACCTCAGGCAGCTGATGGTGGGTGCCATGTAAATTCTTGCTGTATTTTTACTGCCAGTGATGGGTTTTCAGAGTTATGAACCAAAAGAATGTGGTTCACTTTGAGAATGATGCATTTTGACATGGGGTGGCCATTTGCTTCTCTGCTTCAAAATATCTTGTTCTGGCCCCGTTTGGATTATAGTTACTATCACCGCTGACCTTTGGTCATGCTGACTTGATGGGATGGTCATCCAAACCATCTGAAGGGTGTCATACTGAAGTACTCTGCTAAGCTATACAATGGACCCTCCATGTTTGCTGAGATTAGGGACACAGGACTCCTATAAAAGTGGAAAAACCGCAAATAAAAACCCACTTGGTTTATTTCGTTTTGTCTTTGTCTGAGAGAACACCTCTAGATCTTCCAGCAGAACTCAATACTCAACATCTGTGAGGTGTTCATCATAGAACTGCACTGGAGGGCCTACAAATGCCAAGAGAAATGTTCTCTCTAGAAATCTTTAGATCCTTCAAGACCTCTGGTGGGCATTTACCATGTATTCACACTGGAGAACCTAGAGATTCCAAGAGAGAATATATTAATCACGTCTGTGAATAATCAAAAACTAAAATCCACAAATGTAGAGGACCAACAGTACAACTTTAAAGCCTGGTAGCCACAGATGACAAGGAACTGCATGATGGTGTGAACAAGCAGTCTATTGATGGAGGAGGGATGAAGCATTCCAGCATGAAGCCAAGTGGACTGTAAGATGGAGAAGGGAATGCATTTGGTTGCAACAGGAAGGATGAAGCTCTTATCTCTCTTCTACTACTGTACAACCGTCTATTAAAACAAAAATGTCAGGCTACTAAATTTTGCTGCTAAAATACCTCCCACAGCTTAGCAACAGTTTAACTGCAGGTTTCTCTCCTTCTGAATAAACCTGCCTAGACTCTCAGATTATCAGGAGGCTCTTTTCTGTTTCCTGCCCTCACACTCCCTGGTACGTGTTATTAACAACCCGTGGGAGAGGGCTTTCTCTAGTGTAGCATTTACAGTGTTTGTGCAAAATCCATTCCATGATCCAAGCCAAGATTTCCAAATGGTCTGTTTCGTTCATTTATGTCAAACTATGGCTGCATCCACACTGCAAAAATAATCTAGTTTGACACCACGGCGCTTTCCAGACTGCCCAAAAGGGCGGTCTGTAAAACGCCCTCATTTGCTGCGTGGAGGAGCCTCAGCGGCCAAACCGCACGACTCCTCCGCGCAGCAAAAAGAAGCTGCAAAAAGTGGCTTCTTTTTGCGGTGCGGTAATGACACCGCAAGGCGCCAATGGCACACTTGTGGCATCATTACCGCACCACGACATGCGGACGCTAAGCGTCAAGATGGCAGCACCCATGTAGAATGGGGACTGCCATTTTGTACGTGCTCGGCACGTACTAGGGTTGGGGACGTATGGAAAGGACGGCCCTTTCTAACCCTAGTAGGTGTCACACATGTACATTTGGCCTGTGCAGAACGGGCCCACCTTAAGTACTATGGTGCAATGCTGTTGAACTCTGGGAATTGTAGTTTTGTGAGAAATCTAGCACTTTTTACCAAAGAGATGTGCTACCACATTTCCCAGAACTCCACAGCATTGAGCCATGGCAGTTAAAGTGATGTCAACCTGGCTTATTTCTACAGTGCAGATGCAACCTATGAGACCAAGAGGAATTTCAGAATGCTAGTCTGCCTTTGATTTTATCCAAGGAAGGAATTATAAAATAAAACTGTTATATCTGCTAAACTGAATCCAGACTCTTCTTCCATTATTCCTTATGGCAGTTTACAGCAGGGTTGAGCAGAGCATAGCCCATGGGCCCCATACAGCCCTTATAGCTGTTTTTTGTGGCTCCTGGGCCACCCAAGGATCAAAAGATTGCCTCCAAACAACTCCAAGCCCAGGAACCCAAAAAAATTTACTCTGTGGAGTCCCCTATCCTAGGAAACTCACACTACCGATAATTACACTCGGGCCAGACCTCACTCCATAGAAAGAGCAAGAAGGACCACAATCATGGCAGGTTGTGTTACATTTAGAAGTAAGTGAAATAATATATATTGCTATCTAAATTGGTGGAGGCATGAGACCATTAAGTTCAGAATCTAAAAGTAGTTTACTGCACCACTGCCGCTATCACTCTCCTCTAGCCCTTTGATAATATATTACTTGCATGCTGTAATTTGCTGGTTTTAAAAAGGCTTTAATTCTGTGGATAGGTTAATTACACTTTAACAGTATTTTTGTATTTTTTTTAACCTATGTGCTTGTAAATGGTTTTATCTGTATTTCTTTTATTTTTTGTAAGTTGCAGTTTGGCAGGATATAAAAGAATAAAGAAGTCATTTTTATTTTGGCTGGCTTTTGGTCTACATGCGGGATATTTACTTTCTATTAGTTTTTCTCCCTTAAAAATTGATTATACTTAACATACTTCTTAGTAATAATATTTTTATATCTTAAATTGGGATTTAGTTTTCTAAGGAATTACTCCTCCCCACTCCACTAAATATGAAACTATCCAGTTTGGTTTTTATTGCCATGCTTTGCCTGATCCAGCACCTAAATATATCTGCAGCCCCTTCTTCCATACCATCTTAAGACAACATACCACAGGGATGGACAAACTGAACTCTGTGTGCTCCACTTGTGACTCTCAGGCTTCACAGCAGCAAATAAATGCCCCCCAAAACTCTCTAGGGAATACAACAGGAGGATTTTGCCACATTTGGAGGCACCCCTGGTTTATTTGAGAGCTGGAAGTGATTTGTGGAGCCCATTCACACAGCACTAGCACTTCCCAACCTGTGCATCAGTGTCCTCAGTAAACAGCCCTAGCCATTATATATTTTAAATTTTCACTTCCTGTAGGTGGCTGGACCTCATAAGACCCTTAGTGATGGGGCTAGAACAGGTGTAAATACACTTCATAATAGTGACTCAGTTGCAGTTGGTGCAGAAGCAGCAGCTCTCACTCCTAGGCGCCTTGTGGATGTGGCAGTGGCAGCAGCACTGGGACATCAGCATCAGCTGGGACTAGCCTGGCCCCCACCCGCTTGCATTTTGTCAGCAAGCCAATATGTTATTTATTTATTTATTTAAGCAGGCATTTGATGTATAATCATATCAGGGTGGTTTTATGGAGTAGGTGTGTTTTCGTCATGCATTTAGCTTTTGCATATTTTAATGTAATTTTATACTGTTTGTAGATTATTTTAATTATTTTACATTTTATTGCAATTATACACACACACACACACACACACACACAAAACGTTTTTATCTCTGAGCAGCCTAGGCTCCCTTCTGAGAGAAAGGCTGCATAGAAATGAAATAAATAAATAAAGAGAAAAGTTGCCTTTAGCAAAGAATAGCAATAGCAATAGCATGCATAGTTCTATACTGCTTATCAGTGAACTCAGCATTCTCTAAGCGGTTTTCAAAAACAGCAAGATAATTGCCCCCAACAAGATGGGTACTCATTTTACTGATCTACAAAAGGATGGAAGACTGAGTCAACCTTGGAGCCCTGGGATTGAACTCACAACCATGTGGCTGCAGTACTGGCATTTAACCACGATGCCCTAGGGCTCCAAAAGAAGGCTTTGGAGTAGTAGTGGTAAAGCTCAGTTTTCTATTCCCCCTCCCCCTCTATCCTCATCCACACTAATCTATCTATGCCAAAGTATAGGAAGTTAAATTCCCCCCCCCCCCCAAAAAAAAAATTAAGGTTAACATGGATTAGGATTAACATCCAGACATTAGAGTTATCAGTATACTGATCTGGGAGATCTCTGTGTGGTATGGACTAGTGATGGGGAGGAAAGAGCATTCCATCCCAGATATTTTGGATCTAACAGAGATTGGAGTTAATATACATTCATAATACACTAATGTGTGACACCTCCTTGTGGTGTGGAATAATCTGGAGAAAGAAAAGGAAAAGGAAAGGGAGATTCCATTGCAGTGATCTCAGTGTTTGAGCTGCCATGAGTTCCAGGTGTGGGGGGAAAGAATGCTCTCATACTCAAGGAAAGGCAGTGGCAAGCCTCCTCTGTACAGATCTTGCCAAGAAAGCCCCGTGATAGGGTCACTTTAGGGTCGCCATAAATTAGAAATGACTTGAAGGCACACAACAACAACAAAAACAGATTAGGCTAAACATCTGGATATTAAAGGTTTTAGTACACTGATGTGGAAGAGCTCTGCATAGAGTAGACTGGAAAGAGGAATGATAAGGAGAGATTATGTTAGCTTGATTCTCAGCATTTTAACTTTGTGATCCCCACTGACATCACAGCAGATCTCTCTATGTGCTACTCCTGTCTTCTTCTTCCTCCTTGACATACAGATGTTTTCCCAGAATAAGCATGCGAAGGAAAACTGGGAAGAAGGAGAAGAACAGGAATAACAGATATATCTGCAGAATTTATTAGGTTCAGTGAGATTCACCAAGTTAAAATGCTAAGAATCAAGCTAACATCATATGTCCTTCTCCACACTAGCCATTTATCCAGAAGTATCCCAAACCAGTGCATTGAAAACCCTAGTACAGCGGGCCCTCAATATCGGCTGGGATTTGGTTGCAGCCCCACGCCACCCCCGTGGATACCAACATTCACAAATACTCATGTCTCATTAAATACAATGGCATAGTAAAAGGGTATCCCTTATATAAAATGGCAAAATCATGGTTTGCTTTTTGGAATAGATATATTTTTAAATATATGGTATATATTTTCCTGTTTCCCTCTTTTTTCTTCTTCCTGTTCCAGCAGTCTATCACACCTGACCAGATTCTCATCCTTATTCTTTTTGTAGTCCTTGCTACCCAACTTCTTCACTACCCAGGTTTTCTATATTCCTCAGTTACACTTCCTCCTTTTTCGTTTTCTGTCTCCACATATTTCCTGCCAATTTCACTCCCTGTCCTTCCTTACCACTTTGGACCTCCACTCCCTTGCAGAAGTTGCCTTCACTCCCAACATTTATCAAGTGGGCTAACTTTGCATCAGGGTTTGGCATTGATTCAAGTTCTACTGGAGTATTTTCTTCTTAAAGGCCTTTTGCCCATGGAAAGTGTGAGCATCTAAAAATACTAATTGGGACAGACCTATGTATACAATCACAGGTATGCTCATCAGAAAGATGTAATGATCTATAGTTTCTGTTGAGGATATGTGTAGTGCCAAATGTGATGCTGAAGAAGAGTCTACATCTGCCAGGATAGCCAAAAAGACCATCAGTAAGTCAATAGGACAAAGAAGTGATGCCTACTATCAGTAAGCAGTAGGAAAAGAGGAAGACTGCATTATTGGTGGATTTGTGCAATCAAGAAAGCCTCAGCCCAGAGTGTGCAAGACTCACTAACCTACAAGTCTTGTGATTCTGTAGAATGCACCCATGGCAAAGCGGAATAATATCACTATAACTGTGTAGTGTGAATGGGCCCCTGGTTACTTCTTTACGTTAAAAAAAAAGGCCTCTGGAGCTCAGAATTGCCTCACAAAGCAAAAAAAAAGATGAAAATATTACCCATGCCCCATAATGTTTGGGGGCACAGAAATTATATTGGGGGGAGGGTTGGGTTATGTCATGGGGGCTATATTTCAGAGGAAGGGACTGGAAAACAAAATCTGAGTATTCCTTGCTTAAGAAAACCCTATGAAATTCATGAAGATACCATAAATTGATAAGGCACACACACAGAGACACACATATCATGAAAGTGTGGCTCTTCACAGTCTCCTAACCTCTGATACTTCTACACCTCTGACATATAGTGTGGGTCTTAAAATTGTCACTTTCCTCTTCCCATTTTTTTTAATCTTTGCCTAGTGAAGAAACTTGTAATTTTGAAAGCTTGCACGGATATTTTTTCCTTTTAGTTTGTCTAATAAAAGTATTACCACAATATGAACTTGGGAATTTGTCTTTTGGTCTACCCCTGCAGTTGAATTTGTTTAAAGCAATTTCAAGAGCCAGTGTGGTATAGTAGTTTGAGCACTGGATTCTTGAGACTGGGGCTCAAATCCTCCCTCAGCCATTGAAACTTTCTGGGCAAGACATACTCTCTCAGCATCAGAGGAAGGCAAAGGTAAACCTCTTCTGAACAAATCTAGCCACTGTGATAGATTCTCCTTAGAGTTGCCATAAGTTGGAAACAACATGAAGGCATACAGCAACAAAAATTAATTTCATCTGTTACATTTATGTATTTTAGTTGGTGGCTTTTTCAAACTGGAAAGTTAGAATAGAAATATTTCAAATAAAATACGGCATTATTATAGCCAGTTGGTTTGAGCAGTGCTTTGTGAGACTGGGTAAGGATAGAGTTACTGAGAATTGTATAAACTGTGGCTTGCGTGTGCATTTGTCTAGAAGATTTGTAGGATTGTGTTTGGTCGAGGTTGCATTCAGCTCATTAGACTGGAGGCTTGGGAACACATGTTGATTATAATATTTACTTTATTGCCAGAGGCAGATTACAGGTGCAACCATATTCCCAGGCCTCCCACATTGCTGATAATTAGATATACATTCCCATGGTGCTAGCACAGAGGCAAAGACAAGTATTCCTGCACATTCATGCTGCTGTGCACACACATATGTGTTTCTGTGTGTACACACACATACACTGGGTTCAGAAATTGTCTGTCCTTTTATAGAATGGGCTGTTTGTGCCATTGTGTCCACACATGGTTTCATCGTGTAACAGCATGGCATAGTGTAGGAGTAAGGACTTTACCACACGGGAGGCAAGCATCCTCCTCCCATGATTTTCTCGTGAATAAAAAGTGGCACAAGTTTTCCTCTTTATTCATGGGATAATGTCCCGATAATGGTGACATCGTGGGATGTCATCTGAAAATCATTCCACTCTTGCAGGATATTGATGGGATTAAATGTGCTTTATTCACAGGATTGCCTCCCATGTGATAAAGTCCTAAGACTCTGGAGAACAGGGTTAGATTCCCACTTGGCCATGGAAACCCAATGGGTGACCTTGGGTGAATCACAACCTCTCAGCCCCAGAAAACCATGTGATAGATCAAAAACCACTTGAAGGTGCACAAGGACAATATCTTACATCAGGGCCCTTTCACACTGCATAATTACAGCACTACGATTCCACTTAAACTGCCATGGCTGCAATCTGTGGAATTCTAGGGTTGGTAGTAAGAACTCTCTGACCGAGAATTCTAAGTACCCCTCCCTAAACTGCATATCCCATGCTTTCATAGGATAGAACCATGACAGTAAAAGTAAAATCATAGTGCTGTAACTTTGCAGTGTGAAAAATTCCCAGGAATGGACCACTTCAGGTCACCATAAGTCAGAAACAACTTGAAAGCATACAGCTCACAGAGATATGAATACAGGAAATGGGGAAAGTTGTAAAGATTCTTGTCAATCCAGGATTCTCAAGAAACATTTTCTGAATATATTCCAGTGTTCTTCCTGTCCATAGTCATTTGTGCGCTTCTAAACTTGTCCCATGGCCCTAAGCTGTTTGTTCAATTTTAATAGTTTTGGCCAAGGTGTTTTGTTACCTGAATAGGAACTGGAACCTCCTCCAAATTCAGGTGCACAGTACCCAGACCCAGCCATATTATTGGCTCAAGCACAAATCCCCACAAGAACCTTCCTCCCCTCCTTGGCAGTAAAACTACAATAAGGACAAATTATATAATATAACCATTGAATTTTTGTGACACCCAAAATCACCTATGTGAGTTACTTGCCCACTCAGCCACATGGGAGGGCCAACCTTTCTCTTTAACCTATGTCCTTTTTATAATCAGAGTAAAAATATTTCTTACAACATGGATTGTATAGATTTCCACATATTGGTTGACACAACTGCATTTTAAATACAAACAGTACAATGGCATAGTAGATATAACTCTAGTCTTCTGTTCTATCTTAGGTGCAAGTAGCAGCCAAGTGACTTCACTATCGAGTAACTATTTTTCATGGGAAGATTCCATTTTCAATACTTCTATACATGCTGCAATTCGATATAGAAAGTGGAAATTACTTACGGGCAATCCAGGTACTGTAATTTTATTTGAATTCTCACAGGTTTCATTGGAAAAATGATATATTTTTTTTCTTACTAAAACTTCCAGAATCCCCACCCAGTATGGTAAGTGGGCATGGGAAGCTGTGAAATTCAAATATTGTACTTACTAATATTTGTTGTATTAAATTTGTGATCACTCTTGTATTCTGATTTTCCTAGCAATTGATGTTTCCTAGGTCAAAGAAAGAGCTTACTCAGAAAGATTATCACTGCCCCCCTCCCTTTAGTATTAACTAAATGTAACCTGTAATTTTTACACTTAAAAATGTGGATGCAGTGTGAACTCTTCCTGGATAGTCGGCAACTTCCCCCCCCCCCCATTATTTAATTCAGTGGAACTGTCCTTCCCACATGTACTGTATATCTAGACTAGTGGTTCCCAAACTTGAGTTACCAGTTATTAGATTTCTTCTCCCAGAATTCCTGACCTTTGGTCATGCTGGTTGGAGCTTCTAGTCATTGATTTCTTACCATATCAGGTGACCCAGGTTTTGGTCTAAATGCAGTATGGCTCCTTTCCTAGTTGAAAAGGTGATGGGATGTGTACTAGCAAGAGAATTTATTTCCCAGTGATTGCTCATATAAAACTTACTTGCAGGTTAGTATCTTATTTATTTGTGGCAGTTTTGTGTCACCCTTTAGTACCTGTATAATATCCCATGACACAATATGAAATTATAATGAAATACATTAACATATTTAAATACTAGTAAACATTCGAATTCAAACCAATTCAGACAGCAGGAATGTTTGGGCTTCCAAATGTTTTTTTGGATTATATCTCCTACCGTCCTTGACCATTGGCCACGTTGGCTGGGACATGTAAGACTCAAGTCCAAACATCTGTTGGAGCACAGATTCCCTTTTCTGATTTAAAATCCTTTCACATCAGATCTAAACAAACAAACAATTTACTTTAATTTTACTTTAAAATGTCTTAACATGTCACCCAAAGGGCAACAATGTAAGTGCAGGATGTAGTGTCATATATCTTATACCAGGAATTCTTCTTATTTTTATTAATGTCTTAATTCCTCTTCAAAGTGCCTTGTCCACTTGGCAGATCAAAACAGAAAAACTTAATTCCAGGTGGCAAGTTCCATTCCTTCTTTGTGAAATGAAGCCAGATCTCTGAACATGCTGGGGAAAAAGTATTATGAAACTGCTCCAACTAAAGCTCTAATTCACTCTGATCCTGTTTTTAGGCTGCAGTCGCTGGTTTCCACCACCATCTTTGTTCAATGAGTCAAAGACTCTGTCATCTGACCCACCCACAAAGAAACTTTGGCTCTTTGATATCATTCATGATGCTGAGGAAAGAAATGATTTATCTGAGCAATATCCTGACATTGTGAAAAAGCTCCTCATACGCCTCCAGCACTACTATAAGAACTCTGTTCCTGTATTCTATCCAGATGATGACCCCCGCTGTGATCCAGAAACAACTGAAGCCTGGGGGCCTTGGATGTAGTGGGGAGAGTCTATGCACCACTGAGGATGTAAATCTTCACTTCATTAATTCTATACAAGAATGAATAATTGCATTTTTTTTTCCTTACTGAGCAAGATTACAAAAAATTCTGCTCATGAACTTTGGCACTTCAGCACATTTTTGAGACAAATTCATCTGTGCTGAAAACATGCAGAGATTTTATTCAAAAATGTGGGTTTAGTACAATATTTTTGCACAAACAGTAGATTCGGAACAAAATACACTGGGGTTTGTGCAAAAATATTTCCCTCATTCAAGATTTTTTTCCCCTCACACACAGTTTCTATAAACTCCCAAAACTGCAAAGGCTCTTGCAGCAGTGACCATTTTCTCAATGGAGTGTCTCAATACTCTCCTTGCACAGTACACAGCTTTTTCCTCCAGTACTTTTGTGCTATTTCCCAGTTCCTGCTGCCTGAAATGACTACCTCTCTCTGCCAAATGATAGGGTCAATTCTGCATGAAAAGTACATGTCCTTGTGTACAAGGTGCACAAATATACACACTTGAATCAGCCTAGAAACTCAAGGAAACAGGCAGATTCTTCTGCTCTCCTTTATTTTTACTTATTTTTACTTCTTTGGCATCAGCTTCAGTCCTTTGGATTCAGTTCTTTCTCAAAAGCCGTTTGGGAGATCCAGTTTCACCTCTGATTGTGTCTGAAGTTCTCTTACAGTCATAAAATATGCTATTTGGATGTTAGTTTTTGTCCATGACATGTCTCCAAAGCAGAGTGTAAAATGATGCCGCCTTCCTAAAATTGCTGGCCAGCTGGGAAACATTATTTTTGTTGGAAAGCTCTGAGTCTTGGGGGTGGGGGTAGGCTTTCTAAATTATTTTACATTTGAAGTCAAATGCCTGATTGCAGTCTTGCCAACAGCCAGCCTTTACTAGAGGATGACATTGTAAAGAAAAAGAAGCCAGTTGCTGGAATTCTCATGGTATTCTTTTTTCTCACCTTTACCTTGTCATGCTATCTATAATGGAACTATTCCAAAATACAGTAATTATGAGCACAGCCTCTTAACTACTGCTCACCAAGGTCCTAGTGATACCTGGGCCCAGATCAACTCTGTACCCTAAAAAACATGATTTTTAATTTGTAGTTGGGGTAAGAAGTAAAGTTATTAAGTTTACGAACTAATTCAGGATGGTAAAAGCAAAATGAAGAACTCCAGAAAAATCTCTCAAAAAAGGCTGATGAGATAATAATTGATATCTGCTGTCCAATATAAATAAGCATTTAAAATCTTAATTTTGCTTGTCTTTGTATGGGATCTTAAAGTCATGCTGACTCAGTGTACAGCAGCTGTGAAATGGATGGATTCCATGCCGGGGATGGTTAGGAAATAAAACTATAGTTCATCATTGTAATACCTTTATTCAGATCTGTGGTCAAACCACATTCGAAACATTACAGTTCAAGTCACTACATTTCAAAAAAGATACTAGAGAGCTGAAAGGGGCACCCAAAATGAAAAGTGGGCAGGAAAGAAGCAACACCTCTATGAGGAAAGGTTAACAGTATTTTAAGATTATTTTTAATTTTTAAAATAAGCAAAGAAGAAATTAGTGTATAAATATGAATAGTCAAGCCAGCATGGCATAGTGGATTGAACATTGGACTACAACTTTGGAGACCAAGGATCAATTCCCAGCTCGGCCAGGGAAACCCACTGGGTGATCTTGGGCAAGTCACATACTCTCAATCTCAGTGGAAGGCAATAGAAAACTCTGAACAAAGAAATCTTGCCAAGAAAACTCCATGATAGATTCTCTTTGTGATCACCATATGTCAGAAACAACTTGAAAGCATACAGCTCACACAAATATGAATATAGTATATGGAGAAAGTTGATAAAGAGGAGTGTCTCCCTATAGAATACAGGTCATGTACTGAAGCTGAAGTGTTGGAGATTCAGGACAAATTGAAGTATTTCATGTTGCAACTTATAGTTAAACTGTTTAATTCAGAACCACAAGTTGTGGTGATGGTGGCCAATTTCAATGACCTTCAAGAAAGAATTGCCCATTGATCATGCTGTCTTGAGTTCATAGAAGTTACATGCCCCTGTTCTGTACATTATCAGGAAGATTGTACATTTCTTTTGTATATTTGCACAGCAATCATACAAATGAAATAAACCTATATAGAAGACAGTCAAAACAATCATAACAGTATTTATGTATTATTGTTTTATTTATTTTTATCCCACCTTTCTTCTGCTAAAGGGACTCAGTGGGGATAAAAATTAAATGTGCATCCTATTGACAGCAATGGCATGACTATACAAAGTGAATATATATCTTGCAGATTTGGATGTGCCCAGATGCACCTATTTTATACTCAATTCCTAATGCAGCAAATAATACAGAATAGAATATTAGAGACTGGCTGAAATTTATCCACCATGAGGGACTTTAGGGAGAGTTTAAGGAGAGAGGACTAATTAAATTGCTACAAAGAGATTGACTTGTTCAACTGTACAATAGTCATACTTTCCATACTTAGGGATTTTAGCTTGCATTTAACTATGAGTCAAGGTATAAACAAGTATTTGAACTTCTGCCCATCACACCACAGTTCTGTGCCACATCACATTGTGCTTTTGAAATTGTTATGTAAGAGAATAAAACCAACAACATTATATAATATTAGAAGAAAGGATCTTAAAAGTGCTAGAAGATAGTTAAACTGAAAAGTCTATGAAAATATAAGTCTTCATCTGCTGCTAAAAAGACCACACATAGTTGGGAAGTAGATCTCTTGGGCAGGCTTTCTGTGCTGTTTCCTGGTAATTTATTCTTTTACTCTGAAGATTGCAGAACAATTCAAATTCCTTTGGATGGTCACTTGAGAGATTATGGGATAGGATGGAAACCAGTGTGGTGTAGCAGTTTAAGTGTTGGACTAGGACTCTGGGAAAACAAGGTTTGACTCCCTGGTCAGTCATGGAAATTCACTGGGTTACCTTTGGTAAATCACACTCTCTCACCCTAAGAGAAAGACAGTGGTAGACGTCCTCTGAATAAATCTTGGTAGGGTTGCCATAAGTCAGAGTTGACTTGAAAGTACATAACAGTAATAGAATTGGGTGAAGGCCCACCCCATTACTGCAGAGAACTGCTGGGAGGAAGCATTTACAATATACAAAATATACAAAAGAAATGTACAATTCTTGTTAGCGAATTCACAAAAATGAGGAGTCACTCCAGATTGACTGTGGATCCGCCTCAGAACGACCCCCCCCCCATAGAAAGCAATCATGTCTGATAATATATCACGTTCTAATGTGAATACGCATGACTGGACCCGCAGTGACTCCGGATCTGAGCTGCAAAACCACTCATGTGATAAGGCCCTCTGTGTCCCTCCCAGGAATTTCAGGCTAAGGCTGAACTCCTGTTTAACATCAGTTTAATGCTGAAACATCAGAGGGTGAAGGCTGCTCCTTTTCCCCAATGGTATGGCAAAGCTGTGCCATTGTAAATATTTGGATGGTGCTGCATGGTCAGCAAATAAGCATTGTGCAAGGTTACTGGTCACCTCCTTGCACATCATCTGAGAAAGTACTTAATACTGCAGTAATCCCTGGATAAATCCATTTGAACACTGGACTACAACTTGGGAGACAAGAGTTTGAATCTCCACTTGACTATGGAAACCTACTGGTAAATTCACATTTTCTCAGCCTCAGAGAAATCTAAAGGCAAATCCCCATTAAATAAATCTTGCCAAGAAAACCCCGTGCCTTAGGGTTGCCATAAGTCAGAAATTACTTCACGATACACAACAAAAGTAATACCAATGTATGAGACTTTAAGATGATTCTCGTCCCTGCCTGCTTAGGAGTAAGGTGCTTTTGATTCTGCAGAATTGACTTTTAGATAAACATGCACAGGACTAGGGCACACAAAACTTAAATTGTGCACATCACATTTTCATGTCCCATGCCCTATGAGGAACGCCTTAGGGAGCTGGGTATGTTTAGCCTGGAGAAAAGAAGGTTAAGAGGTGATATGATAGCCCTGTTTAAATATTTGAAGGGATGTCATATTGAGGAGGGAGCAAGCTTGTTTTCTGCTGCTCCAGAGACTAGGACCCAGAGCAATGGATGCAAGCTGCAGGAAAAGAGATTCCACCTCAACATTAGGAGGAACTTCCTGACAGTAAGGGCTGTTCGACATTGGAACACACTCCCTTGGAGTGTAGTGGAGTCTCCCTCCTTGGAGGTCTTCAAACGGAGGCTGGATGGCCATCTGTCGGGGATGCTTTGATTTTGATTTCCTGCATGGCAGGGGGTTGGACTGGATGGCCCTTGCGGTCTCTTCCAACTCTATGATTCTATGGTATGAAACTGAAAATATTGATTATCCATGTAACTGGCATGTTATGTGGGGCTGCAAAAATTATGTTGGGGGACACTGAAAGGGCTGATACTAAGCCTGTTCCTGCCAGTGTTGTAAAAACTGAACATCTGGTACAGTCATTTAAAAAAGACGAAAAGGAACTCCCAGCTGCTAGTTACCCTTTCTACTGTCTGGGCCTTGTGGTAAAGAAAGCTGCTGTGTTTTGTCTGCAGAGCTATAGTTAGTATAAGTACAGTCAAACAAACATTCTAGATTTAGATGCCTGGAACATACTCTTTAAAAGAAAAACTTACAAGCTACACTAGTAGAGCCATCATTTACTGTGAACAAATGCTGGCATTCAAAGCAATAAATCTTCCTATAAGATCGGCAGTGAGGCAATATACTCCAGCACATCTAAAGGCAGCTGGGCTCTCTCTCCTCCAACAGTGCATCAACACTGTAGAAATAATTCAATTTGACACTACTTTGACTGCCATGGCTCCATTCTACAGAATCCTGGGATTTGTAGTTTTGTGGGGCACCAGCATTCTTTCGCAGAGAAGGCTAAAGACCTTGTAAAAATCTCAGGTTTACATAGATGGCACTACAGCATTTAAAGTGGTGTCAAACTGTAATATTTTGACAGTATAGATGTAACAGTTACTGCTTCCCAGCATCTGCTGCCTGAGGTGACCACCTAATGTGAGGGCCAGCACTCAGAAATAAATGGAAGACAATTTTATTATGTTTACAGCACCTCTGGTATAAATAATTCAAATAACTGTCTTTTTTAAAAAAACAAACCAAAAAAAACCCCCACCTAGATGATACTGAAGGCTCAAAATCTAAAAATAGGAATGTTTGACAAATAAGACAGGAGAATGGATAATCATTGTGGATGCTCACGTGTCAGATATGTTAAAAGGGATAAGTAATATATTTATACTTGGACCTAAAAATTCAGAATTTAGATACATGGAAGCTGGCTTTACTTAACAAATCTCCTTGGGCAAATACCATGGAAAAGAGTTTTGTTGTCCATAGACCTTTTGGGCATAAAAATTGTCCAACTGAAGAAATTGTTCGTATGTATTTGAACAACTTTTAAAAACATTGCCAATGGATTCAAACCAAATGAAGCTCAGAATAAGCCATTCCATAGGCAGTATGGAATGCCCACAATGCTCCATTTGGTGCCCCTGAACTAATTCAACAGGCAAGATTGGAACTGAGTAAGTAATTTACCTAACTGAATTCAATTCTGTGGTTGTTTTATTTGTCAAATGTTTGTTCTAATTCCTTGCAAATTGGGGGAGGCCAGGGGGATCTGTTGACTTAGTTTGTTGCTTTTTATATTTTGCAAGCTGAATTGAGCAACTCAATTTTGGATAGGAAAATTAGGATAGAAGTTTTTAAATACTGTAAAGTCCCAGCTTTCAACAGTTTGTGGGTTTAGTTGTCTTTGTCACAAAGACTCCATTACTGATCTCTGAACCTTGAACTCTGAAAGCCATAATTCTCTGAAAATAGCAATTCCAGTAGCTGTACAACCCAGATAAATTTTATCTGGGCACCACCACCACCCCAACAGCCTTCTAAGCAATGGTGCCCTGATAAGATATGACAGATAATGATTATACTGTATACACACACTTAACTCTACCAGGTCCAGGTGGCTGAAGATTTCAGTCAAAAATAAAAAATTAAATGCTATGGCTTTGTGGTTTACTTTCATTCCACATGCTAAATCCTTGCCAGCTAGCAAGTGCATTTCTCCCACATATAGAAGCATGCACCTAACCTGGTAAACCATTTATTTCATTGTTGCTGTTGTTGCATATACTAGGTCCTTTTTTATGAGTTAAATGAATCTGCTCATTGTGGCTTAGTGATTTGACTGTTGGACTGCAGCTCTGGGTGTAGTGTTTTGAATGTTGGACTGCAACTTTGGAGATCAGAGTTGAATTCCCCACTTGGCCATGAAACCCATTGGGTGACCTTGGGCAAGTCACATGCTCTCAGCCTTAGGGGAAGACAATGGCAAACCTCCTCTGAACAAATCTTGCCAAGTAAACCCCATAATAGTGTCACCATAAATCAGAAATTGCTTGAAGGCACACAACAACAATTTACTTTTATTACATCTTGCATGAGAACATATTTGGTCATACATTTTAGGACAATCCATATGAAAGAGAATTCAGATCAGTATCTAGAGAGATCTTGTAGCACCTTTAACATATGAAAGAGAAATAGTGGGCTGGCTCAAATCCGTAGCCTTCGCAGCTTCACACCCTAGAGCAGGCTTTGCCAGCTTTGTGCCTTCCAGATGGCTGATTATAATTTCCATCTGCAGCATGATTATGGTCAAAAATACCTAGAGGACCATAGATTGGGGTAGCTATGCTATAGATAAGACATCTGAAACCCTTGTCTCCATGCCTACCCTATTTTGGTTGTATTCAACACATTCTTAGAGATCTTTTTATCTAGGTGTCAGGAATCTGTGGGGCATTTCGTTTGTTAATTCCCAGAAACCCAGGCAGTATGGACAATTGTGAAGAATAATGGTACTTACAAGCCAACAACACCTGGAGGGTCACACATTTCCACCCTTTTTAATCCATGCCTTTTGGAATGTGACTACTGAATTCCTCCTCTACTATAACTTTTCCTAACTTAGTACCCTTTAGAATTCAACTCCCATCTACCCAATCCAGCATAACCAACCATAATGGATTATGGTAGCTGTATCTTTAGGGTGTGTGGTTCAAAGAGGCTTCTCTGCTGACTTGATTTCAGTCATGTTTGAAGATAAAGTTCCTCTGCAAGTGCTGTGTGAGGAGGAGATGGAACATCATATTGATCTATTTAACTGTTGGACAATTTCCTTTTGTAAAGATATACAACATGTGCTGGGAATTATTCATTAGATTGTAAATGCATCTAACTGGATTTGATTGTTGCATTTGGTGCTGCTCCCTTTCTTCTATTTGCTCATAAAACCTCATATAATCAAACAGTAATTCAGCCATTTCCTTGGAGAACATTTTCCCTAGTAAGCTCTTTGGCAGTGTCTTTGAAATTACATTTGCTTTCCTCTTTCCCAAATATTCAGTTTCTCAGGCTTTATGTATAGTAACAGAGACTGCATAAATTAAACCACAGGCCAACTTTATTTCTGAATCCAAACATCCTCTTTGGAGTTATCATTAACACAAAGCTGCACAAAGATGAATTTTCTCCAACCACCATTTATGTCCTAGAACAATCAATGTGTTATTAATTCCTTCTGATCATACTTGAATATCTAACCCAATAGAATGTGTGACACCTCCACAAATGATAACCCCTTGCAAAAATCCATCAGAACTGTGGGAAAGTTCAGCACCTCAGCCATATCAATAGTTTCACTTCAACTGTTTTGGCACAAGACATTGTTTGTGTTACTGTTGCGTACTGCAGGCCACAGATCAATCAGTCATACATAATTCAGTTATGCAGAAATTGTGATTGCTTAGAAGCTTGAGGTTGTTGTAAAGACAAACCAAGCAATGTTTAACTATGAAAGAAAGAAAGAGAATTCTTTAATTATTCATTTTTGTTCAAGGTTTAGATACAGCAACTACTATTTAATACTATTATATGAGTTTATGGCAGACTTTAGCAACCAGGTGCTCTCCTGATATTTTGGATTCAGAACTTGAAAAAGTTAGTTTCTTGAACTACAACTTCCAGCTAGCCATGATGAGATTGTAGTCAAAAATGATAACCATAGCAATCTCTGGTTGTATGACAGCTTCAGTTACCACCAGCCAGCAGATACAGGGAGATAAGGTGAGGGAAGGCATATAATAGAATAATAGAGTTGGAAGAGACCATAAGGGCTATCCAGTCCAATGCCCTGCCATGCAGAAACTCTCAATCAAAGCAACCCCGACTGATGGCCATCCAGCCTCTGTTTAAATACCTCCGAGGAGGGAGATTCCACCACTCTCCAAGGGCGTGTGTTCCGCTGTCGAACAGACCTTACTATCAGGAAGTTCCTCCTAATGTTGAGGTGGAATCTCTTTTCCTGTAGCTTGCCTCCATTGTTCCGGGTCCTATTAGCAGTGTAAGAGAGGTGTGTAAGGGAGTATTGACTGCTCCCAAACCCACTCACAAGTCAGTCTGCCTGAGTAGCCTTAGTAGCAAGCCCCCTGTGTCGAAAGTACTGTTCACTGGTAAATGGAGGGGCCAGAGGGCCAGCTAGCCAGGATTTGATCCTGAATGAGCATACTGTACTGGCTTGTATCACTGAGAACTAGTTAGATGATACTTGTTGTTGTTGTGCACCTTCAAATTGTTTCTTATGGCATTTGCTTATCATTGGGTTTTCTTGGCTAGTTTCTTCAGAGGGAGTTTGCCATTGCCATCCTCTGAGGCTGAGAGGGTGTGACTTGCCCAAAGTCACCCACTGGTTTTCCATGACCAAGCCAGAATCTGAAACTTGGTCTCCCAGTGTCCTAGTCCAGTGCTTAAACCACTATGCTACACTGGCTCTCTTGATACTTAGGGGATATTTTGGGGATGGGAAATTTCCCAGTTATGCTCACTTTTTAACTGCCTGCCCCATTGCCCTAGTTTCCCTTTTTGAATTAGTTAGGATGGACTCAGTAATGGTGTTGAAGTCCCCCAGCTTCTTTAAGCGAGTTCACAAAAATTATTTCCAAGCTCACTTCGATTTCACTTTGAATTGGTCTGGTGTGGAAGATCACCCCAATCTTACCCCCAGTGACCCCCTGCAACCTGTCCCATAATCCCCTGCCTGCTCCTTCACCCCGTTCTCACCCCCTCTGGCACCCTGCCACCTGTCTTATCATCCCCTGCCTCCTCCTTCACCCCGATGAAGGATAATAAAAAATAAAAAAAATAATAAAACTTTTATTTGTATCCTGCTTTTCTGTGACAAGACAATCAAAGCGGCTCACAACACATTAAAATCCACATTTACAAAATTATGTCCAAAATTCCCCCCTTAAAACAGGATTAAACATGTTACAATTAAAATATCTATTAAAAACACAATAAAAAATACAATGAGGACAGAGCAGTGGGCTAATAATAATAATAAATTTTATTTATATACTGCTTTTCCGCAGATCAAAGCGGTGTACAAACAAAAAACCATAAAAAATAGGTAAAATCCCATAATAAAACCATGCAATCACAAACATTTTAAACACAATCGTTCACATTCAGGGGTAAGCGTAGGGAATCGATGGCAACAGAGTAGGCAGCTTCATTCTTCGGGGGGGGGGGAAGGCTTGACAAAAAAGAAAAGTTTTAAGCCACTTTTTGAATGTTTCTAGGGGGGGGGTTGTCAGACGGAGCTCCTCGGGTAGATCATTCCACATCTGCGGGGCCACCACTGAAAAGGCCATCTGGAATGTGGCAACATATTTGGAAGGTGGAATTACCAATAAGTTCTTCCCAGATGTTCTGAGTGTGTGGGGCGGATCATATGGGGAGATGCGGTTCCTCAAGTAACTCAGGCCTAAGCCATGTACATGATGTGGGGGACAGTCATTCTGTGGCCGGGCACTTTTATTCAGGAAAGGCCTG
This sequence comes from Sceloporus undulatus, assembly GCF_019175285.1. Taxonomy (NCBI): domain Eukaryota; kingdom Metazoa; phylum Chordata; class Lepidosauria; order Squamata; family Phrynosomatidae; genus Sceloporus; species Sceloporus undulatus. The sequence continues at coordinate 292,185,179 of NC_056523.1, read as the reverse complement.
CCAGATAATAATAATAATAATAATAATAATAATAATAATAATATGGTTTATTTATATACTGCTATTCCAAGGATCATAGCGGTGAACAACAATAATACAACAGTTAAAACATCATAGATCACAAATTACAGCAATATACAACAGTTAAAACATCATAGATCACAAATTACAACCCCCCTGTACAAACATCATATGCTATAAAACAATTCAGAATACATGAAAACACGCCTATACAAATAGCAGGGGGGGGGGGAAGTTCCACCCGATGACAGCTAAGGAGGGGCCAGGGAAGGATGACAGCATCCAGAGCCCCACTGAGCATGCACAAGGGTGCCAGTTCGAATCATTGAATCCCGCTGGTGTGGTAATACAATGTGCACTCGCTCTGCTTTGCCCAAGTAGAGACCACAATTTCGTTCCTCAGGTATGATAATACATCACGTGAATTGCCTTGGATCTGAAGTGACTCTGCTCCCCCCTTGCTTCAAATTGGAGTTCCTGTTTCACATGTGATAAGGCCCATGGACTCGATAGCAACTATGGGTCTCTGCCATTTTTATCTGGCTTCACTCATTTGACCAGGCACACTTTGGATCTGGTTTTCTATGTATTGAGTTCCATCTAGTTAAACATTAGGTTTACACAGTGGTCAACTAGCTGATAGTGCCGTGGGATTGCCAGTGTGGCAATCTGCAATCTTGTTATCATGGATTCTCACACTACACAATTATAGTACCATGATACCATTTTAACTCTCATGGGATTTGCAGTTTAGGGAGGAGCATTTTAAATTCTCAACCAGAGAGCTCTAGTGGTCAAAGTATAGACCTCAGAATCCCATAGAATGGAACCATGGCAGCTGAAGTTAAATCGTAGAGCTGCAATTCTGTAATGGGGCTCCTGGTGGAGTTTCTATTTACTGGGGCTCTGCAGTGACAAGGGGCCAATTAACTGAGGCATCCTTCTGCACACAATACTATATATATATATTGGTATATGGGAATTGAACTGAGGACTGTTACAATAATTTGTGGCGTGAGGAGAACATGTTCCACTTATATTTCCAAGTAAACAGATTTATACTTGATGTGAACTAAAAACTGGATTAACAAGTCTTGGGACACAGCTCAGTAGAAATAAAGAATGACATAGTCCAGAGCTGCAAATTGACCAGAATGGCTCATTGCATGCTAAAGAAGGAAGAAACATGAAAGCTCTCATTGTCCCAAAGTGTAGCTTGGGGTTTTGTGAATTGTCCCAAATTACATCATTGGCGATCAATGTGCATAGATGTTTCTTGTCTGAAGGCCAGAGGTTGCATATTAGCAGTTGTTACAGCTCCCATTTTCACACTGTATATGAACAACTCAGAGCAGCTGTGTGGAAGTGTCACCCTTTGAATCCTAAATGGCTGGCAACACTTGCTGCTGAAGTCTTAACATATTTAGGCCAAGCCAGCTATTCCATCATCCCAACCTCTCTCATACAAACACACGTACACGGATTGTCTGGGGAAATCTGGCCTAGGCAATGAAGCTAGCTGAAGCTGGATGGCTGGCAAATTGCACAAGTCTCACAATGAGATTGACTGAACACATGTTAAGAGCACACTGTGAAAATTACTCTCAAGTAATCCCATCACTGCCACCAAATGAAGGCTTATATTCCACTGCTGCCTACACCAGATATGGGGTTTCCACCCTTTGTGCAAGGGTTCCATCCTTTATCCCATCACTGAATACAAGTTTCTGTGCAAACAGTCACACCTGTGCCACTAACTGGGAGGATTCCTCTCAGTTAATCCTACCATATTGTTGCCAGATGTGGGGTTCTTTACACTTAACCTACCAAATAGGAAGCCTTTACACCACCCTTCCACCTTCAATGCTGCTACCACAGAGATCATGTCTGAAACCCAGCTTTCAGAATGATAGCAATTCTGGAGACCAAAAGTGTAGAAAAACTAAAACCAAACTTTATTTACAGAAGGTCAAAATAAAGTAGCACTTTACATATAACATTTGAAACAACACATTCTCTCCTCAGACAAATGTCTGGTTGCACTTCTCTCAAGCCCTAGGTTAAACTCTTCACTCAAACTCTAGCCGCCCTCCTCCAACTATCCCACTAAAATATCCACAAACATTACACCAATTGGCATCCAATTCAGCACTCCATTCTCTCCCTGCTTTCAACAGCCACTGACCTCATAGTCACACAATACATCAAGCAACATTCTTATATATAAATCCATGCAATCTCACACACAGTCATGCCTACTGCTCTGTAGTTAGGGCTGCAAAGAAGCCCTAACTACATAGTATCTACCCAGCAAAGCTTCACTAGATGCCTCTAGGTCTAAATTTCATCTAAATTAAATTATTTCGACCACCATCTTGAGGGGAGAGAAGCAGGCAAGAAACAACAGGCCTCTGCCTGCCAAGAAGAAAAGCCCTCCTCCCGATCACCATCTTGAGGGGAGAGAAGCAGAGTCATGATGTGTTATGTGTTGTTAATCTGATATTGGAAACCGCTTTGATCGTCCACGGAAAAGCGGTATACAAATAAAGCTTATTATTATTATTATTATTATTATTATTATTATTATTATTATTATTATTATTATTATTATTAAATCCAGTTGGTACTTCCAACAAGAGTAGATCCATTGAAATAATTGTTGAATGCTATATCAACATTTATAATAAACCCTACTGAGTCAATGGATTTACTAGAGCTGGGACTAGCAAATGGTAACAGTCCCCCAAAACCTTTCTCCATGGTGGTCTTCAATAGTTTTTAATGAGTTTTTAGGGCTATGTGGCCATGTTCTGGAAGAGTTTATACCTGACATTTCGCCAGCATCTTCAGAGAATGCTGGCAGAGAGGGGACTGTGTGACTCTTGGTTCAGAGCATGTGATTTACATGTTAATCTGTGTGTTGGTCTGTTGTTGAATGGCAAGGCCTCAGGGTATCTATTTAATTAGTGATCCATTGTCTGCTGGGGAAAACCCATGACCCTGGGTGGTTTTCATTTGCACTTGCTAGTATTGATTTTGGTGTTTTTCAGGGCTGGTAGCCAAACTCAGTTTACTTTAAGTGTTTCTTCTTTCCTGTTGAAGTTGTGTAGGCGTTGGATTTCAATGGCTTCCCTGTGCATTCAGACCTGATAGTTGTTGACATGTTTTAGTGCAGTAGTGTCTCTTGCCCTCACCTAATTCCTTGCTTGATGGATGCTGCTGAACTCTTCACACCATGGCATGGCCAAAATGCTAGAATCTGAGTTCTACTTTACCTCAGCCCAGGTCAACAGAATATACAAAAGACTTAACATGACCACATAATCATTACATTTATGGTTCTTCTGTATGTGTGATGAACGTATTGGTTGATGCCATATTAAAATGGATGGGACTACTACTGTGGTCTTTTTTAGCTCAAAACGTTCAGCTGTGTCTACTGTTTGACAGTGTTCAAAAATTTAAAAAGGAATTAGCGTGCTTTTCAAAGCTACACTATATTGGTACAAGCTGTAACTTACTATTTATACAACAGACAGGTGCAACCTTGACAGTAGCAGGACGTTGCATCTGAGTTTTCTCATCGGTTTGACTATATTTCTTCTTTGTGTGTGTGTGTGTCATGTCTTTTTAGATTGTAAGCCTGAGGCAGGGAACCGTCTATTATCCCCTCTGTTGTAAGCCGCCTGGATTCCCAGTGATTGGGTGGCATATAAATAAATCCTATTATTATTATTATTATTATTATTATTATTATTATTATTATTATTGCCTCTCTTCCTCTTCCAAATGAATTCCTAAAAGGCCATCAGTTTAGATCTCTAAGTACATTCATGCTATGTTTTTAAACAGGCAATCCTTGAATTGCTCGCTTTTTTAAAAGCTAACAACATCTAAACAGTGCTGGTGGAGAGCATCTGGGACCCGGCTTGGACCCAGACTGATGGTAGCCGGCAGTTAGGTGGCAATTTAGTGAGCGATAATCCCCACCTCCATCCTGCATCTTGGCTCCAGCCTGGGAGGCTGGAGCTAGTTTAAAAAGGTGAGTGATAAGCTCCTTACTGTGATTTCCAGTCTTCAAATGCAGCCTGAGTCCAATCATGGCTTAACCCTCCAAACAACTAGATGTCTATTATAAGTATATCATTGTAGTCCCAACAGCATCAACTTTTAACCAATTGCAGTCCCAGGATCAACTTTTAACACCATCAATAAATAGAAGTAGATTACACTGTTGTAAGAAACCATTACTTACTTTAGGAATACTTTCTATTCTGTGTGCCTTTGACAGTCTACGTTTTTAATTCATGTGAAATTCTCCATTATGTTCAAATGTATATACCATTAATATCTTGCAGCATTTAAAATTTTCAACAGTTAATTTTAGAATCTTAATTGTACTGAAATAAAATACATGATTTATTATTACAGTGGAGAGTGGCAAAGGTTAGGCTTGTATATATTTTTGAGTGAAAATTAATTAGTTGAGGGATGCCTTGCCCTGCCTCCAGGACCCTGGTGCAGACTCTGACACTGACAGTGAGTACTCAGACAGAGAGGGAGCCCCTCAGCAGCCACAGCCCTCTGTTGTGGACCCAGACACAGATGGAGACCCAGATCTGCCAGTACTTACTCCAGCAGAGCATGGTCGAGTGAAGGAGAAGTGGAGACACTCAATGTATTTATATCTAAAACACTCAGCCATCAAACAGCACCTGCAGAAGGCTACCAAACCATAAATATCCCCGCATTTCCCTCAGGAAGTTATTGCTGACAACTGACCTTCTTTGAAGGTGGAAGCAACATTTGTGCCTTGTGTTCATTTTTGTGCTGCCTGGTAGCCTTAGACCTCACCCTCTTCATTGACTACACTCTTGAATCTCCCTTTGGACTATTGCCTGGATTTATTGCTGGATTGTGTATGACTGGGACTGAACTGACTTCAGTACTTCAACCTCTTTGATGGTGAGCCATGCTTCTCCCTGTGTTTCTCTCTGAGTCTGTCTCTACCTGCATTACATTTCCGGGGGGGTCTGGTCTTGTTCTGAGACCATAACAGGACAAGGAGAAGTGAAATCATTTGCAGAAGATTTGCTTCTGAATCCTTCTACAGAACTCAAACATCTGGATTCCAGAATATCTGCTTTGCTCAGGCCTCACCTGGAATAATATATCCAGTTCTGGGCACCACAATTCAAAAAGGATGTTGAGAAACTGGAGCATGTCCAGAGGAGGACATCTAAAATGGTAAAGGGTCTGGAAACCATACCCTATGAGGAATGACTTAGGGAATTGGGTATGTTTAGGCTGGAGAAGAGTCAGTTAAGAGGTAATATGATAGTCCTGTTTAAATATGTCATATTTAATATGACATAGGGATGTCATATTGAGGATGGAGCAATCTTGTTTTCTGGTGCTCCAGAGAACAGGACACGGAACAAAGCTATAGGAAAAGAGATTCCACCTCAACATTAGGAGGAACATCCTGGCAGTAGGGGCTTAATGGAACACACTTCCTCAGAGTATAGTGGAGACTCCTTCCTTGAAGGTCTTTAAACAGAGGCTGAATGGCCATCAGTCGGGGATGCTTTAACTGAGAGTTTCTACATGGCAGAATGAGATTGGACTGGATGGCCCTTGTAATTTCTTCCGACTCTATGATTCAATGATTCTATGATTTCCTTCACAGTCCAGTACAGAGTTCAATATATTTAAAGCCACCGAAATCAATGGGCCTAACAGTTGCCCGATCTGTTGCATTGCAATCCAAAGTTATAAATTACTCGTGTGTTTGTGCAGCTATTTCCATAGTTGAGTTATTGCTGCTTCAAAAAAAAAATCAATATACACAAATTTCCACTGATACGATCAGCTGAATATCTGAATAGTAGGCTACAAAGAAGCCATATTATTACATTTTAGTTCTTTTCTATTTACTTTAGAATTTCTATAGGATTTTATAGTGTGTTTTACTTGTTTTAGCATTATTTTGTGCTATTTTGAAATGGCCTAAGGGCTAATCAATAAACATTTCTTAGTGTACATAGAAGCTCTTTAAAGGCCATTATTAGCTTTCCCACTATTATCACTGCATTGGCCACTCTAAACTCATCTAAATATTATAATAGATCTTTCCCACACCAATTGCATCACTTCTGTTGTGCAAGAAAATACTAGCATGGGAAAGAGCCATGTCAGTACCCAAATAATTATTTCTAACGTCAGAATGACGTGAAATCCAGTCACATATGAATCATTTTTCAAACTATGTAAAGAGCACAATGTGAACATTTTATATCTGCTGTGACATTCAGATAAATCAAGCTGATTACTGAAACACTTCAGCTTGATATGTTGACATCAACAACTCCAAAAGCCCAGAGCTTTACACTCAGCTGTAAACTGATTTCTGTCCATGTATATATATTTTTTAAGTCTGTGCACCATAGAGAAAGCATAATTGTCTAAACAGTGTCATGACCTATTTGTTCATAGTAGTCCACACTCAAACTATGCCATCATCTCATGTGAGTAGTCCAAAACTTAGTATTAATACGTTCTCCAGCTACTAGCTTATTTTTCATGTATGAGTCATTTCCTAGGAAAAAGTCCAAATTGTCTTCTATCTTACTGGCTGTGTTACCAAATGTGTAAAAGGAAACAGAACAGTAATATTTCTAGGAACTGTTTAGTTTAGAAATTATTCCACTTTATTTATCCATCAATGCTAACATAACTGAAGATGTGAGCACTTCTAAAGTTTTCATGTCTGAAAGTATTATACAGGCTTGTCATTTTCATTTAACATTTGTTTAAAAAAAGACAAAGTAAATCAGATACACACAACTAAATTACGAGGTCATAAGGCATGTGAAATACTGTCCTAGACATGCTGTCATTGCTTTTCTTTATTGAATGGGTGACTTATAAAGGAGAGACACAGAATCCTGAGATTACTGGTTAGATGGATTTCAAAGAGTCAATATTATCCACAGTCCCATCTTTAAAACTGCCTATTGCATGATAAAACAATTATAAGCCAGTTTATTTCAATATGTCATTTCCTTTAGACGATACAATTATTCTTGCAAGAAGAATTAAATATCACAAGGTCTGTAGACAGATTAGTATAAATTGTGGGTTTTCTAACAGTTTATACTCAGTATTTATATTACACATTTAAAGTATTCAAAGCACATTTGAACATTAAAGATTACTAGACAGTAATCCTTACAATATTCCTATCTTCTGTCTGAGGTACACAGATTATCATCTTCATAATTTGGACTCATAGGCGCGTTACAGACTGGGGTGGCCTGTAGGTGCTCCTTTTCCCGCCGGATCAGGGCCTCAGCTGCCAGAACGGCAGCCTCCGAGGCCCCGATCCGCTGCTTTCCAGGCCACGGGGAAGCGGCAAAAGGCTGCTTCCCCACGGCCTGGAAAGGGGTGTCCTTGGGGCTTCATGCCCTAAGGACACCTGACGGCTGTGGGGAGGAGGAGAAAGGGACCACTCGGCCCCTTTCTCCTTTGCGTCGCTGGCGCAGCCGTCTAAAGGCTGTGCCAGTGACACAAACCGCGGAAAGAGCTCCATTTCGGAGCTCCTTCATGTGCCGCAGAAATAGCTCCATTTCGGAGCTCCTTCGTGCGCCGCAGAAAGGGTGCTCTATGTGCCCTTGCGCAGCGCAAAGACATCATGTCTGCGTCACCCCGTTTGCAGGCGGCGCTTTTGTGACGTCATAATGGTGGCCCCTGTGTGGAACGGGCGCCGCCATTTTGTACATCCTGGGGACGTATAGGGGTTAGGTGCGTGCGTAAGGCATGCACTTTGCCTAACCCTAGTACGTCCCCAGGACGTACTTTACGCCCGTTTGTAACGGGCCATAGAGAGGGCTCACTCAAGATATTCCATCAGTATTTCAACAGCCTCCACTCTACCATCTGTCTGAACCTGGAAGTATCAACAGAACAAGCTCACTTTCTGGACACCACCATAAAGCTACACAAGACAATAATGCTTCACTCTGAAGGACTCTTGGTGTCAGGCCTTTACATGCCTACAGACAGCCTCCCAATCTCAGCTACAGTGCTTACTTACAGAAAGACACACAGCACAGATGGGTAAATGGGTACATGACCTTGCCACAAAGGTACAAGACCACATCAATTCTTCCCACACATTTATTCAAGAAATGTCATCACAGGATCTAATCACATCACCCACCTGTGACAAACCCCTTTCCCAAGGCTGGACCCACAGTTCCAACCCTTGGCCATTCACCCAGCCCGTTCCCCCTTAATCCTTTTCTGGATTGGGCACATGAGCCACAGGGTAATCCCTTAAATGTGGATCTCTGTCATGGCCAGCCAAGAGCAGGTCTTGGAGTATGAGGAGGAGGATGGGGTTCCTCCAGTGCAAGAGGTAATTGAGGCTACACCAGGTGTTAATCCTGCTCTGCCAGAAGTCAGCCCTGATCTCCCAGCCCCAGAGGAGGAGGCTCATCCAGGCCCTACTGCTGGTGGGATTCCTCTGGTGGTACAGCAGCCTAGTGGTGACTCTGGGGAGAAACCAGGCTTGGAGCTTCCCTCCTTCAGGCAGAGCAGGGCTGAAAGTGCTGGCAGACGCAGATCCCAGAGAATTGCTGTGAGGCAATTAGCTAACCAGTCTCACCTGGTACGGGGGAGGGCGTCTGCTATTTAGGAAGCAGAGAGACGCCAACTCAATGCCAGAGTTTATTGCATGATCCTTTGGTGTGATTGCTGCCAGCACTGGCTTCGTGTATCCTGACTCCTTGTTTCCTTGACTTTGGAACGGACTGGACTCTCGTTACTTTCTGGCTGCCTGACCCTGGACTGGACTCTTTTTACCTGCTGGCTGCTCTGACCCTGGACTGGACTGACTGTCATGATCTCTGTGCTCCTGACTTTGGCTTTCGGTTTGCTCTTTCTCTCAATCCCTGCAAGGTTTGTGGACTGTTTCAACTGCTTGCCTTGCTAATTACCATCCTTGTCAGTGGTGTTTGTGTGTGCTGGCTGCAGTCCAGGACAATCTCTGGCTTTGTTGCTGTGGTGGGTTTATATTAGTAGACACTGTCTGACGCCTTGATAGAGACAGATAGATGCGTGATAGAGACAGCCAGAGACAGTTTTAAAATAAGAATTGGAATACAGCAAAACAATACATGAACTTTTTAATATTCTATTTTTTTATTCTCCCCAAACCTAGAGTCACTTCACAGTCCTGGCTGGCTTTCCCGTCTCTCTGAAATCACAACTTTGTCTCCATCAATTCCACCCTTATCTCTCCCAGAATCCACACCTTATCTCTTTGAATTCCCAATTCATTCTGGTTTCTCAAAGACAAGTCTCTGCTTGTGTTATGTTGTGCTACATTCTTTTTACTTTTTACAGGTGAAGTAAGGAACGTTAGTACAAGTATGTTATTACAAGACTAAGGAAGATGTAGCGGAAAAATCAGTAAACAACTGAATTCCCTTTCTAATTAGCAATAATTACCATGATTGATAAACATGAGAACTTTTTTTTTTAAAAAAAAAACGACTGAATGTGTGTGGATGGATGGATGGATGGATGGATGGATGGAGATATATGTATGTATAAACAGTGGGCCCTGTCCTTACGCAGGGATCTGTTCTGGATCTTCCCACATAAGGGAAAATCCACCTAGGCTCAAGCCCCATAGGAGATAATGGGGCGCATGCATGTGGTGGTGCTGTGTGCGAGCGCCATGGTCACGCGTGCCATTGTTTTTCTCCCTGAGCAGCTTCAGTGTAAGCTGGAAATGGCGTAAAACGTGTCCACACATGGTGCGGGCACACTGTATATATATAGAGAGAGAGGGGGGGGGAAGGATAGAAGGCAGATTGTGCAGTGGTCCCTTGGTATCTGCTGAGGTTTGGTTCCAGGTCCTCTACTGGATAACAAAATCTGTGGATGCTCAAGTCCCACTAAATACAATGACATAGTGAAATGGTGTCCCTTATATAAAATGGCAAAATCAAGGTTTGTGTTTTGGAATTTATATATGTTTAAAATATTTTCAAGCCATGGATCTTTGGATAATAAATCTGTGGATATGGAGTGCTGACTGTAATACAGAAGAAATGAACAGACACACCCGTGACTGTGGAAGCTACAGTACATAAACCAAATTTTAGCCCAAATTAAAACAATAACAGCCTCACCGATTTATTGCAGCATATGCTTTAATCTTGTCTTTTCTGTTCAAGTAGCTCTTTCATCCACTCTCTTTCCATTTTCTCAAGTTGCTTTTAATTAATCTCTTATGGTTTCTCCATCATAATAACAAATCATAATCCCAAGTATTCCATGTTTCTATAATATGTGTAGTGCTGCTCTGGATTTTTCCTTTTACCCCTGAGGACATCAACAGCTAACTTCTTTTGGCTTGAGTCCCGTTGCATCACAAGTCATGGCACTACTCATAGTTGGCTTCTGCTGTATCCCAGTAGCTTGTTGAGTGCCTGCCAACCTGAGAATGTCATCTTCTGGCAATATCCCTTGTTTCATTTTGGATTGTCACATTCTAGGGTTTTCATGGTAAAAGATTGATACTGCCTCTTTCTGTGCAATACTAACAAGTGTTAGGTGTGGTGCCACTGCCATTGTTTCTGAGAGATCCTCTGCTAGTGCTCAGTAGCAGTTTGGTACATTCAGTCTGGCTCCTTAGTAAAATCTCTCTGACATGGGAAACCATACCAACAGCACTGCTACTGTCAGCATTGTCTTTTGCTTCACAGGAGCATGCAATCACACCACCACAGAAAGGGAGTGCCATGGTGGTTATTTTTACTATAAAAAGTGATAATTTTGACACATCATCTTAGAGCACTCTCAACATGAAAAATTATTCTGTTTTTGGTTATCGATGTCAATTGATAATGACCTTATTATTGACTAATTTGTTTTGTCCCCTATCTTTTTAATTGTAAAGAATATAATGAATGAGCCCATTCAAATCACTGGATTTGTATTATGTCCTATTTGAAATGGTTTAAAAAATTGCTTGTATTGGATGTTTTGTACAGTATAATAATTTAACTACAATAAAATCTTTCACACATATTTAAAAACTGATACTTTGAAACAGTGATCAAATATTTTTATAACATGAAAGACAGATATTTTAGAGATTCAGCATGGTGTAGTGGTTTCAATATTGGACTATGACTGGAGAACAGGGTTCAAATCCCCACTCAGCCATAAAACCCAGTGCGTAACTAGGCAAATCGCACTCTCTAAGCCTCAGAGGATGGCAATAGCAAACCTCATCTGAAGAAACATGCCAAGAAAACCCTGTGATAGATTCACCTTAGCTTAGCCATAAATCAGAAACTACTTGAAGGCACACAAGAACAACCTGATATTTTTCCTACATCCCAACTTAATGAAACTGGTTTTTATTTATTTATTTATTTATTTATTTATTTATTATTATTATTATTTGTCTCTAGCTTTCTTCCATAGAGCTTCTTCCTCAGGTTTCTGTGGGAGCCAACCCTGAATCTGAATTTCTGTCTTTCAAAGGTACTACCTTGTTTTCTATGCCATAATGACCCTCATTGGGTAACAGATTGCTCCATCCAGATCTTTAGTATTTGGTATGTAGCAACTTCCAGCATACATACAGCCCATTCAGAAACTGAGAACATGTGCATAAAAACCATGAGGCAGCCAGGAGCACTATATATCAGGGGCTGCAGAAGGGTTTAGTTACTCCAGATGTTATTTGAATAACTAACCATTCTTCTTCATCTTATACTACTAAAAGAGATTTTGATGGCATACAGTCTAGTAGAACAATTTCTGGACCAGGCTGCTCATTTAATATGTTAAATAAAATAAATAAAATTTTTATTTATATGCCGCCCTTCCTACGATCAGGGCGGCTTACATCAAATTAAAACACAGTGTACAAACAGATTAAAATCCACAACAATAAAATCAAAACAAACAGGCAAAAAGCCCCATAGCCCAACCTCTTGGCCACGGAAGAGGAGGGAGGCCCACAGGATTTTTATTCGGGGAATGCCTGTTGGAATAGGAAGGTTTTAAGGTCCTTCCTAAATTGGGCCAGGGTGGTAGACGAGCGGAGCTCTGTGGGCAGCGCATTCCAAAGGGCTGGGGCAGCTATGGAAAATGTCCTCCGTGAAGTGGAGGTTAACCTAGCCCCAGGCACCTTCAGTAGCTGCTTCCCAGACGTTCTGAGGGTGCGAGGCGGAATGTACGGGGAGAGGCGGTCCTTTAGGTATCCTGGGCCCAAGCCATTTAGGGCTTTATAGGTAATTACCAACAATAAACAACATGTTTATGCCTTAACTTATAATTAACAGTATAAATCATTTCCTTTTCATCATTGATTGATTGATTGATTTAAATTTTATTTCTATACCGCCGTTCCCACGATCACGGTGGTTTACAGGCAATACAAATGCAATACAATACAGATTAAAAAACAGCTTCACAATGAAAAACACCCCCAATAAAACCAGCATAACTATACATCATTAAAATCCACATAGAATTAATCATCCTGATCATTAACATAATCTGGAGACATAACACTTTGAATTAAGTTAAACTGTTAACTGTTTGATTTAGAAATACAAACCCCAATTTTTCTAAATAGAAACAAGGTTCACAGTAGACAACTGAATGTATGCTTACTGGCAAGTAAATCCCAAAGTGTTTAGTGACTCATTCCTAGGACTGCTTGCAGTGGACTGAAGTCCTGAGTAATTTTTCCAATGTTAGTAAGAAGAGCTATTGCACTTAGAAATAATAGCAGTAGTAGTCATGACAATATCAGCAACAGCAGCAGGAGAGGTTGTTTTTACTTGCTAAGAATTAGTATTGTATAGTTTCTGGAAGGCTACCTTAAGAAATTGGTTCCATAATCTTTTTATATCCCTGACAGAAGATACCTGGAATAGCAGTTCCTTATATCACCATAATAAACTGAAATTTGGGGGTTTATCTCACTGAGACCACTTCCAAGTCATATTTTTAGAACTAATGTACAAGCCTTTTGAAGGCATTTATGGCCTCCGAACAGACACTGTACTTTCACAAAGAAGTCCACAATACTTGCCAGAAATTGTTGCTGTCTGTTTCAGTCTTTCATTTTCAGCCAAATAATTTTGGATAAGCCTGGCAAACTCAATACTGTTTCATTATATTGATGAGAAGAGGGTTTTGGGGTGGGGGGTGGGGGTTGCCTGTACTTCCTGATAAACCATATTCTCTCTTGAGATATGACAGCATTAGCCATTTATTTATAGGTCTTCCACAGAATTGTATTTGTTCTTTATGATTAATTTCTGGAAAACATTAGCGGGGGGGAAAGATAATATTTAATCAGTAATATAAAATAAAGGGACTGTTTACAGTTATTAGAGTTGGAAAATTATGCCACATGAGTCACTGACCTAAGCTGAAACAATAACTTTAGTTATTATACTACAGTAAAGCAATTTTCCTTAAATTTTCCATTTCAGTGTTGTGCAAAAGCTATTTTTGCTCAACATCCTGACTTTTGTATGAGATAATTCTGTCTGAATTTCCTTGTTGTACGCATATTTAAATGGCTTAGAGTGTGTGAAGCACTAAATTATTTATTTTGGCACTTAATTTTGTCCATGTACTATTACAACAAAATGTATACAGTCTGCCCTTCTTATACACGGATTTTTTATACACGGATTCAAGCATACATGGTTTGAAAATGTTCCAAAAAAGTATAAATTTACCTTGATTTTCCATTTTTTATTAGGGACACCATTTTGCTCTTTCATTATATTTAATGGGACTTGAGCATACACGGATTTTGTTATACACGGGGGATCTTGGAACCAAACCCCAGTGTATAACAAGGGTCCACTGTATATGCTGACATAAAATTAAATCAAGAAATGTTAGCTTAATTCCTATGCTCATGTAGATGGAGTTCAAAAGACCACAAGAGGACTTATATCTGACTAAACAGGCACTGGTTTAGGGTTTGCATTATATGAAGGTGAGAAGGTGTAGTGGTTAGAGGAGGACTCCATAAAAGGAGATATGCAGGTGTAAACCCAGGTTATGTCAGTTTATGTCACCAACAGGATTCCAGTAAAACTCATCGTGGCACACTCACGATGTCACTATGGTGCCGCAGCAAGAACCTGGGAATACCGGGTTCTTTTTGCTCCAGAGTGACTGCGCGCTGTTTGGGGCTGCACTGTCCCTGTGGAGCAAAAATGGGCTCCGGTTTCTCAGCGGTCTGTCCCGAGTCATAATTACTTTATAAATGGTTCATACAGGTACAAACTGAAGATACTTTACACAAAAACAAAGTGTCTTGGGGTATCTTAAAATGAGCACATTTATTATAGCACAAACTTTCATGGACTCCATAAAACTTATGCCATAATACAATTGTCCAAATGTAACATGCCACAAGATTCGTTGAAGTTTTTGCTGCAACATACTTCCACTTTGGAATTATTACTTCCAAAATGTATTAATTAAATCACATCTATGCAGCTGGAACATGGACTTATATATTTGTGTTACATATCAATTCAGTTACTATTGTCAGTTTGTTTCTTGCTTTGGTTAGGAGCCAGGCATTCTGAGAAGGAATAAGTCAAGATTCACGATTATGTGTAGATGCTTTATGAGTCCCTGAGAGGTACTTATGGACCACCAGAAAGTAAAGTTACTACACACTGAAAAGCGTCCAAGGGCCAGCAGGGCGGGGGGGGGGTGATGACTAAAGAGCACACCTGCATCTGTGCAGGAAGGACTGTGTCCATAGGTAGAACTAGTTCTTACATAGAAGAACAATGGCCCCATACAGACAGGCCAAATAAAGCTGCTTTGGATCACTTTGGAGGTATGCTGTTTAAATGATGCATGCATACTAAGAGTCCAAAAGCTGCACCAAAGCTGCGCTCTAGTCCTTAGGACTACATCATGGCTTTGGCATGGCTTTCGGACTCTTAGTACGCATGGATCATTTAAACAGCATACCTCCCAAGTGACCCAAAGCAGCTTTATTTTGGCCTGTCTGTATGGGGCCAATGTTAATACCCACAACATAACAGCACATAGTAGACATGTTCCATAAAACATGTTCCTGTTTCGATCATAGCATGATGTAAACCAATTATGGTAATTGTGAACACTCTGTTTATTACTATGAAGTCCTCAAGAGCTCCTGTGATTGTTCCACATAAAGTTGCTACAGTGGGTAAGAATTTAATTTTGTGCTCACAGATCTTTTTTGCAAAGCATAAGTGGATTTCTTAGTCATATAGCATTCCATGTTCACATATATTCCTCTGTGAGTATTCCATTGTTGAGGAAAGCATTATGTCAGAATTGGCCCTGAGAAGAGCCAATTTAGTTATTTAGTTTCTTATGTTACAACTTCATAATTCTCTGTAGATGAGTGCAGTTAAACATTGAGAGGCACCTGGCAAATGTTACGATTTTTCTGTAACAGAAAAACTGAAGCTAGTTGCATTAATGTTCAACATGATGTAATTTTTCGTAGTTCATGCTAATTTAAGAGCCAAGTATGGTCCAAAACACACTGCAGAAATAATCCAATTTGAGACTGGTTTAATTGCCCTGGCTCAGTGCTAGGGAATTCTGGAAACTAGTTTTGTAAGACATTTAGCCTTCTCTATCAGAGAGCTCTGGTGCCACAACAAACTATAATTCTCCGGATTCCCTGTCACTAAGCCAGGACAGTGAAAGAGGTCTCAAACAGGATTGTTTCTGCAGTGTGTTTTGGATAGTTCTAATGAACAATATGTAATTATTTTGAAACTGTGAAATAACAACAACAATAACAACAAATTTATTTATACCCTACCTCTCCAATGAGATTGAGGCAGTATTAAAAAGCATTAAAATACAATACCCCATAAACCCACCCAATTGCCATAACCAATAAATCAAAACAATAAACAACAATAAAACAATACAGTTAAGATTATTAAAACAGACAAGACAGGCTAATCAGTGGGAGGCAACTGGGATGCTACTCCAGGAAGGCCTGTCAGAAGAGATCTATTTTGACCACCTTTTTTAAACTGTCAAGTTTAAAAGTAATATAGCATGTCTCCTCCGGCAGGCCATTCCATAACTTGGGAGCAGCAGAGGAGGTCTTCTGGGTAACTGCAGCCATCTTAGTTTTTGCAAAGCTAAAGATGGGTCCCTAGTTTGACACCCTCCTTTGCAACTTTGCACAGGACAGAGGTAGCCTGGAACTCAAAGGAAGTTTATTTTTGTTGTGCTAATGATTTTTAACACCTTTGCCTGATGAAGAAACCAGTAGCACTTTGAAAGCTTGCAACAGTTATTTTGTGCATTTTGATTGGTCCCATAAAGGTATCACTGTTTTGTGGATTTTGGATGCTATTGTACTTTGCTGTATAGCCACAATGGCTACCACTGGATGCATTATTTGGTTTCTCTGTATAGCAAGTCAATACCTGCATGGAAGTACTTGTTTAACCTGGTCCTGATGACTCGTCCTATGTAAAATTATATTCCATACCACTGTGGATTCTGCTGTGAAGTCATCAGGGGCACTCCAATTTGTCTCTTCCAGAATTCTTTCAAGTGTTCAGCAGTGAGACAGCACTTTCCTTTTCCTCTTCACTTATCAGGCTTCCTGACTTGCCCAAGCAATGGAGAAAGAAGAAATAAAGAGAGCAGCACCGTATGACAAAATTGTACTATGAAATCTAAAGGCTTGTCTGCATGGGTTATTTACTCCAGTTCCTCCTGGGCTCACTGCATCCTGTTTACATAAATCAGGTCCCAAACCCCAAATTGGGTGCAGACTGTCTTCACAATGCAGCATTTCCTCCATGCTTTTGGCTGTCTCTACAGCAACAATGGGTAGCTGCCATCCCACATGGTCCTTGTGTACCACCTGGGGTTACTGCTGGGGGCATGAGTTGCTCTGAGGTCAGAAAAAGAAGCCCAGCATTGATAATATGGCTGGGCGCCTTGTTGTGACATCAGAAGTAGCACCAGACAATTGATGGAGGTTGAATGGGAAGGCAATTGTGGCAGAGAGTCATCTCACTTGCATGAGAGAGTAACAGGAGGCGTTCAGGGCCACAGTACTCCAAGGGCAGCCCTATGCTAATGATGCAATTCTTTGGGATATCAGAGGCACACGTGGTAAAGGGCACAAGAGCCTTCCAGGTGGCTGCTCCCAAGATAGCGAATTTCTTCCCATGGGAGGTTTGGCTGGCCTATTCTCTGCTTTGTTTCCACTGGCATGCAAAGACCTGTTAAAGAAGGCTTTGGCTGTTAACTGGTTGAGATTGAAAGGTCTTTTAAGGCATATGCTTTACTCTTATCTTCTTTATTTAATTTTGTATATTTTGATTATTACATTTTTGCTGTATTCTGTAATAATGGTAATTATATTTTAAGCTGTCTTGGGTCCCAGGTTAGGAGAAAAGTCTTATAGAAATTAATGAAATAGAATTCCATTTAAAACAGAAAGATCATTTCTGTTCCTCTTGTTACTGGGGACTTTAACCATAACACTTTGATATCCTTCTCTATTGCAAATACAAGTACTATTGCAGTCTTTCTTCAGCATCTGTGGCCACAACCTCCGTCTGGACATCCCAAGTTGCCTTGGCATAGGATGCTCTGAAAAAAGCCCAAGGGGAGCAATTCTCATATGAACAGATTATAGATTCTGCTCTCTAGGATATAAGATGCATTGTATTTAGCTATGGTACTTCCACCATTCATCCAGCTGAAAAATTGTGTGTGTGTACATATGTACGCACATGTGTGCGTGCACACATGCCTTCAAATCGCCTATCTTCTTATGGCAACCCCATGAATTTCATAAGAGTTTTCTTAGGCAAGGAATACTCACTCTATGGTTGTTGTTATTGTTATGTGTCTTCAGGTAATTTCCAACCTATGGCAACCTTAAGGCAAATCTATCACAGGTTTCCATAGGTTGGAAATTACCTGAAGACACATAACAATAATAACAACCATAGAGTGAGTATTCCTTGCCTAAGAAAACTCTTATGAAATTCATGAGGTTGCCATAAGAAGATAGGCGATTTGAAGGCATGTGTGCACGCACACATGTGCGTACATATGTACACACACACAATTTTTCAGCTGGATGATTTGCCTTCCTCTGAGGCTGAGAGAGTGCAGCTTGCCCAAGATCATCCAGTAGGTTACCATGGACAAGCATGGATTCAAACCCTGATCTCCAGAGTCCTAGTCCAATACACAAACCACTGTGCCATGCTGGCTGCCATTCCACTCTGGCATTTTAGATCTTTTCCCTGATATAATATCCAGTTGTGCACACCTTTTCTACATAGTATTTGAACACCATAACTAATTAACAACAGGATTATTAAACTTTCACATACTGTATTCATTTTCATTATAGTATTCTTCCTAAAACAATTCTAATTATGTTTTCTTTATAGCAAGTCCTGGTGACTGTATGGAATGTACATCTATGTAAAAATTAATAGGATTGCACTGCAGGAACAATCACAAATTTATCCATTCAAATAATGTTTTAATGAAATCAAATAACTCAGACATTAATTGGAGAAAATAATTTAGTTGGCCTATATACATAGAAAAACTTCATATTTAAATGGGTAATGGTTTATCATTTTAAATGGGTCAAAGCTTGCAATTAATTAAATTAGTTTTCCTAAACTGTAAAAAAGAAAATAATGTATCTTGATATACATACAATGCCTTTTATTAACCTATGTTTTTTAAAAAAACTTCAAAGCTGAGACAGTTGTCTGTCTAGTCTATTTTGCAAATTGAAAGATGCGTAGCACGAGGGGTGGCAGGAATAACTATGCTACTGTGTCATTCAGTGGTTATTGAAGTAAACATGCAGTCATGTAAAGATTGCAGTAGTAAATGTCAATCAGCCCATTTCTAAGTTATTGAGTTTCAGTCTCTAGTGAAGGAAACAGCATGAGGGGCACAAAAAAATGTATATACTTTCTCTGCCCAAGTCTGAATTTTTTTCCTAGTGTCCTTACAAACACTACCAAGCAGTGTGCCTGTGCACATATTTGGGAGTAAGCCCCGCTTAGCCCAGTGGGACTTACTGAAGGTACTGTCTTATGGATGAGATTCAAAGACTAAGAAACATTAGATTTCATCTAAAGTGCTTTCTCCTGTGTAGACAAAGGGCTATCAGACTGACACTTCTGCTTAGAGAACTCTGTAACAATCCAGTGGGAAGGTTTTGCCAGAGGACTTCAAACTCCAACAACAATGTTCAGCTACTCGACCAAACCCATAACATAAGTCTGCTACGTCCTAAGGCCTGCTGCTCCCATAATACAGATAGTACAATTTGCAGAACTGTTTGTATGGCATACAGGAAATGATATGTGATATGATATACAGAAAACTAGCAGAAAATGACAACAGCTTAGAAACTAATTATGAAATTTAAGGAAGAAAATACAAAAGAAAGGTTACAATTGACTGTTAAGAAAACAAAAATAATGACCACTGATAACTGAGATAACTAAAAGGTCAAAAATAAAGATATAAAGATAGCTAAAGGTGTTTATACTTTGTCACATTCATTAAGTAAAATGAGGACTACAGTATAGTCAAGAAATGAGAACACTAACACTTGAGAGTGTAACTATGAAGAAACTACTGTAGGTAAACACCCCAACTGTAAAATTATAAAATAAATACCAAAATCAGAGTCGTGAGTGCCATAGTATTTCTGATTTCTATGTATCATTGTGAATGCTGGCCTGTGCAGAAAGCTGACAGGAAGAAAATAAACTAATTTGAAACTTGGTGCTGAAAGAGAATTGTATCAACATCATGGACCAGAAACATACTTTGGACAGGGAAAAAAATAATTCTGGTGAAGTGGAAGGCAAAAGGAAAATTACATTTCTTTTTATGACCCACCTTGGTCCCACTCCAGGAGAAAGGTTGCATATAAATAAAATAAGTACATTAATTAATTACAAGTGGATTAACTCAATCAAGGAAGCCATAACCTTTAGTTTGCAAGACCTGAGCAGGGTTTTGAGGAATAAGGACCTTGGAGGTCAGTTGACTTAATGTAGGGTTGCCACAAGTCCGGACCTCCAAAATGGGACAAATGTAGGACAACATTTTAAAATGTAGGACACACTTTTTAAAAATGGAGGACACACAAAAAATTGATGATTTTAAAAAAATGTTAGTATAAATGCATGTTTCTTAGGCATGATCAAAATGGAGGACATTTTGGCATTATTCCTAGACAGGTGACAGAAATGTTCTTCCTTTTCTGGCCAACCCCCCCCCCCCCTTTCCCCCACTCCCACCCCGCTTCCTCTCCGCTTGCCCCCCCATGCCCCCGCTTCCTCGCCGCTTGCCTCTGCTTGACGTCCCCTGCCCCCGGTTGCTTGCCGCTTGCCTCTGCTTGACGTCCCCTGCCCCCGGTTGCTCGCCGCTGCCCTCTGACCGCCGGCCCGCAGGGAGTAAACAGAAGAGAGCTCCTCTTTAAGATGGTCGGCCAATGGGGGCAGAGAGCTGGAACAGCCCCGCCCCTGCCAGGAGTCCCAGACTCCTGAAGCAGGGGGTGGGCTATTCCCCTATTGGCCAGCCCAGCCCAGCCAGCCAGCCAGCCAGCCAACCAGAGGAGCTCCAGGCTCCCATCAAGCCCAGCGCGTGCCCGCGCAAAAGTCTGTGGGCTCGCGGGCTTGCGGCGAACACCGTGGCGGTGGCAGCGGCCGCAAGAGGGGCCGCAGGGATGGAACAGCCACATTGGTGCCGGTGGCGGCGGCAAGGAAGAGCGGCTGCAAGTAAGAGCAGCTAAAGGTGCTGCCACAGTGGCGCCCTAACAAAACCGGGGGGGGGGGGCACTGGGACAGACCCAAAACCGGACTGGGAGCATGCAGAACGGCCCAAAAGCAGGAATGTCCCCCCCCGGGACATGGCAACCCTAACTTAATGGCAAATAACAGCAACAAATACTAAGGGGCTGTACAATTGGGAGAAAGGGGAGGCCAGAAGCTCCTTTGTGCACTGCTACAGAGGTTCCATAAGCGCCCTGGAGCAGCACTGTGCTATCCCTCATGCGCTGCACTGTTTGAGCACTGCGCACAGCTGACATCATCGTTGTGCACCCTGTGTAAACAGCAGCATGCCAAGATGGCCCCCATGGCACACGGTAGGGCTTGGGAAGCTGCAAATTGTACAGAATATGGCAGCTAGACTGGTCGCTGGTACTTCCAGGTCGGACCATATAACACCTATTTTAAAAGATCTTCACTGGCTGCCTATTCGCTTCCGAGCTCAATACAAGGTGTTGGTTTTAACCTATAAAGCCCTAAATGGCTTGGGCCCAGGGTACTTGGAGGACCGCCTCTCCCCACATAATCCGCCCCGCACACTTAGATCATCCGGGACAAACCTGTTAGAGGTCCCTAGAACACATCTTGTAAGGACCTCACAGAGGGCTTTTACCATCGTTGCCCCGTCTTCCTGGAATAAGCTCCCCTTAGAGCTTCGCTCTGCCACCTCATTAGATTCTTTTAAGAAGAATTTAAAAACATACTTATTTAGATTGGCCTTCCCTCTTTAGTTTAATTGATTTTCCTCTGCCCTTGTTCTCTTCCTTTGACTCCGAATGATTGTTTGTACCCTGATATATATATTTTTTGACTCCTGTTCCTATTATTTTTTGTAGTAATGTTTTAACTTTTTATATTGTAATTTAACCTGTATTGTAAATGTTATTGTAACTGTTTTTAACATTTGTAAGCCGCCTTGATCATTTTTTTTTGGAAAGGCGGGGTATAAATAAAATTTATTATTATTATTATTATTAAATGCTCCGCTCTACTGAGCCCTACTTCTGGCCCCAGGCCAGTGCAAAGCGCCAGTCTGTACTAGGCCTAAGTTAAGAGCTTGTGCAAGTATCTTGCCTTTCTCTTGGCATGAGGCTGAAGATGGCTTACAAAACGCTAAAAAGCAAAACGCTTTTCAAACAGTTGAACGGGAAGTGATGGCAAATAGCTTGAGTCCAGGTTGAAGAATAGTACAGTATCTCCTTTTATGAGCCTATTAGAACACAAAAAGCCTTACTGCATGAGAAAAGAAAGTCAAAATGAAGTGGGAGAGGAGCAGCTTTCCCCATACCTCCCCATATGCTGTCATAGCACTGATAGTTGTAAAAGCATTCCTCTTTCCAATGGATTTTTCCAGTGGGACAAAAGACATGCTTTTATAACCATCTCACCTGGGAAAAGAATGGAAGTGCTACAACTGCATGCACAGCAGCATAGAGAAAGCTGCTACTCTCCTGCTCTGTTTCGGGTATCTTTTCTCATGTGATAAGACTGATTCTCCAGAGAGGTCTTTCTCAGAGCTACACTGCTCATCTGACCCACCACCCTCTCAGGCTCATTTGGTGGGAACAAGAGAGAGGGCCCTCTTGGTGGCTGCTCCCAGGCTCTGGAACACCCTCCCTAGAGAGGACAGGATAGCCTCAGACCTGCTCTCCTTTCAGCAGCAGGTAAAAACAGGTTTGTGCAGTCAGGCATTTTCAGACTGACAAGGGATGGGCTTTTAAATGCTGCACAGCTCAGATGTAAATGTTTGTATATCATTTTTAATACATTTTAATTTTTTGTCATATCGTTTCCGCTTTTATTTTATTTTTAAAATAGTTGTATTGAATTTAAAATAATACAATATAAGCAAAAAGAATAAAGTACAAGAAAGTCTAGAAATAAAGTCCAAGTACATCGAGTAGATTAGCTTCTATCCCCGTATGTTTTACAGATTTAACAACTCTTACTTAAATTCTCTTACATTTGATTCATCTCCTTATTTTCCTATCTTATAATCCATCTTTATTCTTTCCTAGTTTCTTGTTGAGTATATATATCTTATCCGTCTATTACATATTTTGTATAATATTCTCCACAAGAATCAACGCTCCTTCATTCTGCTTAATGTCCATCCATCTTTAAAGCGATCATATTTCCTTGTTTATATTGCCTTCCCCCGCTTCCAATCTGGACTCCCCTACTCTTTCTGGTCTTAACTGTGATGTAGTCCCATCTTCCCCTATTACCCGTCCTTAACTCAGTATTATTAATCATTTTAATCTAATAGTTCTTTCCTTATTCCAAATGAATCTTCCCAATATTGTAACATTGGGAGCCATTTCTTTTCTAGTTTATCTTTGGGTTTGCTGTTAATAAGGTGGGATAGTCTGCCCATTTCTCTCAATTCTTGTGTTTTAAATTGCCATTTGTCTAAAGTCGGGGATTCTTCATTTTTTCATTTTTTGGCTATTATTATTCTAGCTGCTGTAATTAAGTATAGTAACGTTCTCCAATATTTTCTTTCATCCTCTACTTTAAGATTAGATGTTATATTCAGTGGATATAACTCTGGTGTCATTGTGTATTGTATATCGAAAATATTTTGAATCTGTGTATGGATTTTTACCCAATTTTTTTCCCTTAATATAGGACCGCCACACATGGTATAGTGAACCCACTTCTTTATTACATCGCCAACATGTTTGATCTGCTAGTTTGTATATATATATATATATTTTAGTTTCAGTGGTGTTAAATACCAACTATTTGATATTTTCATATAATTTTCTTTAATATCTTGTGATGTGGTAAAGCTATTTGGTTTTTTTTCCAGGCCTTTTGCCAGTCTTCATATATTTTTAATATTTTTAATGTGCAATGTTTTTACCTTTTTAAATTGTTTAAAGTGTTTTTAAAAAAATCTTTATACTTTGTAATGCTTTTTTATTGTTTTTAAAGGTGGTATTTAGCTGCCTTGAGTCCCTATATTGGGAGAAAGGCAGGAGATACACACACACACACACACACACACACACACACACACACACACACTAGGTGCACAGTGTAGCTCTGAGAATTCTTGGTCACATATCAGTCTCATCAGGGCTGGGCCCAAAATAACAGAGTTTGCCTCAGGCAGCAGATTGAGAGGGATGGCAAAACCACCACACTCCTCCTGATCGTACAAATTGGTATACTTATAAGCACAAACATACTTATCCTTAGCTTGTTTGTCTGTTTAAGAACTTAATGCTCACCTTTCCATTCCAATGAGCCCACACACTGACCTCTAACATTAAAAACAGTGGATCAGAAAGTATCTTTAAAACTATCACAACAGGGAGGGAGGAAAACAGGGAACGGGAAAAGACACTCTCTCCGTTCCTCTTTACAAAATGGAACAAGTGCTGCATTAAATATGTATTTTTTCCTTTTAAATAGCAAGCATTGGATACAAACTCCTCCTGCCTGATGGCTGTTATCTAGAAGACACACTCTCTCTGTCTCAAGGACAAGATTTACTGTTAAATTTTGCACAGTTTCAGGAAAGTGCCTCTTGGTTTGGTACTTGGCAAGGCTCTTGGCAAGCACAGCATCTAACTACAGTGGTCCCTCTCTTTTTGCGAGGGATCTGTTCCAGACCCCTGGCAAAAACAATATTCAAGCCCCTTTGCCTTGAATGGTGGTGTGTGCCCATGGGCACATGCCCCATTTTATCCTCCTCCATTTGCCGCTCATGCATAAGTGAGGGACAACGATCTCAAGTCCACAAAAACAGGGGCGACTGTACTTTGTAGTTGTTGCCTTCAAGTCATTTCTGACTTACCATGACCCTAAGGCAAATCTATGAAGAGATTTTCTTGGCAAGATTTGTTCAGAGGTGCTTTGCCCTCACCTTCCCCTGAGGCTGAGAGCATGTGGCTTGGTCACCCAGTGAGTTTACTGGGCCAGTCAAGATTTCAACATTAAAATAGTAAAAGAGTCCCCATACCTTGGATCAAACCTTGGTGAAAATGGGGACTGTAGTCAAAAGACCAGATGCTAAGACTGGGAAAAGGAAAGGCAACTATGAAGGAACTTAGAAAAGATCCTAAAATGTAAAGATATACAACTGAGCATGAAAGTTAGAATCATACAAGCCATTGTATTGCCTATTACTATGTATGGATGCGAGGGCTAGACAGTGAGGAATGTGGTGCTGGAGAAGAGTGCTGAGGCCACAAAGACAGACAAATGGGTCCTAGAACAGATCAAACCAGAACATCCCTCTTTTCTTTTCCTTCCTCTCTTCTTCTTCATCTCTTCTCCCCTCCTTTTCCTGTCCCCTTTCCTTCCCCTCTTTTCCTTCCTATCTTCTTCTTCTCCCTCCTTCTCCTCTTTCCTCTCTTCTTCTTCTTCTCCTTCCTGTCCTCCTTCCTCCCTTCTCCTTCTTCCTCCCTTCCCCTCCTTCCTCTCTCTTCCCCTCTTCTCTGCTGTATGCCTGACCCCTTTCTTGGGCCAGCCCCACTCCCTCCTCTCCTCCCTCGGGGCTGCTTTTGGGCCCAGAGGGCCCCCCTCCCCCCCCCCCAGCGCCTGACCTTCTCCCCCCCAGGCTCCCTCTGGGCCTGGCCTCTTCCAGCCAGGAGCTGCCTTGGTCCGCCTGCCTTCCTTCCTTCCTTCCTCTTGGCCCTAGTCCTTCCTTGGCTAGAAATCCCTCTGGTTTCAGGTCTCCCCCTTCAGGCCATGCCCTTTTCCAGGCCATGGCCTCCATTTCAACCTTCTGTCCAGGAGGAATGTCAAAAGGTTCTCCATATATATCCATGCATATACTGTGTATGTATGCCTGCCATTAAGTTGTTTTCCACTTTTAGTGGCCCTAAGGCGACTGTAGCAGGGGTTTTCTTGGCAAGTTTCTTCAGAGGAAGGGTTGCCCTTGCCTTGCCCTGAGGCTGAGAGAGTGTGACGTCTTGCCCAAGGTCACCCGATGGCTTTTCAGGGCCGAGCAGGAATTTCAACCCTGTTCTCCAGACTCCTGGCCCAATGCTCAAACCACTAGCCATACCACTATGGCCTTTTCACACTGGGGCCTTTTACACCATTCCCCTGAGACGATGTTGAGGGAATGGCTCTTCCAGTGGGGCACATTGAAAAAGTATAACTGCCCAGTGTCTGAGCACCATCATCTTGAGCACCATCATGCTTTGGCCACGTCCTCCATTTTCCTGAGCTGTCCTGCCTTAATCTGCAGTGCTTTCTTCTCCTTTGTGTTCCCCCTGGGACTGAGGGAAGGCCCTAGAAGCCAGAAGGGATGGCAAGCAGGCCTTGGTCGGAGAGCCTTAAGGAGCTGGGCAGGGTTAGCCCAGAGAAAGAAAGTTACGGCTGACGTGAGAGCCCTCTTTAAAGATGTGCTAGGGACAAGGGGGACCAGGCCCTTTTCCAAGACAGCCTCCATTTCAAGCTTCTGTCCGGGGAGAATGGCCAAAGGTCCTCCATTTGGAGCTGGACTAAGAAGCAGGACTTTCCGTTTCTAGGAGTGTTTTGCTTTGTAGCTTTTCTTTGGTCAGGTCCGACATATTTTTCTGGAGACCTACTAAAAGAAAGGGCAGTGCTTGCCCAGAGGGCATCTTTGGGGAAGGCTGAGGAAAGGGGACACTTGCCCATGGCAATCATTGGGGAATACCGGAGACTCTTTGCCCATAGGGACACATGGCAGATGTCCCCCAGCTCCCCCTCTGCCGGCCAAGGGCTGTCATTTGTTGCCGTGCCTCCTCCAGAGGGGCTCCCGGCCGGCGCCCTTTTCCCGCTCTGGGGCTGGCTGGGGCTTCTCCCCGGAGGCTTCCATCCCCGTGCCGCCTCCCCTTTGGCTCCCTTTGCTTTGGGAGGGGAAGGGGGCAGGGCCAGGGCCGGGCCGGGCGGCGGCGGAGGCAGCAAGCCCTTGCAGAGCTGGCCCGGAGTCGCGGCGGGGGAAGTCGGAGGCGAGGCTGGGGGAGGCGGTCTCCCCTCCCGCTGCTGCTGAAGGAAGACTGAGGAGCCGGGCTGAGGGCCGCCTCTGCCTGGGCTGTAGCCCTCTCTCTCGGCGCCCTGGCTGCGAGGCGGAAGGCGGGTAAGTCCCGGGCGCCTGCTGGGCTCTCCATTCCTTGCCTCCTCCCGAGGCGTTAAAGGCATCTGAGTTCGGGGGAGCCTAAGCCAAGCGGGGAAGGGCAAAGGGGTCTGTCTGGAGGAAAGGGGCCGGGAGCAGGAGACAGACACCTGAACCGGGGCCCGAAAGGAAAGGGCCTCTGAGGAAGGCAGGCTCCCCAAGCGCCTCCTGGCTGCCAGCCCTTTCTCTGGGTCACCCCGGGACTCTTCCAGGAAGCCGAAGGAGAGCTCCCGCTGCCAGCCCCTTCCAGCCTCCCAGAGTCCGGCTCCTGGAGGCTGCCGGGAGTCGGAGGTGGGCTGCAGCCTCTGCCTTTCGGACTCTGCCCTCCCCTCGATGCCTCTGAGGAAGGAGGCTTCGGGGCTCCTAGAGCTCCCCTTCCAGCTGCTTCTTCCTTGCCGACCTCTTTCTCTCCGACCTGGCGGTCTCCTTCTGGGCTGGCCCTGCCTTTGAGGAACTAGGCTCCAGTCTAGCAAAGCTCCTGCCCCCAAGACCTCCACTTGGCCTGGCAAGTGCTGCTGCGAGGCCCCTTGGCTTGGAGGGCTTCCCTCTCGGCTGGGGCCAGATGGCCAAAAGCGAAAATCGCTTGCATAGGTGGGGAGACAGGTGGGTCTGTCTTGGAAGGTTGGCTTGTGTTCAGCCCCTTCCTCCACCCTCCAAAAACTCGGGATGTCTATATGCAGGAATAGCTGGGATCCCAGAAACAGCTTTGGCAGCGGAGGAATCATTGGCGTTTCTGCTTTAAGGAGCCTGGGAAAGGTGTCTCCCAAATGGCACACTCCCAGCCCTCGGCTTCGGGCCCTTTCCCGCCCAGAGAAGGCACCAAAGGTTTGCTGGTGGGGAACAGCTTCCCATAAGGGCTGCCTCCGCACTGGAGCAATAATCCGGGTCGACGCCACTTTCCCTGCCAGGGCTCCATGCAGATGCAGCTGGTCAGCCACAGTTGGGCTCTGGTTGCTGCTGGAGCCCTTCTCCCCCTTCCCCCTCTGCAGCGCCCAAAGGCAGCCAGGGAGAGCGATCTGCCCCTGGCTCCATGGCTTTGCCGCCTGCTGGGGTCTTTCCAGGGAGGAAAAGGGAAGGCGGGGGAGGGGGCATTGTTTCCTTGTTTGGGCGGCTGGGAAAGGAAGGGCTCCCTTTCTTGGAAGGCCAGGGTTTTCTGGCAAGCCTTGGTAGCCCCTTTCCCTCCCTCCCTCCCTCCTCCTAAGTTGGGAAGAAAGCAGACCCCGAGCCGCCTTCCCGTTTCTCTGGAAACTTTGGCCTAAACGAGGAGGACCGACCAGGGAAAGGAAGGCGGGAGCCAGATGGCTTTGGGTGAGATCTTCTGCAGAAGCCCGGGAGGAAGGCAGCCTTTGTGTCGGGAGGGTCAGCACTTGCAGTTCGCTTTCTACTGGAAAGCAGGGAAAGTGTAGCTGAGAGCTACAGAACGACTTTTGTTTTGGGTGCAGCACTTGGCTGCCTGTCTTTTAACACAATGATTTCTATAGACTGGTCTGATGACTGAGGATAATGTGGACTTCAGTTTTGGGTGGTTTTTTCAGGTTATGTGGCCACATTCTGGAGGAGCTTATTCCTGACTTTGTGGCTGGCATCTTCAGAGAATGCTGGCATGGGAGTGAGTAGGATACACACACACACACACACACACACTCTGTGACCCTTGGTTGAGAGGAAGGGATTTCCGTGTTAATCTCTGTCTTGGTCTGTTGTTGAATGGCAAGGCTTCAGGGTGTCTGTCTAATGTGGACTGTTTCTGATTTCTTTTTGCAGCACTTGGGCATAAATACAGCTTATGGCATCTTGGCAGCTTCTTTCTTTCAGACCAATAAGTCAGTTTGTGGGGAGTCCACCCCATGAAGTCTCTGAGGAAGTAGGCTCAAGTCAAGGAAACCTCATGCTCCCAGCTTCTTTCTTTCTTTCTTTCTTTCTTTCTTTTTTACAAGGACCTTTGCTGCTACATTAGCTAGGCAACCGAGCTTTTCCAATCTCCTTTCCTTATCCATGGTTGCATATTTGTGGGGAGTACAGAGATGACATGAAGGGGAAAAACCACAAGTCAGATGGTTGTTCCACTCATTTAGCTTGCTGGAGGGGGATCCAGCCTCCTCCACTCCACTGTGAACATTTGGACTGACTTCTTTGAATGTAGGACACACACACACACACACATCCCTTTCACTTTCTGTTTTGTGGTGTAGTTTTTACTAGTTTGGGAGGAAAAGTGAAAACCTCTCCCCCCTTTCCCCCAGCAGCATCATAAATGGTATAATTATTTCAGGAAGAATGTTGGCTTATTGACCAGGTTTGAGGAAAGCAGTGTTAACACATGAAGCTAATTAAGGAACTGGAGAACAAGAGCAAGGATTTTCCTCTTACCACCCTGCTCCATTTTTGGCAGTCTGATCCAATGCATGTCTGCTCAGTTCATTCCCAAATAAGCGGGCAGTGGATTGCAACCTTGCATACTGACATTTGTAGGACATGGTTAGTTGTGGGGCTGTTTGCTCAGTTTGGCACCGCTTTAACTGCCCTGGCTCAAGGCTATGGAATTCTGGGAGTTGGAGTTTGTTGTGGGCTCCACTCTGGGCCCTACAACATACTCCGACTCCCAGAATTCCATAGCCTTGAGCCAGGGCAGTTATACCGGTGCCTAACTGAGTTATTTCACCAGTAAGGGTGCAGCCTTTAGTCTATGAAAGTTCATCCTGCCAACTTCTTTTTTTCAGCTAGTTTCAAAGCTGCTACAAGATCTCTCTACATACTGATTCTACAGACTGACACAGTTATATCTAGCAGGCTGGGAACAGTTGATGAAAAGAGCCCTGGCAGACGCTGGATTGTATGGCAGCTGTACAGAGTACCAGCATTGTTTGGTTTTTGTTGTTTGTGAATTTGAACATAGTGAAAAAGCATTTTTTTATAAAAGGCCATTGTTGGGGCTGTTGCTTTCTAGGATTTGTTTGTTTTTATAGGTACCAACAATGTCAGGAAGGGGAAAAAGAGAGGAAAGAGTAGAATAATTAAGAATAGTTGTTGTTCAGAGAAAATTGGGGAAGAGGACTTTGACATAGCAAAACATTTCTTCTCAGGTTGAGGAACTTGGACTGATGTCAAGGAAAACAATGGCATTAATGTGTTATCTTACAAGAGCCAACTCTGATGTAATACCAGAGTTGTTATACATACCTAGGAAGGAAGTTTCCAGGGAGATGTGAATTCTTCTTAGCCCCTGTTCAACTGATTTTTGCCTATTTGGGTTAGAGGAGGAAAAAGGTAACTTGTTGTTGGCGAAACATCAGGAAGAAACTCTTCTAGAACATGGCCACATAGCCCGAAAAACCCACAAAAAACTATAACTTGTTTTTATTTTAAGCACGTATTTCTTGCATCTTGAACCACCAGGGCTCCCCTATGTTCTATTCTGTTTAGACTGGTCTGTAAACTGTGTTTTGTTCTGTTTGTGTTTTCTCACATGTGTGCTCACATAATGAACACAAATGGGGAAAGGTACATTAAACTGCTACAGCGTTTAAATAGTCTGTCCTCCATGTGGACGCTTTTGCAAGGTATTTCAGAAGGCGTCCACATGGAGGACAGACTATTTAAACGCTGTAGCAGTTGTGCATAAAAGGATTTTGACAGCAGTTGCTGGGTTTGCAAAGGCAGTGTGGTGTAGTGGTTTGCATTTGGTAGGACTAGGACTTTCAGAGAGCAGGGTTTCAACGCCCACTTAGCCCTGAAAACCCACTGGGAGACCTTGGGTAAATTACACTGTCTTAGTCTTAGAAGAAGGCATTGGCAAACCACCTCTGACTAAATCTTGCCATGAAAATCCAATGATAGATTTAGAGTTGCCATAAGTCAAAAATGGCTTGAAGGCACACAGCAGCAGGTTGAGAACCATTATATATATATATATATATATATATATATATATACATATATATACATACACACACATACATACACATACATACATACACATACACATACATACATACATACATACACATGCAAGAAAAGCACAGGTCTCGTTTTGCTACCTTCATAACAGTGTGTTTCTGTGATCCAGGTGAGAACCAACAGGCAACTGATGTTACTTTTTACATTAGTTCAATTGTAGAGGGAGGTTTGCTTTTATCCATGGTTGAGGAAGAACTATAACAAAACAACAATCTATCTTGTGGTTTGTACTAAGCTATTGGAGGTGGCATTCTTGGCTGCTCTTTCTACGTGTGCATCTCCACTTATCGATTTGTGAGAAGCAAATGTTTGATCCCTTAAAGGCACACAAGCTTTCAGCTAAGCTTTTGCTAGTGCTTTCCTAATCTGTACAAGACACAGCTGAAATAGGCATCACTGTCATGGTTGTGTACGCTCTGCACTTAGTGGTTGAAAATGCTGTGTCCCACTGAAGAGTATTCTAAATTGTGTTTCCAAGTAAAGCTGCATTTTGTGCCTGTTCAAACTGGGGACAATGAAGAAATTTACATCATCCCTGTGAACTCCTCTAACCTTATCTCTTGTGTATAATTTTGGCTCCAATCCTGTACCACACAACAAACACCAGGATTCTGTAGAGTAAGTCATGGCAGTCAAACTGTGTAAATTCTGTTGGACCAGGCAAAAGCCCTGATTTGCCCTTTTTGAGCCGCGTACCTTTCAAATATGATTATAGATTTTATAATTCTCAAGCTAGCAGGCTGGCCACATTAGTTGAGGAGGATGAGAATTGTAGTTCAACATATACCTAAAGTCACCAGATCCTGTCTGATCTTGGAAGCTAAGCAGGTTCAGCCTGGGTTAGTACTTGGATGGGAGAAGGCCTACAAATACTGGGTGCTGTAGGCTATATTTCAGAGAAAGGAAATGGTAAAACATTTCCTTGCCTAAGTAAACTCCGTGAAATTCATAGGGTCACCATAGATTCTCAGGCAACTTGAAGGCACACACAGGTTGAAGAACCTTGCTTCTTTCGTCCAGCATTCTGTTTCCATAGGGTCTACTCAGTTACCTATGGAAAATTTGATAGTGTAGTTAGTGATATAGGCCCGGTGCAGATGGGCTGAAAAGGACGCCCTCATCACATGCGAGGGGCGGCGCTTCTAGACACCCCTCACATGTGATGAGGGCGTCAAAATGGCGGCGTCCTGTCCAGATGGGTGCTGCCATTGTTACGCAAGTGCTGTACGGCACCCAGTGGCGCACTCTGGTGCACTCCTTATGCTTTTTGCGGGTTCTTTTTCCGCCGGCAGGATGCCTCACCATTTGGCGGTTGAGGCTTCCCTCTGATGGAAAAGCAGGCGCCGCCCTTGGGGAGGGAGTGTACTCTGCCATAGTTATCACGTTCAGTAGCTATTTCATTTGATTTGTATGCCACATTTCTCCTGAAGAGAATAAATTAAAAGCCTTGACAATAAAATTTTTAAAAACAATTAAAACTCTTGACATTAAACGGTGTAAAATAATTTAATGGATATGTTGTTTATTGTTGCTGTTTGCCTTGAACAACAACAAAACAAAAAGGTGTTTGTCTGCTCATAAAAGGAAAGCAGGGAAGGGAACTGTCAACCACTATTTTCAAACATATTTTGGAGCTATATGGGCTGGAAACCAGTTTTAAAAAGAGAGAGAGAGAAGATAAAATAATACATCTGAAACGCTTGGGACCAGAGGTGTTTTGGATTTTATTTTTTGGATTTTGGAATACCTGTATTTGCATATACATATGTAATGAAATACCTTGGAGATGGGACCCAAGTCTAAACACAAAATTATTTATGTTTCATATACACCTTATATACAGAGCCTGAAGGTAATCTTATACAATATTTTCAATATTTTTAGTGTATGAAACAAAGTTTGTGTACACTGAACCATCAGAAAGCAAAGATGTCAGTATCTCAGCAACCTATGACAAACGTTTTGGTTTTTGAAATATTTTGGATTTCAGAATTCTGGATAAGAGAAATGTGACCGGTATGTATTCTGGTGTCAGGTACCACACTGACCAGTATGAACCAACTGGACCTGATGACCCAATAAAAGCTTACCATCATGGATCATGCTTACCCTTGAAAAACAAATTTAAAGTGATTTATTGCTGTTCTCATATGACAATAACATGCCTCATTTAGAGTAGAAGAGTTTCCCATGAGGATGTGCTCTTTGGTGACTAGCCCAGTGGTTTCTAGTAACCCTTAGACACTATTGTAGATAAATCCAGAAAAAACAGGAAAACATTGTTGAAGTTCAAATGAAGGGCATTTCAAAAATAGCATTACAAGCACTAGTATTAGGATCCAGGAAAGTATTTCAGTTCCACCTTCTAATATTGTAATAATGGTAAATGAATCTATTTGAAAACTCCATTTATATTTGTTTCTTCTGTCATTTCACAGGGTAATGTTTCCCAGGAAACAATTGTAGGTGAGATTGTGACAGAATGTTATAAAGATGAGAGGCAAATGCATCTGACACCGAGAGATTAATTTCAAATTTCCTTATAGTCTTCCACTGTCAGTGGAATTATTTATTGTTAGATTATTAATTAGTTCTGTATATTCTGTTATCCTTTCCCTTAAACTGAGAAATTAACAATGTCACAAAGCTACAGAACTCTCCCTAAGTTGTAGGTTGGGAGCAGGTGTGGTGTAGTAAAACCACAAGCTCCATTTTCTTGACTCGCCACAACCTTTTGCTAAATGGCTCTTCTATTACAAATGATAAGGGGCATGGGTAGCCATGGGTAAGCTGATTTTGATTTCTACAGAACAGTCTGATAATTGATGAGGATAATGTGGACTCAAAGGCTTTCGTGGCAGGCATCCATACTTTTTAATGGGTTTTTCGGGCTATGTGGCCATGTTCCAGGAGAGTTTCTTCCTGACATCTGTGGCTGGCATCTTCAGAGAATGCTTGCCTGGAAAGGAGTTGGATATATACTGTATATTGTGTGACCTGGAAAGGCAGGAGTGATTTGCATGTGTTGCTAATGGCAGTCCTCAGGGTAGGAGAGTCTGCAAAAGAGGTTTAGTGTGTGCTTGATTAGTGCTCATTGGGCCCATTCCCACTACCTAAAGCCTCGAATCCAAAATCGAGTTAAAAGGCCCCAGTTCCCACTGAAAATCGATTCAGATCCTCATCTGATCAATTCCAGTGGGGAAAATGGGGTAAACGCAAAAAAGCCGGGGTATTTTGTTAGCAGTTATTTTGCAGTCCTTTTGGTAAGAATCGATCCCAACCCGTGTCCAACGTGGGAACTTCAGAATGGGATTGATTCTTCTTTTCCCAGCTCCCTTTCTTCCTATTGCCGGTGCTTCTGTCCCTTTCTTCTTTCCCTCCCCTCCCTCCCTTCCTTCACCATCTCTTCTACTACTACTACTACTACTACTTCTTCTTCTTCTTCTTCTTCTTCTTCTTCTTCTTCTCCTCCTCCTCCTCCTCCTCCCATCCTACCTTCTTCCTACTTCCTCTGCCAGGCACCTACCACTTCCCTGGAGCTGGTGAGGCCACAGGCGCTGCTGCTGCCCCGCTGCTGCTTGCGCCGTGCTGGCTGGTGTGGCAGCAGCACTAGCGGCCCCGCCAGCCCCGGGGAAACATTGGAGGCCCAGCAGAGGAAGTAGGAAGAAGAAGGAGGTAGGATGGGAGAAGAAGAAGAATGGGGGAGGGATGGGGAAGAAACGAAGAAAGAAAGAAAGAAAGAAAGAAAGGGAGAGGAGGGGAGGGGAGGGGAGGGGAGGGAAAGAAGAGAGAAAGGGAGAGAAATGGTCCAGTGGAGGGCCGCTTGTCTTCCCCAGCTCCAGTGGGAATGACAAGCACGCCCTCCCAAAGAATCGATTCCAAAGAGGTCCCATTTTCATAGTGGGAACGTGGGGCCTTTTGTAATCGATTACAATAGCGGGGCAGACCCAAATCAGGTTATTCCTTCAGTGGGAATGGGCCCATTGTCTGCTGGGAAATCCCTGACCCTGTTGCATTTGTTGTATCTTGATCTTGCTATTTTCCCACAATATATATACCCAACTCCTTTCCAGGCAAGCATTCTCTGAAGATGCCAGCCACAGATTCTGGTGAAACGTCAGAAGAAACTCTCCTAGAACATGGCCACATAGCCCAAAAAATCCACAAAAACTATAATGTGGACTGTTTCTGATTACTTTCTGCAGCACTTTGGTGTTGTTAGTTGCCAGTGAGAGTAGGTCCATCAAAATGATGGAGTTTACCTACCTGTTGCTGTACCAAGTTCTTGGTGATTAAATGGGTTTATTTTAGTTTGAATGAACAATTGGATTCAGTTTTGAAAAACATTTGCAAAAAACAAGAGTCCTGAAGCAGTATGAAAAGCAATCCTATTGGCATATATCATATTTTTATGCTTTTTCCTCATTTTAAATTCCCAAAAGTGAGATGAACTGAAGTCGGTGGAAATGACATCCAGAAAGTAAATATGCTTAGGCTGTACAGATGGGTGTGTGTGTGTGTGTGTGTGCTTACTGAGCTTATTTGAATATATAGAGCTCTTATGTAAATTGAATGTTCGTAACTAAGATTATTTTAAAATGCTTACTGTGATCTGTCTCATAAGTGTAACATCTTATGTCTCCATTTGTCCTAACTAGAATAGAGGGTAGATGATATTATTATTATTATTATTATTATTATTATTATTATTATTATTAACCTAAATGTCGACAGCAGGAGCTTATACTGAATGCGGAAAGGGAGGGGGAGCCAGTGAAGGGATGCCAACACAGGAGAGATGTGGTCAGGGCGGTGGGTGGATGTGATAATGCGTGCAGCTGAATGCTGGACAGAGATTAAAGGACGGAGGTGAGAAAGAGGAAGCCCAGCCAGGAGGACATTACAGTAATCAAGTCGTGAGATCACTAGGGCATGGACCAGGATCTTGGCAGTAGAGGCGGAAAGATAAGGTCGGATTTTAGCAATATTGTACAAAAAGAATCTACAAGCCTTGGCTGTGGTCTGGATCTGAGGGATACACGACAGAGAAGAGTCAAAGAAAATCAAGACTGCGGGCTTGCTGGACTGGTTGAATAGAAATGTTGTCCACAGAGACAGAAAAGGAGTGTTGAAGGGTGGACTTAGGAGGAAAGACAAGAAGCTCCGTCTTGGACATGTTGAGCTTCAAACGCCGATGGTGCATCCACTGCAAGACAGCTGTGAGGCAAGACGAGCCTTGCTGTTCAAGCCTTGGAGAAAGGTCAGGGGTGGAAAGATACAACTGGGTGTCATTGGCATACAGATGGTAGGAGAAACCAAAAGAGCTGATGAGTTTACCTAAGGACAGTGTGTAGAGAGAAAACAGAAGGGGACCCAGAACAGAGCCCTGGGGAACTCCAACAGATAAGGGAACAGGAGAAGAAGTCTGACCACCTGCAACTACTGCAAAAGATCTGTCTGACAAATAAGATCTAAACCAGTCGAGAACAGAGTCTGAGAACCCAAGGTCAGAGAGTATGTCAACTAGAAGACAGTGATCAACGGTGTCAAAGGCTGCAGACAAATCAAGAAGGATGAGAACAGAATAAAGGCCATTAGCCTTGGCCCGTAAAAGGTCATTCGAGATCTTAGTGAGAGCTGTCTCTGTGGAATGCCTTGGGCGGAAACCAGACTGAAAGGGATTGAGGATGGAGTTGGCTTCAAGAAACTCAAGACAGTGCGAATAAACTACCCGTTCCAAAACCTTAGAAAGAAAGGGAAGAAGAGAAATCGGACGATAGCTAGACAAAGAGGAGGGGTCAAGATAAGTTTTTTTCAGAATTGGGGAAATGAGAGCATGTTTGAAGTCCAAAGGGAAGGAGCCAGTAGAGAGAGAGAGAGATTGAAGATATGGAGAAGCGAGGGCAGAAAAGAGGGAGCTATAGAAATTAGAAGACGAGTAGGAATTGGATCAAGAGGACAGGTTGCAGGTTTGGAAGAGTTCAGAAGTGTAGAGATTTCATCCAAAGAAGCAGGAGGAAACACAGAAAATTTTTTAGGGGCGGGCGAAAGAAGATTATGAGCAGAAGAGGAATCAGGAGGGACTATATCAGAGCGAATGGTGGTAATCTTAGAGACGAAATAATTAGCAAAGTCATTAGGAGAGAATGATGAAGAGACAGGAGGAGAGGGAGGTTTAAATGAATAATAGTATTATTCATTTGAAAAATTCCATAAAGTGTGGATGGTGTAAGTCACTGCAGTATTTTCCAATGCAGTATGTTCCAACTGCAGGATTCCAACAGATTTGCTCCCTCCTCTATTCAGGAATAGAAGTGGCAATGTGTAATCAGAGTATTAACTCAATCCATCACGCCTTTCAGAAAAACTTAGAACAATGTAATTTCAGTAGAAGAGAAAAACACATTTGTTGAAAGAGTGTTTTCTGATTGTTACCACGATTAAGGTACGGCAGCAGAGTATTCTTTTTTAGAATAATATTTGTATTTATTAATAAAAATACTTGCTGGTTTTTTATATTTAATGGAAACCTCT
This sequence comes from Sceloporus undulatus, assembly GCF_019175285.1. Classification (NCBI taxonomy): domain Eukaryota; kingdom Metazoa; phylum Chordata; class Lepidosauria; order Squamata; family Phrynosomatidae; genus Sceloporus; species Sceloporus undulatus. The sequence goes on along the minus strand of NC_056523.1, from coordinate 292,147,628 downwards.
GGCCTCATTGTTGTGACCATGGAGTAGTCCACGCTGGCCAAATAAAGTGGCTTTTAACTGCTTTGAAGGTGAGGTGTTGAGATGATGCATGAGGTGAAAGTAGGTGGAAAGCAAAATGAAGCCACATTCTGGGGCTAAAAACTGGAGCAAAAATAAGCTGGAATATTCCAACTCAAGGTGGAAAATGCACAGGCATGTAAACAGCCTGATGCCAATACGGGACTGCAGCAACGCAAAAAGGCAATTGCCAATAATGCAATGGATGTAATTACAACATACACAAACCAGAAAATGCAACAGGGGAGCTTTAGTAGAAGGGAGGAAACAGGGAATGTATGGAGGGCCTCCATGATTGTGCTTTGTCAGTGTGTCACTGGGTACACCCATGCATCAATGCATTGTACAGGCAGTGCATTGCACGTGCAACTGTGTGACTGGTCATATGGGTGAGTGTCCAATGGAATGGCATCTGGGTGGGAAGAGAGAGGAAATGGGAGGTCACAAGTGATGTGTATGTGTGATGGTGCACATGATGGGGGGTTGACAAAAAAATCTGCTTTCAGAAAACCCAGTATAGAGCCACTTTTTCCTTCCTGTCTGTTCCGGCCCATATAAGTCTAGAAATTTTAGTCAAAAAATTGACCCAAAAATCCCAGGTTGACTTATCCATGGGTCAAATGTAAATATTATACTTTAACTCTTATTTAAAAGGGAACGATCCCTTGGTATAAGGCAAGAGTGCAATCAGTCCTAGAAGCACTGACCTCCCTCTACTCTCTCTTCCATCCAACCTTTAGTATGAGTTAAAACAGTTATGCCTGCCATAATTTTGCAGGTTCTTTGGCATTGTTTTCCTTTGCTTCATCATTTAGATCCTTTGTTACATGCCCCTAAATTTTACCCTCGACTTATCCAAGGGTCATATCAAAATCCATAATTTTGCCTCCAAAACTTGACCTCGACTTATACGTGAGGTCGACTTATAGTCAAGTATATACGGTATGTACTGTAGTTATAGCTTTAGCACCAATAGACCTAAAATAAAAAGGGTACATTTAATCCCGTTTGTGCCTTTCAACTGCAGTTTTACTACAGCATCTTCACATAAATGACCATATTAAAAATTACCATGCAGAAGTTTATGGCACTTCATTCCATCTTGTATTTTTCATTGTGTTGGTAATGCAAGCTAATAAGTTACAGGAAAAGATCGATTTAATGAAAACCTTTTTTTAGTTGGTGTGCAACTGAAATGATTATTTTGTAAGGCATAACAGATTAATAGTTTGCTTACTGGCAGAGTTGGTTGGTTTTGCTTAGCTGCATATGCTGTTGTTTGGGGTGCATTTATCCAGCTGTTATACTTGCATGCTTACTTGCAAATCAGCAGAACTGATTTCACTCAGTTTCAGGTAAGACAGCTGGAGATGACTCACAGAGTTGGAAAACAGCTGTGGTACCTCTTGTGATATCTCATGCTGTGTGTTTTTGTGTGTCTGAATTTTACTTAGATAATTTATCCAGAGCTGTACCAATAGATGACATTTTGTATGCTGTGTCTGTTCAGAAATAAATTTAAGAAAAAAATATAAAGAGGAGTTCAGAGGAGCAAGCACAAGAGAAAGAAGCTCTTGCTTCATGGTGAAATGAATGCTAAAACACACATTTCTTTGACCTATCACACTTCATTTGCATTTGCTCAGGAGTGGAAGATAAATGTGAGATATTCTGGACTCCTTTCTTATCTCCCCTTATCCTCTCCAGGTCCCTTGAAGGGAGTACTGCTTTATTCTTCAGCCAAAGTCTCATTACTTTCCTGACTCAGTTACACACAGTAGAGTGTTTATTATGAATGTCTGGGACCCGATTGGTGCATTCCAGCCTGAGATTTGTACTGTTCCCACACTCAGACATCAGTAGATTAGGACACTGCTGATGAAGAGTGTTAGGTGTACTGAAATTCAAGCCACAGGGAAGGCATGATGTGCGTATATGAAGCTGAAACGAACTTCAACCTTGGCTGCATCCACACTGAAGAAATAATCCAGTTTGGTACCACTTAACTGCCCTGGCTCAAAGCTAGGGAATTCTGGGAACTGTAGTTTTGTGAGACATTTAGCCTTTTCTATCAGAGAGCCCTAGTGCCACAATAAACTACAATTCCCAAGATTCCCTAACACTGAGCCAGGGCAGTTAAAGTGGTCTCAAACTGGATTATTTCTGCACTGCCTTTTGGACCCTAATTTCAGTTTCATATTTGAACACTTTGCCTTCCCTATGGCTTGATTTTTAGTTCACTTAATGCTTTTAATCAGCAGTGTCCTAACCTTGAGGCGTCTTTAACTGTGGGAACAGTGCATAATATAAAAAGAGTTAAATTTTGAGAGAATAATAAGGCTAGTATAGAAGGAACATATTAAACCTTATAATATTCATCTTGATGCAAAATGTTTTTCCCACAATAACTAATTTGTGGTGCTGGCTGAAAAAGAAAACTCGCTGGGCATTATAATTTATCTGCTTATATGGATCAGATGGTTCCTTTCCTTTGAAAATTAGCTTGTCAAACATTTGAACATCCAAAGATTTAATAGAGGCATATATGTCTTATTATCAGTACAGTACTGAAGGAGGGGGAGTCATCCACTACTTCTAGGCTTTAATCCAGTTTAATGCCAGACATAGTAGACTTATTCAACCAGTAGAATTTAAGTGTTGATTTAGTTCCCATGATTCAGTGGGTCTAGTTGAAATTAACAATTGGTTTAGGACTGAAAACTAATTTTGCTACATATTTTTGGCAATATGAGCACTGGTACCTGTAGAATTAAACACACATTGCCATAATGTTGTAGTGTAAAGTTATTTCTGACCCAACATTTTGTTGTAGATGAGAGACAAAATCGCACTCCAATAAAAGCCAATGAGGATATAGATAGAAATAAGGAAGCAGGAATATGTACTTCATAATAAACTTTTGGCTGCCCCACTTAGCTAGAAATATATTGTACCCAAGGCACATGTTGAGCTAGATGTAGTTTTATGCCTTCTTTTGAAGGACACTCTCCCACAGGTCTAGGTAGGTTGAAATTCCTTACTCATTTGTATATATGAGCTACAAATGGAATAGGCGTAATCTACATGACAATGTCTTATGCTGTCAGTATGTCAGTTCCTTTTTAGTTTGTTGGACCATAGCCTCTACCTTTCCCAGGGCAGGGTTTGCATCAAGCTGTACTCTGCAAGTTTTAATAAGTTTCTTAGGGTGCATCTACACTGTTGACAGAATGCAGTTTGACACCACTTTTAAGTGCCATGGCTCCATCCTACATAATCCTGGGATTTGATGTTTGATGAGTCACAAGCAGGCAGAGAAGGCTAAAGACCTTGTTGTTGGTTGTTGTTAACTTCTCTGGACTGGGCCCTGACTGAGGTGACCCTGTGGATGAGACATCTCCAAAATCCCCTATCCTCCACAACTTTGTTTAGGTTTTGCAAATTCATGCCCATGACACGCCCCGATTGACTCTATCCATCTGGCATGTGATCTTCGCTTTATCATACTATCTACCTTTCCTGGCATTATTGTCTTTTCTTGTGACCCATGTCTTCTCATTATGTGGCCAAAGTATGACAGCCTCAATTTGATCATCTTAGCTTATAATGAGGTTTCAGGCATTATTTGTTTTGGGACCCATTTGTTTGTCTTTTTGACTGTCCATGATATCCTTAGCACTCTTCTCCAGCACCACATCTCAGGTGAGTTGATTTTTCTTCGGTCAGCTTTCTTTACTGTCCCATTCTCGCATCCATTCATACTGATAGGGAATACAATGCCTTGGCCAATTCTAATCTTAGCGCTCAGTTATATAACTGTACTCTTTAGGATCTTGTCTAGTTCTTTGATAGCTGCCCTTCCCATTCCTAGTCTTGTTCTTATTTCTTGACTGCAGACATCATTCTGATCAATGTTTCTTCCTGAATACGGGGACTCCTTAATTATTTCTATTTCCTCATTGTCTAGGTTCAATTTATGTATTTCTTGTAAAGACTTTGGAAAACTACAAATCTCAGGCTTCCATAAGATGAAGCTATAGCATTTAAAGTGGTGTCAAACTGCATTATTTCTACAGTGTAGATGCACCTTTATACTATACTACCGGTATATAGAAAATAAATATTTTGCAATCACTTTTTGCACATATTTTTCATTATCTTCTCTGGACTAAAAAGGAGATATGGAATTTGAATTAAACAGATGCTTATTTAAGAATGAGAAGAATTTACCAAAAGGGGATGGATAAAGATGAAGGAAAAGCCAAGCCAAGCCAGGTCTTAAAGGTCAAATGAACCAGGGCTCCAAATGAGAAGCAAGAAAGGACTTGGAGATACACAGAAGTTGTATTGGTGAGAAATGGTGAGGAATGCTAACACAAATCAAGAAATTTTATGTTGGGAGTTTACACAAGCCACATATTAGAGCTAATTTCTAATCTGCTACTTTGATCATTTCTCCCTCAATTATTAAACATAATTACTAGCCAAAAGCAAGGCTGGAACATGAAGATGAGATACCATCACAGAGAAGTCTGAATTTGCACAGGCAATCAGCCAGTCTGACTTAGAAAGCATTTTTAGCAACTATTACAGTTATATCATTGTTGAGAGAAGATCTATGACATCTGGATCTGCTACCAGAGCTTTGATCTGCATGTTAGACTCTTGGAAAAAGATATGTGCTGTATTTCCCCATGTTACATTTTCATGGATCTCAAGATGCTTTCAAAACTAGAAAACAGATTAGAGACTGAAAATCTAGCTGGAATTGGAGCATAGAATAGTCTGGGATACAACCATGAGCTGCTTACATTAACACAGTCTTCACTATGGTGATTTTTAGGAACTACAGTGCGCCCTCTGTATCCACAGATTGTTTATGCACTGATTCAACCATCCATGATTTGAAAATATTAAATATATATATAAATCCCCCAAAGAAAACCTTGATTTTTCTTTTCCATTTTATATAAGGGTCACCATTTACTATCCATTGTATTTAATGGGACTTGAGAATACATGGATTTTGGTATCCACAAGGAGTTGGAACCAAACCTCAGTGGATCCAAAGGCCCACTGTAGTAGATATGTACCATAGAAGATACATATTGTATTCATGGCCAAGGTCAAGAAGTATTAACTGTACATTTTCTAAGTCTAGCATTATTAAATATGCATGATTATTTGGAAGAAAGTTAATGTTGAATTCAAAGGGAGTTACTGGCAATCTTTGCTCTTTTGGAGACAAGAACTGCTGTTCTGTCTGCACCTACCTAGAAGTAAGCACCACTAAACACATTTCGATTTCTGACAAATAATATGCAAGTAAGTAGGATCTTTAATTGGGGTCTCCTACTTTCTACTTGGGTGGAAGGAAAGCATTAGTTGCACACCCCAGCAAGATGAAAGCTTATTTAACAACCTCTTTTCTTCATTGAGCCTGCAGTAACCATTTTGCCGCTGCAGAGACACATAGAATGGCCAATCCAGTAGGCCAATTTTCTTTGTTACTTCCCATGCCTCGTAATTTCTGTAGTGTCATGCCTGATGACAAAGAGGTCTAGAAAATTTGCTGTTTAATGAGGTACTTTTGTAACACTTTAATGATTTTCTTGAAGAATACTATTACTTCCCTTTTATTTTAGTAAATAGGACATGTCTTTGGTGCAACAGCCCCTGAGTACATGACAGAATAAACAATCAAATAATGATTAAAGATTAGTGATTGAAGACACTGAACAGTGTGTATTAATTATTAAAATTTGGATTATGTTCCACAGTTCTACAGTACAGATTTTACTATCTGGTCTTTCACACTGCAGAAATAAAGCACTTTGACACCACTTTAACTGTCATGGCTCCATCCTGTGGAATTTTGGGATTTGTATTTGGTGTGGTGTTCAGCCGGGTCTTTCAGTGTGCTTTGTTGCCACACCAAACTAAAAACCCCAGGATTTTGTAGGATAGAGTCGTGGCAGTTAAAGTGGTAACAGACTGCTTTATTTCTGCAGTGTAGAGACACCCTCAATGTCAAGATTAAAACCTTGTGTTACTGAGAAACAGAATGGATTGTTGTATAATTTTCTCTTTAGACAAAGACATCAGAGTGTTTGTTGTTTCCAGAGTGTGTATTGCTTAATTCAAGCAACAAATGTTAGTTATGTTGATTAAAATGATCTGATCGCACACAAATTACAGTGAAGAAACAATGTTATTTTTTATCTTTTTGTTTATAGAAATTGCAACGGTTTTTCAACAGTTAGTAATTTGATCCAAAGAACACAAAAATATTTTAATTTGCTGAGCTCAAAGCCTTCATTTTTTTCTTTATAATTTAAGCTCATGTTAGTTGGTGCCTGCTGAAAATTACTATGATTACTTTTTTGCTTTCCTAAAAATACAGTCAAATTAGATCATGTAACTTGTCCTGCGTAGACACTTTTTTTAAGCTAAAAAGATTGTCATCCTGATCTGGTCGCAGTATTTGGTTTTATATCTTCCTGAAAACTTGCTTCTTAACTAAAAACGATTTCCCTTTTGGAGAGGGAAGTACTGTATACAAGATGACAAAGCCAAAACTTGGGCCCGTTACAAACGGACCCCTTAGGACGGACTCAGTCCGTGCTAGGGTTAGAAAGGGGCGTCTTTTCCAGATGCCCCTAACCCTAGCATGGACTGAGTCCGTAACAAATGGTGGCGGCCGTTCCACACAGCCGCCGCCATCTTGATGTAACGGACGCTCTGCGTCCACACATCACGCCCCGGAAGTGACGCTGCGCGTGCGCAACTAGAGCCTCGCGGCGTCTCTTCCAGGGAGCAAGAAGGAGCACGATTTTCGTGCTCCTTCTTTGCTGCATCCGGGAACCGTGCCGTTTGGCTGCTGTGGTTCCCGGACGCAGCAACCGGCGGTGGCAGCAGACCGCCGCATTTTGGCGGTCTGTAACCCGCTATAATTTTTAGGTGATCAGAAATGAGAAGATAATACAGTGGATAATGTACTCTACATTATTTAATACAGTCATCTCTCTCAATTTGCAGGGGATCCGTTCCAGAGCCCCCTGTGAATCTGGAATATCACACATATCCAAGTCCCATTTATTTGAATGGTGGCGCCCCCCATATGTACACCATTTTGTTCCTCCCTGCTTGCCATATGTGAATAATTGAGACCGCAAATCAGGGGGGACGACTATAGTTATATTGTTTAATATCTCTTCTGTATAATAAAAGTAGTTAAGGAACTGTTAAGAAAATATGGCTCTCCTTGATCAGTGATGATACATTTTTTCTTGTATGCCTTCAAGCTCATTCTGACTTATGGTGACCCTTGGCAAGTTTCTTCAGAGGAGGTTTTCCATTGCCATCCTCTGAGGTTGAGACAGGCCATCTAGTGGGTTTCCATGGCTGAATGGGGATTCAAACCCTGTTCTCCAGAGTCATAGTTCAATGCTCAAATCACGCACCACACAATAAGTACCTAAGGAAATGGAACTCTTCACTTGGACCAAAGGAATACATTTTTTACCTCCAACAAAGGCAAAACTTTTAAAAATTGGGACTGTATTTTGAGTGTTTTACCTGAATATTACCTAACATTTTTTGAAATCAACAGCACAGAGACTTCTTGAGAAATTTAGTGTTTTCTGCCTGAGAAGAGGGTGAGTAGCCTTGCACAGGATAGCAGCATCCTGGATCTCCAAAGAAGTTTCCCTTTCTGTTGCTGATGGAGTTTACTTTTTATTTCCTGGACTTTAGGACTCCTTGTTTCCCAGAGCCCACAGATTCAAAAAAGAGGAGTGGCCCCTACCTTTCTTGAATATCCCTCCATACCATCTTAACTGAGAACAACAACAATGACATATTGACAAAATGTAGACCTGTGACTATAGCACTGTAATTTTTTCCCCTTTCTCCTGTATATCTTTTAAGACCTTTGCCTGATGGGAAAAAAAGTGGAGCTTTGAAAGTATGCATCATTTATTTTGTAAATATTGGTTGGCCCTGTAGAGATATTGCTGTTTTGTGGATTTTGGATGTTGCTGAACATTTGCATACCTTTATAAAAGTATGTTGTATCTTTCATTTTTTGGAAAGAAAAGTTGAAAATAAGGTTCAGCTATAGCTATGCAGGTTAATCATATCTATCAAGCCTACTGTCTCTATAAAAAGACCCATTGTTAACCATTTTTCTTGCATCTTCGTTACTGCATTTGAGTTGGGGAATAGATGTCCAAATAGGTTTGTGTCTGGACAGCTTTTCTTGGATCACTTCCTCTAGCCTCCAATATTCCCCTCCCTTTTGGACTTCTAAAATGAATAGAAAAAACATATGGAAAGTATAGAAACTTCTCTACATAGAGCTAGCAGAAGAAGGCTAGATATGGCACAAAATCATACATCTCTGATTGATAAAAAGAAAAGGGTTGAGATTGGACTGCCCATTCATTCTAACTAAAAATGATCAGAACTAGTCCTTTGGATTAATACAATCACTGAAATGAACATTTAAACATTTTGAACCTTCCTGTGGTACAAACCGAGTCTCCCTTATATGGAATTCCAAAACCTTAAAGACTCCAAAATCTTTGACATAGATAGCTGAGATACCTTTGTTTTCTGATGGTTTGGTGTGCACAAATTTTGTTTCATTCACAAAATGATTAAAATATTATGTAAACAAATTACCTTCAGGCTATGGACATAAAACAAATGAATTTCCTGTTCAAACTTGGGTCCCATCTCCAAGATATCTCATGTATATGCAAATATTCCAAAATCCAAAACACTTGTGGCCCTAAGCATTTCTGTTACGGTAGACTCAGCCTACACCATGTCTTTTGACATATCTGAAGTGATAAATAGTTAATAATTTGGTACCAATTAAAATAGTATTTCCTGAAGATGGCAGTAGTTCCCTTAAATTAATAAGAACTTCTTGAAATTTCAGTTGGATGTTTAATTTGATACTGGGAAATAAATGTGATTTCCCCTGAAGTTTCTTTATTTTCTACTCCCTAAATATCCCTACTATAATTTTAAGTTGCTGAGTTTTAGGTAATGTATACTTCATTATCTGAAACATATCTGTGGTTGTTTTAAAATTTAATTCAAACATAACTTTTTTCCTGGAGTAGACTCAATTAAACACTTGCGACAGCATTTTTAAAACAAGTATAGGATGTAATCATCTACATAATTTTGTTTGTAGATTTTCACTTTGTCTTAGGGGCCAATGGTGAGACAAAAATGTATGAATAAAACAATTTAAAGTTTAAATAATTGCTAAAGCACATACAGGAGGAGATGAAATAGTTTATTAACATTAGGGATGGAACAGCCAGGCAGGAAAAAGAGGCTTGAACCTGCATTTTTCAGAAGTGATTCAAAACCCCACAGTCCGCACCGGCCCCTCCCAAGGTGGTCTGAATGCGCACATCCTGACGACATGGTGCAGTGTCAATCTGTGCCACTGGATTTTTTTTGTCACCTCCCTACCATGCATGAGCACCATTGCACAAAAATACTGCGGACAGGTGCCTGCTGCCTAGATGCCATCCCATTGGATGGCTGCCTTGTTGATCAGCCACACAGTCACATCTGCAATCTCCCACCATAACAGGTAATTGGAGCATCGGTGCACCCAGTAAAACACTGGCAAAACACAATCATGGAGACCCTCCTGCATGCTCCCTTCACCCTCTTCCACCTCTTGGACTTCCTGGCTTGTGTATGTTATACTTATATCCATTGGAGGTGTCACACTTTCACTTTTTTGCATTGCTGCCCAGCTCTGTCCTTCTTAAATGCACACTTACACTAGTGTGTTTATATGCAGCTTTAGGGTTATGATGGATTGCCCTTTTAGAACATCGGGGCATTTATATGCAGTGTTGAAGGTGCACATTTTCCCAGCTAAGTCGGAAGATCCTGGGTTCTTTTTGCTTCAGTTATTAGCCCCGGGGTTCGGCTTCAATCTGGTTTCTCCCCACTTTGGAGGTGTGTGTCATCTAAACATTCCACCTTCAAAGTAGTTTAAAACTGATTTATTTGGCACGTCTGTTTCACCCCTTAGATAATAAATAAAACTAACTTTCCTGAACCTGATGCCCTCTAAATGTGTTCGGATGTGGCATTCATCATCCTTACAGTATCATATTGACTAGGAATGATAGGAGTTGTAGACTGACATCTTGAGAGCATAATGTTGAGGGAGTCTGACATATTAACCAAAATAGATATCTTTTGAAAACCCTATTAAAAAAAAAAAGCTTATACCTTCCTCTAAAATTTAAAATAATAGTGCACTGGAGTATTGTATATCGTTTAGGAACTAATTCCACAAACATGGGGCTGCAAAACAGAAATCCCCCCCCCCACTGCCTATATCTGATCTGTTCTCCCTTACATGGAAAGATGCTTACTTTGTCCATGAATAATCTAACTGAATCCCACCCAACAATCCCAGTTTTTAATCCCCTGGAAAGGCGTTTGTTTGAGTTTCACTAGAAGCAGAGATAAAATGGATGAATACCTTTATGAGCTTTTGGAGTGTGCTTCCTGGAGTTTTGGAATAGCTTCCCCAAAGAAACCTACTTTTAGTTAATGAGTTATAAATTTCACTAGACCACTTACTTTATCATATATTGTTACTCTTTCTGCTTTTTAAAGCCTCAGAAGGTACTACTGGTCAAAGAAACCTACTTTTAGTTAATGAGTTAACAATTTTATTGAAGTGGACCAATTATTTTATCATATATTGTTATCTTTCTACTTTATAAAGCTTCTAAAGGTACGATTGGATTATTTGTTCTGCTTCCCAGATGCAGCTAATCATAATACAGGGGTGAGAAATGGATAAAAACAAAAACTCATTTGAGATGTAGTTCTGGAGAAGAGTGCTTAGGGTACTTAGGGCCCGTTTGTGATGGGCAAAAAGTACACACTCTCTGCGTACTAGGGTTAGAAAGGGGCGTCACTTCCTGATGCCCCTAATCCTAATACGTGCAGAGCGCTTAGAAAACGGCAGCGCCCTATACAGATGGGCGCCGCCATGACTATGTCATGACCATGCTGCCTCCAAACGAGATACCGCAGAAGTGATGTAGTCGCGTTGCGCGAGAGCGCCTGGGGTGCTCTTTTGGCAGCGCAGGAAGGAGCTCGGTTTTGGAGCTCCTTCCAGGATTTGCGTTGCTGGCGCAGCCTCTACACAACTGCGCCAGCGACGCAAATGAGAAAGGGGCCGAATGGCCCCTTTCTCCGCATCCCCGCTGTCACCGGGTGTCCTTGGGGCATGAAGCCCCAAGGACACCCATTTCAAGGCCGTGGGGAAGCGGCCTTTTGCCGCTTCCCCGCAGCCTGGAAAGTGGTGGATCGGGGCCTCAGAGGCTGCCGTTGTGGCAGCTAAGGCCCCGATCTGGCGGGGAAAGGGCCAATTACAGGCCGCCCCAAACGGGCGGTCTATTAAGCGCCATGGACAGCCAAAAAGAGAAACCGATCAAGCCTGAACTCTCCCAGGAAGCCAAGATGACCAAATTGACGCTGTCATACTTCAGCCACATCATGAGAAGGCATGAATCATTAGAAAAGACAATAATTCTGGGAAAGATAAAGGGCAGTAGAAAGCAGTGGCATCACTGGGGGGTCCAGCCCACACTGGGTGACACCTGGTCAGCCCCCTTACATCCCCCGCATTCACTGCTCCATCCCCCACACGTTTTCCTTTACCCACACGTGTGTCCCTCACATGTGTGACACTCTATCCCCCCACACATGTTCTTCACCTACACGTGCATTCCCCACACTCCATCTCCCCTGCATGCATTGCTCCATCCCTGCACATACCACTCCATTCCCCCCCCCTCCCGCTCATGCTGGTCTGTCTCCTGCCCTCATGCACTGCTCCATCCCCCCATGTGTGTACTCCCTCCATGCACCATCCCATCCCTTTACTCATCAGGAAAAGGACAGGCCGTCACAGGGAGAGAGAGCACATGCTGTCCCCAGAATTCCCACCCCTGGAGACCCTGCCCACCAGAAGCCCGGCCCCTGGATGACATCCAGTGCAGGGACACTGCTGGTACAAAGACAGAAAGACAAAGACACCGCTGGTAGAAAGACAGTGCAGGAATGCTGCTGGTACAAAGACAGAAAGATATGCCAGATGGGAGGACATGGGCATAAATCAACAAGACTTAAACAAACCAGAGGAAGACAGGGGTCTTGGAGATGTCTCATCCACAGGGTTGCTTTGAGTTGAGGTCCGTTGTGGGCAGTTAAGAATTTATTTATTTTATTTCTAAGCTGCCTTTCTCCCAAAAAGGGATCCAAGGTGGCTCACAAAAACACTTTAAAAACATATTACAATAAAACAATTAAAACATCACATAAAACAATATAAAGTTATAAACATTGAAACAATATAAAATTACAAACATTAAAACCACAATAAAATAACAGCAATGAATTATACATGAATTATCTGTGATCTTGCTTACACACGAAATAGTGATTTATCCTATTGATCCTGATAACTCAAATTGACTATATCCATCCACTGTATATGCACTGAAGACGTCTTTGAAACATTTATTCAAAACACAGCTGACTAGGCTATAACTGGGACGAGCTCTAGATCCTTTTGTTTTGTTCTGAAGCAGCTTCCCAGGCTGCCAGTCTATTTCTGTACACAGTTGAAAGTTCTGCTTGCTTACTTTTGTGGCATGGGGCACAAAGTGTGATAGAACATGGAAGCTAAAGTCCAAAATATCTGGAGATCACCAGATTCAGGAACACTTACTTCTCTCTCTCCTCCTCTGTGCATCTTCAAGTCACCTGTCGACTTACAGGGACCCTATGAAATTCATAGGGTTTTCATAGGCAAGGAATAGTCAGGGGTGGTTTGCCAGTTCCTTCCTCTGAAAAATCGCCTACAGCACCAAGTAGTCATTAGTGATCTCCCATCTGAATAGTCAGCAGAGCTGACCCTCCTTCTTTTTCAAGATTAGATGGTGCCTTTCGGGTATTTAGACAGATCCTCTTTAAAGTAGCCACAAAGGTCTGAATTATCTGTGAATGGATCTTGTGCCTTTAGGCTGATGTGTGTGTCTGCCCATGTGTACCTTCAAATCACCTGCCTTGCAATATGGAAAAATTTCCCTCCACTGGTACCTGCCTATGTGCTGGTGTCTTTATTGGATACTTTCTTTTGGTGACCTATCTTTTGAAATTAAAACAATTACAAGAGGGAGTCTTTCCTCTTTTCCTCTTTCCTACCTAATTGTGGTACACAAGGTGTCCTGCCTGGCACCTAAATTTAAGTCTTTCGGGCATAGGCAAACCCTTTTGATTTTTTCAGGCCCTTTAAAGTGTTGGGGCTTTTTAAAACAACCTTCAAAGTTGTCTCCCCCCCCCCCCCCCCCCCGGTACTACTGCTGTTTTATTGGATAGTTCTGATTCATTATTGAATTTTTAAACATTATTTATAATAACTGCTCTGAAATAACTTTTTTGACTATATAAATATAGCAAATAAGTAAACAAAACATGCATGTGTTTCTGTGGTTGCAAATCTGTCACTTTTGTTGACTTAAAAGTTGTTTGACACCACTTATAGGAAGTTTGTTTGGGGATAAATGGATAAGTTTCTGTAGACAATGAATGAAAATGGCTATTTTTCCTTTCACTGCCATCTCCATTTCTCTCTCACCTGATGCAAAACTGTTAAATTTCCTTGCCAACATACACTTCTAATGCACCAGTTACTTTTAATATTCTGTGCTGAGAATGAGTTCTCACTGTGGCATGCCTAGTGAATCCAGGTTATTACTTGTGCCATCAACATGTTTCAGTTTCCTGTTGACCTGTTAAATTAGGCAGAAGTTATAATTAATTAATAGGAAAAGGTTTGACTGGAGACAATTGCTGTGGAATGGAATTTAGAAATTGACAGTGCTGATGAGATTTGGCTGAGATATGCCACCATTCCATGGATGCATTGTTTTGTACGAAATGTGTAGTACAGCTTCTTTTGTAGGATCATTGCTTTAGTCAGCTTTGGCCATGATTAATCTTCATGACTCTGAAAGGACATTCCTCTTTTTCAAACATGGCATTGCAATTGGAGATTATACTAGCTCTTTTATTTTTTTAAAGTTTTTGGAACAAGGGTTGATAAAACTTGCTTTCATAAACATTTTTAGCATAGTTTGGCCTATATTTTTCTGTACCATGGTAGCTTGTGAACAAAAAAGTTATACTTCTGTGCTTTTGCTCCTTGCTGTGTGTTCCTTTAAGATGAATGGATCTGACAAGTAGTGAAAAGAGTAGATCTATAATGGTTTTGACCCTTGGAGGAAAATCCTACAGTAAAATAATGTTGTTGTTCTTTGCTGTCAAGTCGACTTAGACTTACGATGCCCCTATGAATGAGAAGCCTCCAAGAGGTCTCTAAAAGGTTATATGTTCGACTATTGTGCCACCCATCCTTAAATCTCTTTAACCCAAAATGTCTCCACCTGTTTTACTTCTTCCAGATACATAGCCTTTGCTTAGGATTGCCTAACCCTTCCTTAGGATTGTCATTGACTCTTCTTTATGAATATGCTTATGTTTTCATTGAACACAACGTTTGGGCCCCTTGTCAACTGAAAAATAATAAATAAATGCACTAAAAATTTGCACATGACTTTGAAATGAATAGTATAAATACTAAAAAAAAAAGGTAATAATTTCTACACTCGAGAAAAACACAATGGCCGTCAACATTCACTGGAATCTTATTGGTGGCATAAGGATAATTTATGTCAGTGTAAGTGACTTTTTTGACACAGTTATAGTGGCGAGTGGAAGGATGTCAGCAAAAGCCAGAATGCTTTTGCACTGTTTGGAATCTGGGAGGACCAGGGGAGTGTAGTGGTTTGAAAACTGGACTGTGTCTCTGAAGATCAGGGTTCAATTCTCTGCTCGGCTATGAAATGTGCTATGTGACCTTGGGCAAGTCACATACTCTCAATTTCAGAAGAAAACAAAGGCAAACCCCACTGAACAAACCTTGCTTAGAAAACTCTGTAATAGGTTCGTCTTAGGATTGTCATAAGTCAGAAATGACTTGAAGGCACACGACAACCAACAATTTATCCTCTGATGGGGACAGCCTCTGCTGCCTGTGGCCCGATTTCTTCAGTGTGAGTTTTGTCTCATCTAGTGCCACCTCTACTGGTTTTGAAAGAGATAATTATGTTAGTCTATTACATCATAAAAAAGGGGAAAAAGTGGGACACAGGAGAGGAATCTAGCAGATGTTTAAAAATGATTTGGTTTAGCATGAGCCTTTCTGGATTTCAGTCCACTGCTTCAGATACACTGATGGAGTTATTAACAAACTACAGATATTCTAGCAGTTACATACTCTTGCTAAGCAGATCTATCATTTTTATACTTCAGAAACCAGCCCGATAGACCAGAATTGTCTTGCACAAATATTTGAAGGTTTATACAGATTGCATCTTTCTTTATCCTATTGTGTTCTGACCCAGCCTCCACAATTCTTTAATTACTGACATACTTGTGGTTTGTTATTAATCCCATCACTACATATGAAAAAGCTGGTGGAAATCTATGAAAGCTCATGCTAAAATAAATCAGTCTTAAAGATGTTGCTTGAATCTCCCCTTGGTTTTTTTAATGCTTCTGTTAGAGAATCATAGAATCATAGAGTTGGAAGAGACTACAAGGGCCATCCAATCTAACCCCCTTGCCATACAGGAACTCCAAATCAAAGCATCCCCGACAGATGGCCATCCAGCCTCTGTTTAAAGACCTCCAAGGAAGGAGACTCCACTACACTCCGAGGGAGTGTGTTCCACTGTCAAACAGCCCTTACTGTCAGGAAGTTCCTCCTAATGTTGAGGTGGAATCTCTTTTCCTGTAGCTTGCATCCATTGTTCCAGGTCCTGTTCTCCGGAGCAGCAGAAAACAAGCTTGCTCCCTCCTCAATATGACATCCCTTCAAATATTTAAACAAGGCTATCATATCACCTCTTAACCTGCTCTTCTCCAGGCTAAACATCCCCAGCTCCCTAAGGCATTCCTCATAGGGCATGGTTTTCAGACCCTTCACCATCTTAGTTGACCTCCTTTGGACACGCTCCAGTTTCTCCACATCCTTTTTGAATTGTGGTGCCCAGAACTGGACACAGTATTCCAGGTGAGGCCTGACCAAAGCAGAATAGAGTAATCGTTTACAGTTATGTCTGCAGATAGCCCACCCTGAGTTTGCATGAATTCATAATATTCATCTAGAACTTTACATATTCAGGTAACTATTGACCTTCACCAAATTTTAGAATGCAGTGTAAAATATAAAACTATTCTCTACAACAAGCAAAATAGGCTTGTGGCCGCATATTCCAAGTCATATCTTTTACTGATTTCAACCTTGGATTTAATTAAGTGTCCAGCTTTTACTTCCACTACTTCTAAATCTCTGATATTTATTTTTAGATATCCTTTCAAAGTGTGATTCTCAGTCTGAATTGTATGCTCAGAAGAAACTGATCAAGATAACCTCAGGGTAGTGGTTTATAACTTTGCTTTTTAAATGTTTCCTGACATTTCTGAATACCTGGTATCAGTTCAAATAAAAGTGTTGTCAGATTTGTGCTCTGTTGATCTTCCTTTGACCTGGAAATGTATGTCTTCTGGCCTTGCTCCTTGACCCAGAAGCCTTTTCCATGGCATTCTCAAACCTTAGATATTACACTATGTCTTCTTAAGAACTGTGAGCTGTTTTGTAATAACTTGTAAAATGAGTTATTGAACAATATCACCAGTCAATGCAGAGATAAGCAGTGGGTTTGTTGGGTGTTGCATCTGATGTTCAGATCTATCTTCACATTGGCAAACCGTGATAAATAATTACAACATTTCTGAAGTGAGACACTTTGTACTAGTGAGAACATCAAAGTATCACTCATAATCCTATTTAGTATTTCTTTGCTCATTGTTAAATCATGAAGAACCTTTGCATTTTTGCTGTTAACAGCAACATTTTGTAGTACAGTACTAGGATTTGGAAGATACATCTGTGTCAATGTATAATCTGTGATTGGATAAAGCAGAGCACTGTGGAAATGGAGAAGCTCTCCCATCAAATGAAAGTGGCAAAATATAGGGAGCTCTAGATTTTATCTTAACATGGGCACTATTTACACATTTTGCAGAATATAACCCGCTAGTCTTGCATGTTTGCCAAATAAGTACAGATGGCAGAATAATTTGTTTACATTAGAATCACAGTTGGGTTGTATATAATAATTAAGGAGAATGTATATTCACTTTTTTTTATAATTTAGGAAGATGGGGAAGGACTTTTATTTACAAACATTTTTGTTAGTAAATTTATTTATGGCCTCCATATTTATCTTATGCAGAAGATTTATACTTTATTTTGGTAAATGTTTGATCTTGTAAAATCACATATACTTTTATCCTGTTACAGAAAATCAAAATGAAGTGATTAAAAAAATAATGCACATTTTTAAAATAGAAATTTGTATTTGAAAATGTTCCAGCAAGAACAGCTGTACCTTCCCCCTTCATACATCTCATGGGATACATTTGGACAAAGGGATGGCTATACCTGTTGCTTCACTAATAGGATCAAGTTGCCATTATGGTAGAACGTGGATAGGTTACCTTTCTTACTACAAGGATTCCAGAGATCATGGTCTCTGGGGGATTCTGGGAGTTGTAGTCCAAAAGTAACTTTTCCATTCTGTGGTCTGCTTTTTATCTAGAAGTGGGTGAGCTCTCTGAAGCTCTTCTTGGACTGGCTGGATATATAAGATTTGGGAATTGTTTGCTCACCACAGATGACATCAAGAGTTTCCATTTTCAGGATCATCTTAGGCCCTGGGGTTTGGGAGCCAAAACCAAAGACCTGTTAATGGACCCAGAGATGTGTAATGCAGTAAGTACCAACTGTGGTTGTTTACATGTTGTCCATCAAACACACACGTTGGGGGAAGAAACCATATTTTCTGCTTGGAAACTAAGACCTTGTACACACCGGCCATTAAGGCCGGCATGGGGTAGCATCCTCATGATGCAAGCCTGATTCCACCCCCTAGGGCATCCTGATGCTGCGTGCCACTCCCCACAGTGCATGGCATCATGGCACTCCTCTGGCGCTGCATCCATATGACGCAGTGTCAAAGGAACACCATGTATCTGCACCACCACGGCTATGATGCCCTTTTGAGGGCGTGAAAAAGAGCTGCTTTTTGCAGCTCCTTTTTGCACCCTCGAAAGGCTGGATCAGGGCTGCGGCATGTGGTTGCCGTGGCCCTGATCTGGCTAGGAAAGGGGCGGCATCCCGCTGCCCCTTAGGTGCTGTATGTACAGCCTCTAAGACACAAAAAATTAGCTAAAAGGGCTGATCCTAGATTAAGGTGAAATAAATCCATTGTTAGGGAATTAGGGAGATGGAATAAGGAATCTTTATTTATTTTTCTCTTGGTAGTATTTATTTACACCATACACCATACCTTTCCACAATCCAGAAGAAGGCATTGCATAATTATCGCTTACTATCTGATGTTCTTTTGTTGCCTGTTTATCGATCCATTTCCTGTATTGCTATGTATTGTATATGTATTATCCTATTTGAGAGTATGTATTTTCCCTGGAAAATGATTAACCTTCCATTTTGAAGCCAAGCCCTCCCTTCAGTCCATCTGCCTTGGTCCAGGCCTCGGAGGTAGAGAGGAACTGCTGGACCTCTTACCCTTTCCCTCCACCACTCCCTTCTCCTTCTGTGTCATGTCTTTTTAGATTGTAAGCCCGAGGACAGGGAGCCGTCTAACTAAAAAGATTGCATGTACAGCGCTGTGTAAATTTACAGCACTTCATAAATAAAGGTTAATAATAATAATAATAATAATAATAATAATAATAATAATAATAACAACAACCCATTCACTGTCCCCCTCCCCCAGCACTGCCTCCATTGCCCCCTCCTTGCCCTCCTGCATCAGGAGCTCCAGACATCATCAGGAAAAGGACGATGGGAATAATGTACATCCAATATTTGGCAAAGAAAGATTTCTGCTTCTGTGGATTCTTGGCTTTCTGGGCCTGCTCTTGCTCCATGCGTTCAGTAAATGCTGCTGTCTCAGGGATTGCTGCTGGGATGTGCTGCTGTAGGATGACAGTGGTATTGAACAGTTCCAAGTCCACATTCTCCACCTCAGCCCAATGACAGGAGCCTGGCACAGTGACAATGGAAAGGCCAATGATATTCCCAGCAACATCTGTGTAAACTGTCAGCCTATCTGACAGATGGGATTCCACCATGGAACACGCTCGAACAAAAGAGGTGACATATTCAACTCCACGGTCCTCTGTGCTCCCCAGGGGCTGTCATGGAATCCGCACGCGGTAGAGCCCGCCCTCAGTAGCCACTTCCCTAAGTTTGTTGCACTCCTCTGAAGTCAACTGTTTCTGACTTAGTGAAAGATTGGGATCAGGGCTCACGTTCCACAAAAGGGTGCCTCGCTTTTTGAATCTACTGTCATCCAGTTCAAATGAATGCTTCAGCTGAACGCTCAGCCCACAAGCTTCAGAATCACGGGCCACACCTGGCCTTAGACCCAGCTCTCCTCGACAGCTCCCAACCCCGGCCCTGTGGGCAAAGGAGAGGAGGAGATGGAGGGAATAAAGCAAGAGGGAGAGGCGAAAGAGCCTTTTTGGAGTCCAAGCAGCCACCATCGCTGTCTTCCCATGTTACACCTATTTTAAAATCACTGCATTGGCTGCCTGTTAGCTTCCGGGCACAGTACAAGGTGTTGGTTATCACCTGTAAAGCCCTACATGGCCTGGGTCCAATCTACTTGAAGGAACGCCTCCTCCCATACAATCCTTCCCACACACTCCGTTCCTCTGGGAAAAACCTCTTACAGTCTAGAAAGACCAGACTGGTGGTGACCTCCCGTAGGTCCTTCTCTGTCACCGCTCCAAAAACGTGGAATGACCTGCCAGAAGAGATTCGCCAATTATCCTCACTTGAGGCTTTCAAAAAGGCGACAAAAACCTTTCTCTTCCAGCAGGCCTTCCCCGATTGATAATGTCCAGAACCAATTGAAGCCCCTTTTTATTATTTTTATTATTTGTGATTTGTTTTTAATTTTGATGCATTGTTATGTACTTTTAAAACTTTTTTTATTGTTTAATTTTATAGTTGGGAGGGAGGGTTGGGTTGGGGTATTGTGGGGCTTGTTTTTATTGTTGTATATTGTATTTTCTTTGTAGTTACTCGCCTCGATCCTCAGTCGGAAGAGGTGGAATATTAAATAAATACTTATTATTATTATTATTATTATTATTATTATTATTATTATTATCCATGAAAACTGGAGATTTAGGTCTAGGCCCTGAGATCTGGCAAACCTAGGGATATTTGATCATGCTTTGTGAAATGCTGTCAGTATATTAGCATGGAATCCACCCTTAACCTACATGTTTACAATCTAATTGACATGAAATGGATGAGAAAGGAAGATGAGAATAAGTAAATTCATTTTTATCATCATGCATCTGAATTGTTCTGATAACTAAATGGAATGGCCACTAATGCAGTGAGGGAGGGGGAAAGTACTGTTGTGTCCAGCCAATGTGATGGAGTATGCTACCTTTTTTTAGAAAGACAGACTAATCTAAGTGACCAAATGGAGACAATTTGGTGCTGCTACATCACCACTTCCTCCAACATAATTGGTATTTTTTCCTGTACTCCAAACATCACAGTGTTACCATTTGGTCTGGAATACCTCTTCATAGAACTTTTTTAAAGGTTCAATTCAAAGCTCTTTGTTTTGAAGACAATTTGCTTACTCAAAGGCCACTGAACTTATGCACCTTTTGCTTCTAATTACACCTTTCAAATCACCATTGGCTTAAGTGTTAATGCAAATTACGTTTTCCTTTAACATTGGGGAGGGGATTGTTTGTGCTTTTTGGAGATTGTAGTTGGTAGAATGATTTCCTTAAATAGGAATAGACAATATAGCAAGAAGTACCATGGATTTAAACATGTTTATAACCTGAATGCTTGAGCCTGCAAATGTTAATGATTAAGCTCCATGCCACAGTTTCCAGCAACTTTTTTTCCCAGGCTGTTTAAATATTTTACCAATTAAGAAGCAATGGAGAGATTTTATCTGATCCTCTTGAGAGAAGTTGTTAGAATGTGGTGGTTTGTAAGTTGTATCTACTGCAGTGGTCTTGCTTTCTTTGTTTTAAATTAAATAGGATCTTTTCAGATGCTTATGGGCATTTGATTTCTCCATTCTTCTAAAACCTTTGCTTCCTTGCATATTAATGAGCAGGAGCCAACTGAGAATGTTAAAGGTAAAGTCCAGCATTAACTGTATGTAACTTGAAAGGCCCACTAAATACATGTATTTGGAATGAAAAAGTGAGTAAGTGGATACATGATACAGGTGTATAAATTTTTGTATGGTGTACAGAAATTGGATATAGAAAGACTAGAACATTGGGTTATTCATTGTAGCTGGAAGGTGAGCACTTTTGAACAAGTAAAAGGAAGTACAGTACTTCTTTTTTATTGTTAACTGCCTTCAAGTTGACTCATGGTAATCCTGTGACTAAGACACCTCCAAGGCATCCTTTCCCCAACAGCTCTACTTAGGTCCTGCAGACTCAGGGCTGTGTCTTTCTTGATTAAGTCTATCCATCTGGTATGTGGACTTCATCCCTTCCTACTGCCAAAAATCTTTTCTTTCCTAGTGACTTATACCTTCTTTTAGAGTGGGTATTTAATCTAGAATCTACTTTAATAAATTGTAGTGACAGCTGTGGCTGTGAACAAATCTTTTTTAAAAAATTGTGTAGGAAGTAAGTAAATGAATGCATATAGCAAAGTTGTATGTACGGATGTGAGATCTGGACAGTGAAAAAGGCAGACAAAAAGAAGATCAAGTTATCTGAGATGTAGTGCTGGAGAAGAGTGCTGAGGATACAAAGGAAAAACAAATGGATCCTTGAACAGATCAACCCTGATATCTCTTTGGAAGCAAGGGCTCGTTCCGCATGGGCGTAATAGTACAGACTGGGTTCCTTCCGGATGCCCCTAACCCTAGTACGGATCAAGTCCGTACAAAATGGTGGCGCCCATTCCACACGGGGGCATCATTACAACATCATGAACGCGCCACGCAAGGGCGCATAGAGCACCCTTTACACAGCGCTAGAAGGAGCTCCAAAATGGAGCTCCTTCTGTGATTTGCGTCGCTGGTGCAGCCTTTAGAAAGCTGCGCCAGTGACGCAAGGGAGAAAGGGGCCGAGTGGCCCCTTTCTCCTCCTCCCCGTCACCACCGGATGTCCTTGGGGCTTGAAGCCCCAAGGACACCCCTTTCCAGGCCGCGTGGAAGCGGCCTTTTGCTGCTTCCCCATGGCCTGGAAAGCAGTGGATCGGGGCCCCAGAGGCTGCCATTATGGCAGCTGAGGCCCCGATCCGGCGGGGAAAGGCACGCCTACAGGCCGCCCCAAAGAGACGGTCTGTAACGCACCAAAGATGATCAAATTGAGGCTGTCATACTTTGGCCACATCATGAGAAGGTATGAATCATTAGAAAAGACAGAGGAGCGTTACAGACCGCCGCTTTGTGGCGGTCTGCCGGCGCTGCTGTTTGCTCCGCGAGGGAGCCTCAGCAGCCAATCCGCACGACCCCCTCGTGGAGCAAAAAAGAAGCTCCAAAATGGAGCTTCTTCCGGCGGCGCGGTTATGACGCCGCGAGGCGCCAATGGCGCACTCGCGATGTCATAAGCGCCGCGCGGATGCACAGCGTCCGCTATGTCAATATGGCGGCGGCCGCGTGGAACGGCTGCCGCCATATTATACGTATTGACTACGTACTAGGGTTAGGGGGGTGCAGAAGCACCGCCCCTTCCTAACCCTAATACGTAGTCAATACGTATTTTATGGCGGTTTGTAACCCGCCAATAATTCTGGGAAAGGTAGAGGAGAAGAAGACAACATACCAGATGACTAGACTCAATTAGGGAGGTGTTGGGGCTGAATCTATAAGACCTAATCAAAGCATTGGAGAATGGGGGGGGGCATGGAGATGTCTTATCCACAAGTTCACCATGAGTCAAGGTCGACTTGAAGACAGTTAACAGTAACAACAAGCAAAGTTGTCAGGAGGCAGTAAAAAATATGTGGCTTAACTGTTGCCTTATTATAAAACCACTCTGTGGCCAAATGTTAGAAAATGTGTATTGATATATTTTAAAGAAACTGAAAGAAGCTTGGTCAACAGTCAGGAATTCTGGGAACTGAAGTCCAAAACATCTGGAGAATCAATGTTTGGGAACCACTGATCTAAGGCAGGTGCAAAGATGTGTGCAGCACTTGATGCACAGAAGTTGGTTCTGCCCGGTTCTGGTGGTCCCACACCTCCCCTGTCCCCCATCCTCCCAGCAACATTGCTTATACTGTTGTGTAGCAATTTCTGGGGGCTAGAGGAATAATGGAAAAGAAGAGGCCTGCCTTCTTCCACCCTTAAGATAGACTCTATCAAAACTCCATGGCTTTCTGGCAGCCAGTTTAGGAAGGCTGTGGGGGACTTCAGGAGATAAGAATTTATAAAAGCCAGAGTTTGTGTATGAAGAGACTCGGACAAGGAGTTTTCAGTTAAGACAAGACAAGGTTTTTTTGTTTTTTTGTTTTGTTTTTGTTTTTTTGGTTAAAATCAGATAAGGATTCTGACAGGAAAGTCAATTGGGACAGTTAGGTCAAATCAATGGGGTAATTGAGTTAGTCCAGTGGGGACTGTGGCTCAGTTCGTCTAGTCAGATCTGGCTGGTATTCTACTGAGAGTGAAAGAGTAGAGTACTGTACAGAACATTTAAAACCCTTCTAATGGATGTTAATGTAACCACACTATGCTTGAAGTAACCCACACAAGATACTTTACTTCTTTACATTATTCAATAAAAGTTACTTTTTATTTTTACAGTGGATGCCTCTGTCTGAAGTGATTTCTGTGAGGTATAAACAAAAACTGCATGCTACCTGAAATATCAGATTGGTTTGGGAAAACACTTGGTGACCAGTTGCATTGATAGGGTTGGCCTCACCTGGTGCAATAACTCATGCTGTCACACACACTCCGTCATTGACCTCTTCCCATACCACACCATACAGAACCCTTAGTAATGTTTTTGTACTAATGTTACCTATAAATTTTAATTCCTACTTATCACTGAATGTAATGGTAATAGTTGTGACGTAAACAACTAGCAAAATTAAAATTACACCTTTAAATGACAATATCACTCACGCACACACACAGCCTAAATGTATTTACTTGTACACTATTTCATGTGGTTAAAGTGAAAATTTGGTAAAATGTGATGGTTTTAAAAGAACATATTTTTTTTAAAAAGTTTTTATTTTATTTTATTTTTTAAAAAACCTGGGGGCTCTTTTTTCCCCTCCCACTGAGCCTCACCCTATTCACCCCATCTCTTCAATGTTTTAAAGGGGCACAGGCAAATGCAACAGCCCATTGCTGCCCAAAGGCAGATGTTTGGGGAGCAGTGGCGTCACACCCCTTTTAGGGTGTTACCTCCTGTGGGCCATCTCCTGTGTAGATGTCACTGCTTGGGACCCTGACTCCTTTGATTTAGAAATAGTGTTGAAGGGGGGGAGAGGTGAAGAAGCAGGGTAAGAGTAAGTGATGGGGGAACCTCCTGAGGTTGGAAGGTAAAAGCCACCTAAGGCTGGAAAGAAGGTCTCATCACAGGCACTGTGGGGTTTTATCTGATAAGTGGAACAGTTTGTGCATGCTGATCTCAGATGCACCTGGATTCACTCCCCCCTTCTGCTTTTATGTATTGGTGTGCTCCATCACACCTAAGAAGATATGTCACGAATCAATCTTTTTTCTCTTGCAACGTTTGTTCTCTGGTATGGTCTGATTTATTTTTTTAAAATGTATCTTTCCCCAACTTTACCTGAGTTGACCCACAGTATTTGATGAAAAATGAAGAAGAAATATACTTTGGATTGCAGCACGGCCGTTGGAGAAATTACTATGCTTATAGCCACCTATCTCAGACACACTTCAATTCCTTTCTTTTCTTTGGAACTGGGACATCTGGTTGCTTAGGATACCTACATTTGAAGCCGTTGCATCGTGTGAAAGATTTTGCTGCAGCTAGAACATTCTTTCAAAGTGTGACTTGGAATACTCAAGAAGAAAAGAGTTAACTACAGGTGGTTGTTTTTTAAAAGTGAGCTGCTGAAGGCACTGTCAAACAATTCTGATGGGGAAGAAAAGCAGGAGGCATCTAAAGTAGGCAGGGTAGCTGCATAATGTGTTTTCATATGTCCTGTGATTTTAAAAGGGCAGATATAAGAAATGAAAGAAAGATCACAGAGATTCCAAATGGTTAGCCAATATTTATTGGGAGAAGGTCAGCAGGGTTCAAACTTAGAATGAGCTCAATCTTGCAAGAGAGATTAAAGATAATAAATTGTAGGTCAGCTATGTTTGAACTACAAGAAAGAACAAAGAAACAGTAGATCTGCTGTGTGAAGATGTAGAAATCCTAATGGAAAACAGAGAAAAGGTGGAACTGGTCATCACATACTTTACCTCTTGTCTTTTCCCAAAAGGAAAATCATGCTCAACCTGGTGAAAATAAAATATATGATGCAATAAGGGAACTGGAGCCCAAGATAAACAGATGGTATGGAAGCATCCAGCTGCTTTAAATTAATTGAAATGAACTACATCCATTCTAAAGTAACTTGCAGATATAATCTCAGAGGCTCTTTCTGTAAACTTTGAGAATTTTTGGAGAACAAGTGAGGGTAATGCAGAATGGCGGTGGGCAAATTTTATTCCTATCTTCAAAAAGAGACCTTGGGCAATTACTAACTGGCCAGATTTACAGTATTACCAGGAAAGATCGTAGAGCAGATCATTAAATGTGTCTGTATGGATTTCTATAAAGTGAGGGCTAGTGGACTTTGGACTTTAGCATTTGAGATTTCTACCTCCAACAAAGGTAAAATATTTTTCTTTAAAAAAGTGCCACATTTGGCACGTTTTATTAAAACAGCGCCTAAAAATGTTTCCCAACATGGAGGGCTTCTTCAGGAATTCAATGGTCTCTGCCTAACAAAGGAGCTTGTAGCTTCACAGAGGACGGAGGCAAATTTCATCTCAAGAGGAGCATCTCTTTTTTTCTTGCTAATGGAACTTAAATTTTTATTTCTCACATGGCCAGAAGGAAGAGGGGTCTGCTTGCATGAATATCCTTCCACACCACCTGAACTGAGGACAGCTGTACATACTCTGAAGCCAAAAGGACAGCACCATGGACTTCTGGGCTTCTCTGAAATTCTGGTGGGCTGCTATGCTCCAATGCAGTGATCATGGGACAACCAGAAATCATAGCATATCTATCGTTCCTGGTTTAGAGACAGCAGTTTCAGTTGTTTGGTTTTCTTCTTCTTCAGGGGGCATACATTTTAAAGACTTACTAGATGATCCAACTGGGTAGGGAGGGTTAGATGAATACTGAGTCTTTTCAGCTGAAAAAAAATGAAGCAGGGAGGGGCTTGGTAAGCCTGTGTTGGTCCCAAGGACTGCAATGGATTTATCAAGGGGTCACACAGTTCATGGCCAATTTTTGAGTTTTCTCACACACTATCCCACCAGTTTTGGTGGCTACAGGGAAGTCTAATTTACAACAGAAACCGGTGGGGGGGGGGGGGAAAGCTGCGCACACCAAAGATGCCATGTGCAATGTTGCCATGTTGCTGAAGTTAACAAGATGTCAGCTTAATAAATTTCACAGCAAAGCAAAAGGTGCCCTACATTAACAACAGAATGGAAGTATAATAAATACATTGTTTTTAAAAAATAATATAACATGAAGAATCTGATCAAACAATGGGTATACTGACTTGATTAGCATATCTGTCTAGGTAATACTATGACCATTGTGTTCTTAGGAATTTATAAAGATAACCATAAAGAAAGGCATGGATGTCAGCATTAAAACAAATTGAAGCTGAATCCAGACAAAACAGAGGTACTTATGGTATCGGCTCCAAATCTAGGCATCAGAATACAACCTCCAGTCCTAGAATGGGTCACACTTTCTTCAAAGGACTGTGTTCGCAGTCTGGGGGTGCTCCTAGGTTCGTTGCTTCACATGATAAATCAGATGAAATCAACGGTCAGGAGTGCTTGTTATCAGCTTCAGCTGATACGCCAGCTGTGCCCTTTCCTAGAAGTCAGGACCTCAAGACCGTAGTACATGCACTGGTAACCTCATACCTTGATTTCTGCAATGCACTCTACATGGGGCTACCCTCATGCTTGGTCCAGAAACTTCAGTTAGTTCAGAACATGGCAGCCAGATTGGTCTGCGGTACATCCAGAAGCGACCATATAACACCAATCTTAAGATCACTCCACTGGCTGCGCATCAGTTTCTGGGCCCAGTACAAGGTGTTGGTTGTCACCTTTAAAGCCCTAAATGGCTTGGGTCCAACCTATCTTCGGGACCGCCTCCTTCCATATAATCCTCCCCGCTCACTTACATCCTCAGGGAAAAATCTGTTACGACCTCCCAGCCATTGCCCCCCGACTGTGGAATGGCCTGCCGGACAAGGGCCATCATATTACCACCCTAAACAGCTTTAAAAAAGCTATAAAGACAGATCTCTTCTGGCAGGCCTTTCCTGAATAAGTTCTCCAGCCATCAGAAGGAAAAGCTAATTGCTGACCTCTGACTTCACCACAGTTTATTGAGTTGTTTTTAAGTATGTTTTATGTTTTAAATTCCACATTGTTTAATTTTATGAGGGTTCGGACTATATATTTTAACCTTGTAAGCTGCCCCGATTGCATTTTGTAGAGGCGAGATATGAATAAAATTTATTATTATTATAATTATTATTAAAAAATCCTGTACAGGAAAATTTATTTTTGATTAGTTAGAAGGAGGAGCTTATATTTTATTTCTCTGCTCTATTCTATGTAACTTTAAGTCTCTATCTTTCGCTCCATGTACAGTACATATACAGCCTTGAAATAATAATAATAATAATAATAATAATAATAATAATAATAATAATAATTTAAACAATTATTTGTATCTCACCTTTCTGTGCAGCACAACTAGAGCAGCTTTACAAATACACCATATATACTGGATAGCCAAAGGGAAAGGGACCTTTTGTTTGTTTAACAGCAATCAATCACCCGGGACTTTTTCTGTTTGGCTCAAGAGAAAAAGAAACTCTTTTCCCACTGCATGGGGAAATTTGAAGAGCTGCTATCACATTACCATACTAACCTTGTAAATAGGTCAACCTGGGATTTTGGGGTCAATTTTTGGGCACACATTTTTAGACTTATAGATGAGTATATAAGTAGGCAAAATAACTTGTGTGTAATTAAAATTATATTTGAATGGTTTAGGTGGGTTACATGGCTTTGTGAATGTCGAAGTTGAGAATAATAAAGCAATCTCAAGAATGATTTTAAAAAACTAATCTTTTTTTCCCATTGGAAGCTTCAGATCTATAAAGGGCGAGGTACTTGTATATTTCAGACATATAATTATAGCTTCTCCCAGTAGCTGAGAAGAGAGTTGAGCAAAGAGAAAGCATAATCTGATCCAGTGATTCAGTAGGAAAATCTGCTTGTACTCTTTATGAGGAAAAATTTCTGCTTGCTGTACAGGGTTTGTAGAAAGGGTCTGCTCTGTGGATTATATTCTTCCATTGCTGTGAAAGTGACACATATTAAGTTTTATTTTTGAAAGAGCACTAGTACACATGCAGTTTTTGGCCAGTCTGTGCCTTTTGGATTCTTGATAAAAGAACTACTGGATTAAAACCAGACAAGGTTATCACATTTAAGTCAAAGGCTATCATCACTGCTAACACAGTTGCCATTTTCTTTGCTTTGCTTTTTCATCCTTTTTGACATGTATTCATTTTATTTTAGCCCTGCCCATGCTTCCTGCATGAACACACCACCATCATTTACCATACTTCTCTTCTCAACCATCTAGCTTTAAAGGTGATTACAAACAGTTGTGCCTGCCAGAATTTTGTAAGTTCTTTGGCATTGTTTTCCTTTGCCCTATCCTTTACATCTTTTGTTACATGCTCTCAGTTTTACCCTCACCTTATCCATAGGTCATATCAAAATTCATAATTTTGGCCTCAAACCCTGTTCTTCACTTATACATGAAGTTGACTTATAGGCTAGTGTATATTGCATCTCTAATAATTAAAAAGGAAATCAGATTTTGTTGGCAACAGCTCAACTTTGAGAACAGCGGAGGGATTTTTTTTAAAGACCTATGTCTTTTAAAGACTTAACTATGGCATTTTGTTATACATGTTACATTTTCCCCACTCATGAAAAATATCATAACCATTTTGTTATTTTAAAACAATTTTCTGAGCCTCTATTTAATTCACAGAATGATTAAGATAGCATTAATGTATATAGTGAGAGTAAATTCAGTGTGTGTGGGAGGTTTTTCTAAGACCTTTGCATTGATGTTAAATGTTACAAAAACAACATAAAGGGGTCACAGAATACCAAGTATGCCTCTGGTCTAAGAGACACAATGACATGTGATACCATACCCTTTACCATATTCATCTAGAAAAGATTTGTAGCTTGTAGAAATTATTTTTGCTGCTTTAGATTTTTATGAAATTATGTTAATGTTTCACAGATAGGTTTTTTTAAATTCTTTGGGTGGTCCAAGTTGCTGACCAAACCACAAAGGCTTCTGTAGATCCTCAGATAAGATCTATAGAGGGATGATTTGTTGAAAATTGATTGGTGTGTGGTGGTAAAATGCAAACAAAGGATATCTAGAGCAAATTCTTACATGAGTGTGAACTTCCAGGAATACCAATTCAGACTAATGTTTAAAACAACCAACCAAACAAAAAATCTCAAGGGCCATCAACTGTTGCCATTTGGAAGTTCTTCCTAATGTTTAGGTAGAATCTCTTTTCCTGTAGCTTGAACTCATCATTCTATGTCTTAGGCCCAAAACACATGGGCCAGATAAAGCATGTTCCAGGCACTTTGTGGGTTTGATGTTCAAATGACACATGCCCCTAAACTACTTGGAAGTCACTCCTAAGCTGCTGGAAGCAGCCCTGAAAAGGACTGACAAAAAGCCGCTCCTGCCGATGATTTGTCCGGGACCATAGCAGTGGCCAACTTTGGGACTGCAACATCTGATCACCATAGTCCTGGAGCAATTGGGGCCAGAGCAGCCTTTGGCCTCTCCTTTTACCACATCTGAGACACTCCCTAGTCTCTGGAGTAATAGAAAATAAGCTTGCCCAATTGTTGAATGGGCACCAGTGAGAAAGAACAAAATTGAAAGAGTTAGTGAGGAGAGGAGGTAGGGAGAGAATGATGTGGTTTCTAAGTCAGGTGAAGCTGGTACTTCTGGTTACAAAATAATAAGGCAGTGCTTTTAATCAGAATACTGATTATAAACACACATAATGAAGGATTTATTTTAAATTGTTGGCCCTTCACCTCAGTGAGTTCTTTTTCAGAAGGAAAAGTAGCATGTGTATAGGTCATATCCAGACACATTAAATGTGTATGATTAAGTATGACTAAGGAAAAAACAAAAACAAAACAAATATTTTCTGAAGATGCCAGCCACAGATGCTGGCGAAACGTCAGGAATGAACTCTTACCAAACATGGCCACATAGCCCGAACCCCCCCCCCCCAAAAAAAAACTATAAAAACAAAACAGACTGCAACTGAGAAGGGAATCCACATGAAGTATATCTTAAGGGAGATACCAAACAGTTCCATAAGAGAATGTTTCCCCCCATCTACCCATTTTCTGCTCTGGTAGGCAGAAAATAACAACCCTGTGGAATTCTCCCACCCCTTGGATCAGGGGAAGGGAAGTGGGAAAGCTGAATTCCATTTGTGCTTTGGATCAGAGTACTGTGCAGCATGAAGCCGACAGAACAATGGACTTGCTGTCTACTGAAGCCTTTGAGGCAGATTTGAAAAGTGGATAAAGAATTAAACTTGGAAATCATTTTTATCTGTAGAGAATTGGAACTTTCATCTTAACTGTGATGAAACAATAAAGCTTTTTTTTAAAAAAATAACTGCAGCAAAACCTGATGCCAAATATCTGTATAGACGTCTTTAAAAAAACATTTTCAAAGCACTCGCGAGAAAGCAACTAAAATAATTCTTATTTATTAATTAAACTGTAATTACCCGAATAATTTAAAAGTAAATTATAAACATAAAATACAAAACACTAAATGATGATAAAACCAACATGTATAATAAAATCAAGATAAAAGCAATAATGAGAGAATGTTGTTGTTATTCATTTATAATCAGAGTCAAGATGGCTAACAACACATAATCATATATCACACAAAGCAATCACACCAGAATCAAAATAGAACATTATAACAGTTCTTAAAATGCATCAGAGAATAAAGAGGTACCTTTATCTGGAATAGAACATAGGTGTCAGATGAGTGCCTCTGAGGAGACTAATCCACAAATAGGGAGCCACCACTGGTAAGGACCTGTATGTGATATTTCTTTGATTTACTTTTTTTGCCTGGTACAGCTGGTGGAAGTTCTGATATGGGTGGAGAAATACCTCCAGGTAACTTGAATCTAAGTTGTTTAGAACAGCTTTGGTCCTGAGGTCAGTTTTGCCTCACATAGGTCAGCCATGATGCATACCCCCTTAAAAATGTGATTTGACTTTTTTTTCAAAACCAGAGGTAACCAGAAATTCCACCTCAGAAGGAAAAACAATGCAAAGCACCTCTCCCACCCATTCCCAACCTAAAGCAAAGACCCTATGCTTTACTTTAACAGAGCATTGCTCCTGGAAGCTTCCAGAAGCATCATGTCTCCTTTTTACTCCCCAATCCCCCCCCCCCCCCGGAAGCATCTGCAGGCAGCAAAAATAGTTAAGTGATCTGCTGTAGCCTTTGTATTTTCAACCTCTGCAAACTAGGACTTTGAATTCAGAAATGGGCTAGTAGTCAATATAGTTAGGGAACATGACCATTATTGGGCATCTTCAGTTAACAGGGTTATTTCCCTGTGTTGGATGACCTGAAGTTTTTGGGTGGTTTTCAAAGGATGCATTGTGTATAGTGTGTATAAAACAGCAGTGAACACTTTTGGAAAGCCAAGCTATTGTAAATGAACCATACAGTAATGTGTAACCTTTCACTAAGGCTTTGACATTGATGCTGAATTTTTATAAATCTAACTGCGATGAATAAGACACATTCTGTTTTCCAAACAGAATACACAGATTTCAATAGCAGTAAAAAATAAATTTAGAAAAATTTTTAAGCAAAGTACTGAGCATCTGACCTAAACTTCAATCAGTTCCCTCTGGGCCAATTATTGTATTTTGTTTAAGACAGTAGAAAATGGCACAACTTAAAAACAACAACCACCACCAGTGGAACAGCTGGAAAAGATACTTGGTTGCACCCTGAGTAATCTTTTTGGCAATCTACTTAGCAGTAACTGGCATTAGCTCATACATATGTAATTGTGTAATAACAGTACATTTTAACTAAATTATAGCAGAGGAGACTTCTAGGGCTAAGAAATAAGAAGGAAACAATAGGAATGGAATAGTTGAACTGGATGGTCATTGTAGAATCTTCCAAATCTATAGTTCGAGGAAATCAAAACATCTGGAAAGGTGGCAATATCCCAGCTATGTTGCATTAGTAGGGAGGGGGAAAGCTTTTTGTTCTAATAATAAGTTAGTATCAGAGTCTGATATGTTTAGACTGAATTTTAACAATGTAGTATTTGCTAGAACACTCTTTATAAAGCAATTAATTATCTAAAGTAGATATGGGCAAAGTTTAGCCGTCCCATGACTGCTCCGGGGATCGTAAATGCTCAAAAATGATCTCTAGGGGATGTGGAAAAATTTCTACCACATTTGGAGTTCCTCTGGGCTTCCCAGAGGTCAAAATGAAATTTTACACAATTTAAAAATAAATTTCCTCAGAATGCCCCCAAATGCCTTTTACAGGTCCAGGAAGGCCACAAAACATACCCACATGTTCCCTAGAGGGCCTTTGTGGCAAAATTTATATTTATTTTTGCAGGAGCAAGTGCGGTGGGGGTATGACTGTCTAAGATCTGGTGGAGGGATATTATTCTCCCTCCCCCTTGGCAATCTTCCACATTTGCCCACCTCTGCTCTAAAGTAATATTAAAGGTCAACATTTCCCTTAGTCATGTCTAGTCATGTCCAACTGTAGGGGGTGGTGCTCATCTCTGATTCTTTGCAAAAGAACTGCCAAAAGATCCATTTCCAAAATAAGTTATTCTTTTTGGAATTGCGCCATTTAACCACAATTCACCACAATTCAGACCAAACACAGTTGGGCCTGGAATCGATTTAAGTGTGAATGAGGCATATATAAACCGATCTCCAAATCAGTTCAAATCATAGTGTGAACGATCCCCTGGACTGTATTTCTCATTAAGTATATAGTTAATAGCAGTTTAAAGACAAACAAATATTAATATTGTCAATTACACTCGGATATGATGAGATAGTGTCAGTGCAGAGCAGTAAAAGAAACAGTTTTGCCTGGTAAAATCTTGTCTGATGAAAACTTGCCTGTTTATTCCATGGTGCCAATCTCACTTCTGTTTCCATCAGTCTACCAACTGCTGCTCTTCTACCATTTTCCAATGCCTGCTTCCTTTCCATGATCTTTCAGCAATGTTTCCTGAAGGATGAATGGATGAGACATTATCTCTTGGTTTTGAAAGGCGAGAAAAAAGTAATTAAGTGAATGTGCAACTTTCTTGATTTTAGGAATTTTAGGAAAGGTGCTTTGGTCTTCTCTGTGAAAAAAAGCCCAGGCTGTAATGGCCAAACCATGGACCAACAATTGTGAGCATATCTAAAGTTCATGTGCACCTTTTCATCAAACCTGGTTTTAGCAATCTGTTGCTCCAGGTTTTGCTAAACCATATTTTGCCTCCAAACCCAAACTGAAGTACGTACTTATTGGATTTTGGTTTGGAAGCTCACTGATGTTTTTCTGAGTGATGAATGGAGGGGAGGAAACAAGGTGGGGAAGCAGGGGGTGGAATACCTCTGGAAGCCTAATCCATTCTCCATCTGGTCATTACATGCGACACTTGTTTTAAGAATGTGTTTTCTTCTATGTGTAGTTGTATAAAAATTTACAGCGTTGTAGTTCTTATTTAAAATGCTTTGTCTGCAAAAAGCCCACAGGTGCCAGAGCAGAAAACAGTTAAACAAGTGTGGTCCTTTCATGCAGACAAAATGTAATTTCCCTGCAGCTTAGAGATTCAGAGATATATCTGGCTGTAAATAGTTTGTGTCCTGTTTTTGGTGCATGAAGCTAATTTCTCTGAGGGCTAGTGCTTTAAAAGAGAAGCCAAGATCTATTAAAGTACCATTAATTTTTGTGCCTTATTGTGCTTCTGCACAATCAGTTGACACCCACATGTCTCATTGATTTTCAGTGTATGTGAATTGTAATTATGTACAAGATCACATCTTAAATAACCTTGCCTTTAATTGTATAATTTATATGTTCAGCTTCTTCTTGTTCTTCTTTTTGGTCACACAGTTTGTGCAAGAACAAATCCTTGACCTTTTTAGCAGAAATAGAAACAGCAGAAGGAAGGGTTTATCAGAAGATCCATTCTTAAAATTAAAACAGGAAAGAAATGGAAATCCCATTAACATTGTGTTGAACCAGGAAAAAAAACAACACATTTCTTTTTTCTTTTCTTTTCTTTTTTTTTTTCTTTTTGGTTGAATACTGTAATGTGTTTGTTTTGCAAAATTAGGGTTTGCCACTCCATTTAAAAGTTGTTTACTTGCTGAACGTTTTAGCCAAGGAAGTGTGTCCTCAATATGTGTTTATAATCAGTATTCTGATTTCCCCCTATTAGGGAATGTTATACAGTAGTTAAAATGGTGCTAATTTATCTAATAGAGTCACTAAGTACTGTAAACTGTTTAATGTATTTTTCCTGTTCCTCTATTGACTTGTGATCTCAGTCTTTTTCTTTTTGGTTACTTATTTAAATCAAAAATTGAAATTAAGTAAGAAAGGAAAAAAAATCAAGTACAATGTGGTTTCTCTTTAAATGTTACTTTGTAGAAGAAAGTTGTGGCATGTGTTGTATTTTATTTATTCATTTATTTTCAAAAAAGAAATGGGAAGATTTCTATTCAGGTGTTTTTTTAACATAGTGCTACTATATATACTATATAAAAGTATTTTATATAGTATATATACTATACTATATAATATAAAAGTATATTATATATACTATATAATATAAAATACTATACTATATAAAAGTATTTTTCTAAGGCAAGTAGCTATACATTTATTGGTTCAAATAGGCATCTGTTCTGGAATCATCCATACAGAAACATTTCCTTCATTGAAGTTGAATAGGCAGTGATATATTTTTGAGAGTAAATGTTGGAAGCCACCACCATTTTATAACTGACTGTGTGCCTTAGAGGAGCCATTTTGTGGCTGCCCAAATAAAATTGAAGACACTACAAGAAGGTTCTTTTTGTCTTCTAATGGGATTACTTCCATAAAAGTAACACTGTTAAATGTTAAGGTATTGTCCTGTTGTGATCTTGAGAAGATGTCCACAAGGCACAGTGGGGGCATGCCAAGACAATAAATAATTCCAAGTGAGCATGCTTCCAGGAAAATTGAGCCTCCCTCACCTTTGGCCATCTCCTTGAGCTGTTAAAGAACCAGGCCTCTTGAAGACTCATCTCTTGAGGTTTTCCAGAAGGCTTATTGCCTCAGTTGGATGGATGTGGACTGCTGATATGCTGTATTTATCAGACGGTGCAGGCTCTAGAGGTAGAGATTACAGTTCAGTGGTTCCTTGATCCACATTCCAAGTGTTATCATGACTGTGGGGCCATTTCCAGTACCTACCTTTCTGTTGTCACTGGTCTTAAGGATCTTACTCATCTAAGATGAAGTGAGAATCCACATTGTGTAATAAGGTCTTGATAGGTATATTTAATAGACTAGCAAATCAGTGCACATGCTTTTACCTAAGTGGTAACTTTGATTACATCTTGGACATGTAATGGATTTGGGGAGGTTGCCTAGTTGAGGGAAACAATTCACTCCTTTTTATTCAAAACTAAATAAAAATAATTTTATGTATTTCTCTTCCATAAAAACATATGTGCTGCAATTGACATATGGAAGGATGGGGCTTGTTAACTGGCAAGGAGAGCATCATCTCTATACAAGACTCAGGCCCAGTACAGACTGGCGTAAAGCAGCAGCCTGGGACCGATTTTAGGGCTCAGGAGAGTGGAGCTTCCACATGCTCCCGAGTCCTACCACCCCATAATGGTTCACCCCCATCCACACAGGAGCCGTCATGATGATGAATGTGTGGTGCAGTGTCCAAATGGCATTGCGCCACATGGACGCCAATGGTGCTGTGTGCGCAACGCTACATTTTAGGGCTCCCGGGGCCACACGGTTTGGTTACTGCAGCCTCCATTGGGGGCAAAAAGGGGTGGCGTCTTGCTGTCCCTTTTCCCCTCTCTGTATCCTCCCAGTGTTTCAAAATGAAATCTCTTGGGATCTATGAGTGATAATGTTTTGCTGTTAAAAATAATAAGGAAATGTGATATATTGTGAACCAGATCATTGACAAGCTGTGATGCATTAGGTCTAGTTTCATTCATAAACTTAGGTGTTTTGACTTTGTAACTGAATAGTAAGTACTCTTGCCTTCCACTCAACCCAGTTGCTACTTCGCAATCTACTTTTTATAACTCCCATATTAAAAACGGCACTCCACCATATTCTTGCCAACAAGTTTGGACATATAACAATATACTGTTGTGTCTCAAACTGACTGGGAACAAATTCCACACAGGATGCAGAATCCTTAACCTAACAACTCCAGTGTTTGTAGCTACTCAAGTATCTCACCAGCTTATTCTGTAGGAGAATGAGGTCAAAAGCTTATTGAACATCAGGCTACAATGTTATTTCAGTATCAGCTGCTCTCATTTTGTGTGCTTTATCAAATAAGGAAACAAAAATGTGTCCAGTATTGTAGCAGTTTTTTTTTCTTTATCTACTTTGCTTACTGCTATCAGTCATTCTTTTTTCTTCTTTAGAAAATAAAGATTGATCTTTAGCTTTATTAATAGTTCAGAGAAGTTTTTGAAAATAAGCTGAGAAGTCTGTAGTTCAGTAGAACATCCCATCTGCTTTTTAAAAGAAAAATATAACATATTCTAGGACTGGGTCAGGTTTTCCCATTTCTCATATTTAATTGGTAGCTCCTCTGACTTGTGTAGTTAATAGCATAGAGTCAAGGGTAATCTGTACCTCAATTAATTTAAATTGTTTTCTTCTCCACCACAAAAATAAAATATGCACCTTTGTTATTCTAATCTTTGACCTTTTTTTAATCAGTGCTCTTAAATGACTCATCATATGTTTCTTCCTTCATAAAGACTAAAGCAAGAGCCAGCATGGGTAGTGCTTGAGTGGTTGACCGAGATTCTAGGAGACCAGGGTTTGAATCCCCATTTGGCCATGAAAACCCACTGGGAGACTTGGGTAAGTCACATTCTCTCAGCCTCAGAGAAAGGCAATGGCAAATCCTCGCTGAACAAATCTTTCCAAGAAAATGTCATCATAGGTTCATCTTGGAATTTCCATATGCTCGACTTTGACAAAATGTGTATTCCTCCCCATCTTTTCCAAAATAGGAATAGTTTCTCCCAAAAGGAAACTATTATAATAAAGAGCTTTTTACATTTTCAGTATATATGAGTGAATACCTTTCTGATCTGAAACACCTATTTAAAATAGTCAGAAGTGATATTATTGGCAAGAACAATTTTAGAGTGTTTTGATTGCTGCATGCCAGATTATTTTACTAAACAGACTGGAAGTTGAATGATCAAATCTTCAGTTGAATTGCAGACTGACATTTGTTCATTAAAGCAAATGGACTTCCAGCATTGATTATCCTTATTATAACATAAGCACGATCAGTAGTTGGTTAATTAAATTGTAAATCAATATAATCCGAGCATAAGTAATCCAAGTTACCAACTTTGTTTATAATTTATTCATTTATATTTGTATTTCATATGCTGTCTTGCTCGCAATATGGCACCTAAAATGAGCTAATACAATAAAAACAAAGAATAATACAAAGTTGTAAATCAAATTAAATTTAAATTTAAAATGGTTAAATGGAAATAATAATTTACAACAATTTAAAAAGAAGTTAAAACATAATAACTGTCATTGGCCCCATCCCAGGAGAAGCTAGGGTATTAAACAAACAAACAAATAAAATAATGATGTCAAAAAAAAATTCAATAAAGGATTCTATGACTCTATGCTATTAACTACGCAAGTCAGAGAGCTACCAATTAAATATTAGAAAGAAAAATACAGCACATCCTAGTTAAAATACCGTACTTTCTGCAACAGCTGTTTAATACTCAGTCTTTAATAAACAAAAATTTCCAGTTTACAAAAAGCACTACTAAACATTAGAACTGTCATTAAAGGTCTAAAATGTATAAATGTCTTTGCATAGGACTGAGAGTATGCTCAGTGAAAAGAGGCTCATGCCTGTGGGTTGCTTAATATTTCTTTTGAATTTTAAGAC
The DNA here is from genome assembly GCF_019175285.1 of Sceloporus undulatus. NCBI lineage: Eukaryota > Metazoa > Chordata > Lepidosauria > Squamata > Phrynosomatidae > Sceloporus > Sceloporus undulatus. Next base: position 292,108,747 of record NC_056523.1, on the reverse strand, counting down.
AGAATACTTTCTATAATAGCTGGATACCTTTTGGTCCTTTTTACTCAATCAGTTTTCTCAGTTTTCCCTTCTTTCTCAATTTCTTTTGAACATCCATGTTATCTTCAGACTTATCATTTATCTACCCTCCCCAAAGCACTCAAATCACAGGATACTGCAGCTGCAACAATAACTTCAAAAGGCATGTTAAAGCAGCTTAGGAAAAATACTCATTCTTGCACAGACTTCCCTGTGTGCATTCCTCTATCTACAATTTCTCTGAAGAAACTTAATATAGACTAAGGAAGGATGTGTAGAAGTAAACCCTCTGCCTCCCCACTTCTACTCATGAAATGTGATCTACAAAGATTTTCCATGCAGCAGTGACTCTAGCCACTGACATCTCCACTTTAAAAGACCTGGTATGTAACAAGGTCATTATTTTTTTCCAAGTGTCTTCATACTTTCTTGTTTAACTCTTTTAATCTTGTGCTGTAAGCTTGTGGGGAGAGGCAGAAAACTTTTGAGCTGGTGGGGTGCACCTTTTTGGTTGCATTCATAGAAATATAGTGTCTAGAATCAAGGGAAGTAGTAGTGCCACTCTATTCTGCTATGGTCAGGCCTCACTGGGAATACTGTATCTAGTTCTGGGCACCACAGTTCAAAAAGAATGCTGACAAATTGGAGTGAGTCCAGAGGAGGGTGACCAAAATGGTGAAGGGTCTGGAAACCATTCCTTATGAGGAAAGACTTAGGGAGCTGGGTATGTTTAGCCCGGAGAAGGGATGGTTAAGGGGTGATATGATAGCCCTGTTTAAGTATTTGAAGGGGTGTCACATTGACAATGGAGCAAGCTTGTTTTTTGCTGCTCCAAAGACTAGAACATGGAACAGTGGATGCAAGCTATAGGAAAAGAGATTCCACCTCAACATTAGGAGGAACTTCCTGACAGTAAGAGCTGTCAGTAAGAGTATGGTGGAGTCTCCTTCCTTAAAGGTCTTTAAACAGAAGCTGGATGGCCATATGTCAGTGTTATCAAGTATGGTTTTATATAAATTTTGGGTGCCATGCGGTCTGAAGCCATGACCTCATTGCTAGCTGCCATTATCCCAAAAGCAAGCAGACCACGTAGCCAGCAAACCCTTGCTAGGCATGGTCAAGGAAAAAAGGTAGATTTAAACCTTTCAGCAGCAGTTTTGGGAGTTGCTATACCGGATTTGCAAGCTACCTGAGACAAGGAGGACAATAGCTATGGCTCCCTCCTTAATGAGCCAGTGATTAGATTAACGGCTGAACCATCAAGGTATTCACTCCCCCTGAATAAGTGGCAGACCTATGCGTTGTGTATCCATTGTGTAAGTTTCAGCTTAGACAAAGATAAGTCATCAAGCCTTTTGTCCGCCAGGCTGCCATAGCCTGAGGTTCGATTTAGCAGTATATAAGGACCCCACTTTTCGCCCTTCAGTGGGCTTGTAGAGCAGTAAGTTCCGAGCCTGAGTTCCTTGCTTGTAGAGCATTTCGCTCCGAGCTTGCGGTCCTGGAGCCTTGTGCTCAGCTGAAATCACTTGAGCGAAGCCAAGCTCACTATCTTTTCAGGCCTCTAGTTAGCTTTGCCCGCCGGAACTCAGCTCCTAGCCACTGCGGCCGCCGCTTTCTTTCCCTGTTCTCGCGACCGTGTCTCACCATCCACCATCCCTCAATCTGTCGCCTTGGAGAAGACTTCGAAGGTAAATATTCCCAATGGTGCCTCTATCCTTTTTCTTTACTCCCAAACTCACCCCTCCCTTGCTTTAGCATTGAATGTGTGTGTGCGTGTGTGATCCCTTTTGTTGTGTGGCTTTAATTGCACCTCCATTGGCATCCGAGTCTCTATCACTTGGGGTTGGACTAGATGACCTCTGGTATACACATAGGGACACGATCCCACTGCGTGCGTTGTTAGGACACGCCTCTCGTATAATTCCCCTAATTTGATCCTTCCTAACATCAGAGATGCTTTGATTGATTGTGGTTTCCTGCATGGCAGAGGGTTAAACTGGATGGCCTTTGTGGTGTCTTCCAACTCTATGATTCTATGAGAAAACCAGAAACAAGGGCTACTGCATGCCAAAGAGGGAGTCAAGATAACCATCAACCACAACAAGAAGTACAGAAAGATGCTAGTAGTTAAGGGCTCCGTGGTATAGAGGGACCTGTGTGCCAGCCTGACAAGATGAATTGGGAAGTGGGCTGTCTTCCTGGTACACATATCCATGTTGTCATTGACAAATTGCCCAACTCATCAAGAACACAGATCTTGATGAACACTCCTTTCTCCTTATTTATGTGGGTACTAGTGACATGGCCAAGAACCCCCTTTGAGCAGATCATTTCAGACTATGAAGCTTTGGACAGGAAGCTGAATGAGTCTGAAGCACAGTTGGTATTCATGTCAATTCTCAGCTTTTTGAGGGTCCTGCTAAGTAAACTAACCATTCTACACACCCACTCTTATTCCAGTCCAGGACTCACTTTTTGCCTTCCTCTCCATTTTCCCATTGCTATTCAATTCCAGATGTCAATTGATTCCCTACTCTTCCCTTGTTCCAGAGATTATTCTGTTTCTCCTTTTTCAGAAAGCAAGCCATGATATAGCAAGCAGATTAGTCTGCCTGGGAAGACATGTGATACATTTACTCCAATCGTACAGCTTCTCCTGAAGCCTTCTTGTTTTATGGAATTTTGTAGTGGGAAAGCCACCCTGCCCTAATGGATTCTAACAATTTAAACTTTAGAATTCATAGATTTAATTCATTTTGGATTCTAAAGTTAATTAACCCAGTAAAGCATAGGATTTGTTTCAGCATTAATCAGTAATTCTAGGAACTTACAGTAAGACATGTAGGAGGGCAAACTAATGCATTATTTTAACAAGTTAATTAACTACTTATTTCTGCATTCTAAGCATATCTCACTCTTCATATTCTAAAAGATAGCTGTCTTTGATCTAATCTTCCTGTTAGCTTCAGGTCTGCCAAAATGAAGGATGCTAAATACAGATTGATAGGACAACTTGTAGATAACTACCATAAAAAACCTGCAAAAGGCAGGTGAGAGGAACACTTAGTACTCCACTCTTATTCAACTCATATTTTCTTTAAGAAATCCTTTTATTTGCCTTTAAAATGTCTGTGAATCATTTTATAAAAATGTTGGATCTAGTTTCAGACTTCTGGTCCCTGGTGATGCATTAAATCCTTCCTTGTACGGGCAGGAAAGAAAGAGAGATCTTTTGTTTAGCCAGACAAATTCAGAAACTGTCAACTCCAGATGTTCTCAGAGAGACTTGAGACAGAGCTTGCTACAGAATGGACAGTGCCCTTGGGATTGTTGTATATATTGAATTTCATTCAGGTTATTTGCATCATAGTGTTAGTTGGAAAGAAAAATGGCAAAGTAGCAATTATACATACTGTAATGATGAGGGCTTGAAGTAAAATGTTTCTGAAGGTCCTGTATTTTATATTCAACATTAAGATCTGAGTTCCAGCAGTTTTGAATGTCTTATTCCTTATTATGAAAGATGAACACTCTTCAGTGCATAGAAAAATCTGAATTGAAAGAATCTGATTTCTCTTTCTTTTGCACAAAAATTTGAGTTTTAAAGAAGATTGCTTGCTGTCAAGTTGGCTTTGAATTATGGCAACCTTATGAATGAGAGACCTCTAACAGCCCTGTTCAGAAACCCTGCTCAAGTCTTGCAATTTCAGGACTATGGCTTACTTATTTATTCAACCCATCTGTGATGTGGCCAATCTCTTTTCCTACTGTCTTCCACCTTTTCGTAGTCAGCATTACCATCTTGTCCAATGGGTCACATCTCATGCTATATCCAGCTCAGTCATATGAGGATGATTGATTTGGTGGTCTTCTTCAGCTTAATTCTAATTTTGGATATAAATAATTAATGGTCTGTCAGCAGTCTGTGCCTGGTCTTGTTTTTGCCACATGAATGGAACTTGTCCATCTTCTGTTACCTATTATGTAATCTATTTGGTTTTTATGTTGACCATCTGTTGATTTCCATGTGTACAATCTCCTCTCTGGTTGTATGAAGAAGGCATTTATGATGAATAGATTGTGGGCCTCATCAGACTACAAGGATTCCGTGAGATATAGCCATGGGAGTTACAAAGTGCAGTCATAATGCTATAAATATTTAGTGTGAGAACCATTATAGATTAGGGATGGGGTGCTGCCATCTTGCAGTCCAGATCAGGACTGTGGAGCCATTGCATATGACCCATGCTGTACCTGCTGCTTCACATTCCCTGTGGTCTCCTGTTAGCTCAGCGCTAGTCTGTTCTCTGCCTGGACCACTATTTCAAAAATAGAGTGAGAAAGAAAGTAATATCCATGTGAGCATGCATAAGTGAGAATGACTCATGGATGAAGAGATGAAAGGGGGAAAGTGAAAAAGACTATATACGCACCCTCGTTTCACTAAAAATTGAAAGCTTTCTGAAATAAAAAGCTACAGTATTTAATCTCGTGAAAAGACAGCAGATAGGAAGCCAACTGGACCTCCCAGGGAAGGGAGTTTCATAACTTGAGAGTAACCACCAAGACGACTCCTTCTCATGTCCTCACTAGATGCACTTGGGATGGAGATGGGACTGAGAGAAAGCCTTCCTCAGCAGATCTTAAAACACTGCAATGTGAGATATGTTACACCATATAAGCACATGGTAGGGTTAGGGACACCTTCCTTTCAGTACTAACATTCTGAAAGTGTCATGGATGTATGAGGACCTTAGTCTCCAAGTAAATCACCTCGCCTTACCTCCATTTCATTCAAGGAGTCACTTTTTCTTCTTTTCAGTTTTGTTTGTTTGTTGTTCCTTCTATTTCTCTAGCCTAGACCCCAGATGGTTCTCTGTTTTGCCTCTTCCCCTCTAGTCCTCCTGGTTATCCTATCTAATAACAAAGCCACATGGTGTGTTTCTTCCAATCTTAATACCTTTTCTGCTGAGGAAAGAGACATTACTGTTTTCCTCAAACTGACAGAGGGAGAGGCAACCCTCCATGAATTGTAATGTATTCTAATGAGCTAATTCACCAAAGTATATACTTAACTTCAGTGTTAATTGGGGAATATAATGAATTAAAGGAAATTGCTAGAAAAAGCTATCAGAATAATAACTTAACTAAATAAGTTAATTAACTATCTGTTCCCACAATGACATTGTCATTACCATCATCACCATCATTAAATTGATTTATAGCTGGTGGTTCCCCATAAAATCTGAAGGAGGCCAATAATCTGCATTAAAGACACACACAAGTGAAACCATAAATTAAAAATATCTAAAATAATTACAAATTATAAACATATATTAAATTATAGTAAAAATATACAAGTGAACAATAATAAAAGTCCAGATATTTGTTTCCCAAACATTTCCCCAAAGCTTATTATAAATTGATAAATTTAACTAATGTCTGAAAAGTGTGGGAGATCACCAGATCTGTAACAGAGGCAGTTCCAAAACCAGAACTAGCAGACAAGGAACAGGAGTATTTCTGAAGCATTCTTTTTACTTCCAGAGTACTGTGAGATAAGAAAATAATTTGAATTAACATCAGTTAAAAGGATGAACAGTATGAGATAATTTCTCTATGAGGAAATGTCACAACATTTCAACTTTTTGGTTTAGAAAATTAACCAAGTATAGAGAGGACATTATAGAAGTGAACAAAATTATTCATAGTAAGAAGAAAATGGCTTGGAAAACGCCTCTCTTGATTTTGCATAATATTAGGTATTCAGGTCATCCAATTAAGCAGAATGGTAGGAAATTCAGAACAGATAAAAGGAAACACTATTTCACATAGCATACCGTTAAACAATGGAATTTGATGCACTGGATGTACTGATGACAGCCAACTTGGCCAACTTCAAAAGCAAATTAGACAAATTCATAGAGGATAAGGCTATCAGTGAGTACTACTTATATATATTTCTTCTGGTACCATAACAAATTATTGCATTTATATCCTGGTTGTGAATTTATCCTAGTTAGTCACCATGAAGACAGAATGTTGTCCTAGATAGGCCTTGTTCTGATTCACTATTTCTTATCTTAGGTTCTTGTGGTTTTGGACCACAACTGTTGGAGCTGCATCCAGCTTGGTTTATGGTTTTATCTTCCTTTGTGTACTTATTTTTGTTTTTGTTTTTGCTTTTGAAGTGATGTATCCATTAGGATAGCACCTGGGCAGACCTATGCGTTTATGGCTATTTACCAACTTTACAAGGCATTTTCAATGAAATTGTTATGAAGTGTCCATTGAAAAGTGGAAAGTGGAAGCTTCTTCACGGCATACAAACCTGACATTCAGATTGTGTTCAAAGTGATTTTTTTTCTTTTCTTTGAAAAAAGGAAGGAATCAGTACAGAGTTGCAAATATATTTGAAACACATAATACCCTAATAATATTTATTATCTGCCCATCACTAGAAAATGCCTAAATTAAAAAGAAGAAAAATCCCTAAAACTCTTATCAAAGCTTAGAAAATTAGATTAAAAAGTACAACTGATCTGGGATTGCAAATGATATGGATCTGGGGTTATATATAAATATATTTTGCTTTGCAGTAACTTGCAGAAGGCATTGAAACAGGAGAAGAAATCATACAATTCACTGATTAAATTGTCTGTAACCATTTGTTTTCACTGGGAATTCAAAAGGCAGGAGTGAGTGTACATTTGGATATACAACTGTTACTTTAAAAATGCCTTGCAACATTGATTTAGAGGGCCTTCTTAGTTTTGTAAGAAATCTGGAGACTTGATTACATCTAACCAAATAATGGTCAGTATTAGTCAGTTGAGGATAAGCCAACAATTGTTCTTTTAGTTCCTGAGGCAATACAAAAAAATTGAAGATTCCAGAGAGTTAAAACCAGCATTTTCATTAGTTTTATAAAGCTTATAGGGGTCAGGTAAACATCCCCTTTAGAGTTTCAGTGAAAAATTCCAGGAGGCCAAAAGTTACTTCCTACATGTTGTTGAAGCCCTTTGGAATTTCCTTTTTTAAAGGGGGAAAAGAAAAAGAGTTAATGTTCATAGGAAAGCCATGTTTTATTATAGTGAAGTTTGCATATTACATACTCTTTGCAGTAGCTCTAAACTTAATTATAAACCAGATGGCAGTTTGATTTAAGAATTCAGTCTTTGAACAAAGTAGTTGAATCAGGAGGCCTAATTGTAAGCTTAGATAACCAGGCTAAATGCAACATTGGTCTTAACTAGGATAGACTCACTGAAATGAACTAGTCTTGCATACCTCAACTGATATAAATCCTGCTGATTTCAATGGGTCTACTCTAGGTAGGAGTAGCATTGAATTTAGCCCCTGTAGCCCCTAACAGTTTGTGACTGTTAAGTGAAATCAGTGGAATTCAAAGATATAGCCGTGTTAGTCTGTAGGATCAGTATGTAGAGAGATCTTATAGCACCTTTGAGACTCACTGAAAGAAATAAATTGGCAGTATGAGCTTTCATAGACTAAAGTCTACTTCCTGAGATGCATTTGGTGGAGTGAAAGCCAGGGACAGACATATATATGCCATTGGTATGTGCAAATGTCAATTCTAATTCAAAATCCTTTGTGTATGGAAATGAAGTGGCAAAGTCCAGTTTTAACAGTAGTCATTTGTGAACAAAGGCATTAGGAATTAGTCTTTGTGTGTGATTAGAAACTAGCCTGTAGGTTAAGAGAATAAATGAGTGTAGGATGGCCTCATGAAGATGGAGTCAGAGAGTGTTGAAATGTGTGTCGTGTGCCAGGAAGCCATTATCTTTGTTCATTTGATTGCTTAGGGACTGTAATTTGTAGATGAACTCCCAGTTCTGCTGTTTCTCTTTCTAATCTGCCTTTGTAGTTCTTTTGTTCAAGGACTGCTGTTCTGAGGTCTGAGATGGAATGCCAGGGAGAGTTAAATGTTCTGCCACTGGTTTTTGTGCAATCCATTACTAATGTCTGACTTATATCCATTTATCCTCTGGCACATTGACTGGACTGTTTACCCAATGTAGAGTGCAGATGGGCATTGATGACATAGTATGGAATAAATCACATTGGAGGATGAGCACGTGAAAGTACCCCTAATATTGTGGGTGATGTCATTCTGTCTTGTGATGACATTTCCTGGATAAATGTGCAGGCAGAGTTGTCATCTTGGTATGTGGTAAGGCTTGGTACTTGTGTCTCCATCTGTGCTATGTGTCCTCCTGTAGGTAAGTACCTGTTTGAGGTTGGGCTGTTTGTAGGTGAGTGAAGGTCTACCACCAAGAGTCCTTGAAAGAGCAGTGTTATTGTCCAGGATGGGTTGTAGTTCATTGATGATGTGCCTGAGTGGTCTCAGTTGGGAGGTGTATGTGACCACTTGTGGGGTTCTATCATTTTTTTCTCTTCAATCTGTTCTTAATAGATCAGACCTGGCTACAGGTCTTGTCTTGCTTATTTGGTTTTTACTTCATGTGATGGGTACAGAGTTTGAGGAATGCTTGCTCTAATTCCTTGAATTTGGCAAGGAATTGTGAGTCTGAGCAAATGCAGATGTTTCAGTGGGTTTGGCTATAGACTATGGATATGGTGGTGTTCGGGGTGTGTTCAGGGTGGAAACTGGAGGCATGTAAGTACATGTAGCAATCTGTGGGTTTGCGATATTGTGTGGTGCTTATATGTCTATTTTGTATCTGTTCTGTGGTGTCCAGAACGTGAACTTGTAGATAGTCCAGGCTGAGGTTGATGGTGGGGTTGAAGCTGTTGAAACACTGGTGAGATTGAAAGATTTAATAAAGATAATTTTTTTAAAAAAAAAGAAAGAAAGAAACACTGGTGAGAAAAAAAAGGTGTTATTTGTAGTTGGATCCTCCATCAGAGTATGGGCTGAAACAGATGGCCATCCTGCCTCTTTGACCTCCATATCAGGGCCATGGCAACTGCATGCCGCAGCCCTGATCTGGCATTTTTCTGGCCCCAAAAGAAGCAGCAAAATGTTGCTCCTTTTTGGGATGGGAAAAGGGTGCCCTTTCTGCCGCTGCAGCGGCTTTTGGGGTTTCTGTGGCATGGCACATGTAAATGCTGTGTGGTCAGTGGGGTGGCATGACACCTGCTTGGGGGAAGCGTTGGGACATATGCAGTGTGTATGCCACACCCCCACGCCACCCCACAGCCAGCATTTTTTGCCGGTCGGTTTTGGCCCTATATTTCGTAAGCAAACAAAGACTTGAGCTTGTTTTGAGCTTCTGCAGATAGCATAAAACAAAGAATGTCTTCTCAGGATAACCTGTTACCTAGGAAAAGTTTTAAAATGCCCCTAAATCGTATTTTTGATGGTAACTTTCTTACAAAATATGAGATGGGAAACAGACTGGTTTTCCCCTCCTGTGCGGCATATTTACATTTATATTTGTGCTGGCCAAATGGCCGTAATAAAGTTGTTGTTGTTGTTGTTATTATTATTATTATTATTATACATTTATATTGTGTGCATATGTGATGGCTATTATGAACTAGTGGATAGACAGGAGAAGAATAAATACCAAGGTAAATAACATGGTCTCATCTGGAATACTTCATGTAGTTCATTTGTCATTTGTACAGAATTGTTTTAACCAGGCAAAATGGTCAAACAGATCCATGTCAGAGAATAAGATTTAGCTTGGCAGAATGTTTTGCTACAGCTTTTGACAAAGAACATTGATCTTTTCCACCTTTCTAAAGTTGATGACAAAGAGCCAATGAAACCATAAAGATTCTGTTTATTTTATTATAAAATGAACAGACTGTATTTTTTTGTGAAAATAATGGATTGACTCTAGCAGCACTGAAACACTCTAGGCTCTACAGTGAGCCTAGAATGACACAAACACAAAAAATTAAAAGGAAAGAAAAGGTTCTTTGTGGTAAGCTCTAAACCACAGTTAACATTCCCACTTTCCCTTGGGCTGGTCTTTCTCCATCTACAAAAATAAGTGCTATATTAACTCCTTCAAAACAGTTGCAATAGTACAGTAGCTCTCTTTCTGGCCTTGAAGAGCACCATTTCTGCAGATATTTTCAGAACAATAGTTTGAGCAAGTGGTGGAAACCTTTTCTCATACTGTTCAGAAATCTGTGAAAATTGAGGGGGTTCTACAGAAGAAGAAACGCCAACGATGTAAAACAGAATAAGCTGTTTTAGGGGCTGAACAGACCATGCCTAAAGAGTGGTCTGCAGCTGCCCCTTTCAGTGCCGGACCAGGGCCGTGGCAACTATATGCCACGACCCCGATCTGGCCTTTCCGTGGTGCAAAAAGCAGCCGCAAAAAGCAGCTCATTTTTTGCTACAGAAAGGGTGCCATAGCTGCTGATGCCGCATCTTTTTAGCATTCCTTTGGCACTGTGTCATCTGGACGCAGGGGCAGAGAAGTCACACTGGCATGGGAGCGGAGTTGGGTGTGCATCTTGCAGATGCCATGCTCCCACTCTGCCTCAATGCCGGTCGTTCTCGTCATTCTAGCGAGGCTGTCAGTTTGTTAAATCTAGTCATAACAGTATATGACTAAGATATATGAAAACCCTTCTGGTTTTTCCTTGCTAAATCTCTCTCTCTCTCTCTCTCTCTCTCCCTCTCTCCACCCCTTTTTTTGGTACATGGGGTTCCCCATTTATTTTTGAAATACAGTGGTGTTTGTTCATGTAAACCAGCATTGTGTAGTGGTTTGGGCATTAGACTATGACTCTAGACCCCAGGGTTCAAATCCCTACTCAGTCATAGAAACCCACTTGTTGTCTTTGGGCAAGTCACACGGTTTCAGATTAAGCCAAACCTCTTCTGAACAAATCATGCCAAGAAAACCATGTGCTAAGTTTATCTTAGGGTTGCCATAAATCAGAAATGACTTGAAGGCACATGACAACAACACTATCGCTAATGTGTTTGGTCAGTTATAGGGGGAAATAGGGGCAATAGTTATAATCCATTTGTTCCTATAGGTTGGACATGACCCAGGCAGAGATGTGAGAAATGGAAATTTTTCTGATGCTATGTATTTTTTTTTTAAAAAATGTTCTTATGATATATCATTATCGTCGTCATCGTCTTCTATATTTATAGTTATCAGAACTGTTATACTTTGGTCAGTCAGATGCAAAATACAGTGAGCATGCTTGCCATCCATGGATTTGAGCATCTGCAGACAGCAAGTGTCACTGATTTTAATGGCCACAAGTGCAGAGGGTCATGGTTTTTGCCATCTGTGGGGAGGGATCCAGAATGGAACTCTCACAGATAAGAAGGGCCCTCTGTATTGGTTATGAATTTCTAATAATTGTTCAGAGGAACAGACTAACAAATGAACACACCACTAAGCTTGTTTCTATTTCATAAAATTTCTTGCTTCTCAGTCATAAATACAAGTAATTAAGACAAAATGTGATAAGTTGCTTATGCCCATAGACTCATACCCATTCTTTAGTGAAACATAATGTTCACCTAATTGTATTCAATTTTTTCTCCACTTGAACTGGAAGTAATAGATATATATCAGACACAGTTTTCTATAGATATGCATCCTTTAAAAAGTGTTGTTTCAAGTATAGTAATACTCAGTTAAATACAAGGGAAGTATATGCTATTCTCTTTATGTTATTACAAATATTTTAGTAAAATCATTTCCATATAGCACTTTCTGTGTATTTGAGTACAGGTGGAGTGCCTTTTATTTGAAATTCTGAAATAAAAAATATTCCAAAATTTGAAACTTCAGGAGCTACAACAGAAGTAGTGTCATATGTAGATTTGCAAGTCTCGAGAGGAACATGAGGCTGGAGGTAGATGTGAATGAGTAACCAGGAGTGCCACCACTGCTGCCTCAAAGGCAGAAGCAGGTGGCTGAAGAGCTCTGTGGAGATCTAGACAATAACATGTCTACACCTATAAATGGTGTAGTATTTGCTGGTTGCAGACACACATGAGATTTCAAAAACCTGCTTTTGAAAAGAAGAATAGAGTGAAACCTTCTGATCACTAGGGTGTGGTGGGAGGAAGCAAGTGGCATCAGAAGTTGATTGGGGATGGTACCCAGGAAGAGTGGCCTCAACAAGAGCTGCAGACACTGATGGGCAGCCTGAAATCCAAGTTGCTCTCTCTAACCACATCTCTCTGCAGCCCACCGATACTGCACCATTTATTTCTATATAGGGTACCTGAGCACAGGAGATGTCTGGGGAGCCCTCCAGCCACCTACTTCCATCTTTGACATGGCAGCAGTAGTGATGGTCCCAGTCATTCATTCTCAAGGTAAAAGTGGGCGGTTGGCAAATATTCTCCCCATATAATCCGCCCCGCACACTCAGGTCAGCAGGGAAAAATTTGCTGGAGGTCCCAACTGTGCAATATGTGAGGACCTTGCAACGGGCCTTTTCCATCTCAGCCCCACGAATATGGAACAATCTCCCTGATGAGCTCCACTCCACCACATCTTTAGACCTTTTTAAGAAGAATCTCAAAACCTTCTTCTTTTCCCAAGCTTTCCCCCCATGAGATGTGACTTTGGTTATTTTCCCCTCTGTCTTGGTATCGACTGTGACATGTTTCTGGATTCCCCCACTCAGCTGGCTGAGTATTAGGTTTTTATATGCTGTTTTTATATATAGTTTTATTGATTGTACTGATTATTATGTATTTTATATGAATTTGTACGCCGCTTTGATCAAATTGGAAAAGCAGGATAGAAATAAACATTATTATTATTATTATTATTATTATTATTATTATTATTACTACTATTCCAAAATCCAAAAATATACAAAACCCAAAATGCTTCCAGTTGGAAGCATTTTGGATAAGAGAGACCCAACCTGTGTAACATAAACCAATTGTACCAAATTAGATATCATTATTAATATAGTTGGAATATTTTTGAGAAAATTTGGAGATTTTCAGAAATTTTTTCAGATGTACAGTTTTTAGAAAACCCGCATTACTAGACCCAGACAAAGTTAAACATTTACAGTTGCCATCACTTTAATGTTTAACTTGGTCTGGATTATGTGCAATATGTTTAAAAATACTTTAACTGAAAAAAATCATACTGAAGTACTCTTGTTTGGGTTGTGTTCTTTTCAGTGACCCATTTTAACTGTGTTTTTGGTTTGTTTTATGTTTTAATTCCATTTTATGTTTCACTTAATTTATTTAATAATAATTAATTTTGCCACTTTTTATTTCCTTTAGTGTTATTTGTTGGCAGAAAGGCAGGATATTAATTCAGTTAATTAAATTAAGTTACCATATTGGTGTGGTTGAAGTTAAGCTATTTCTGTTCCCCAGAGAAATATAAAAGGGGCAGGCGACCACTAACTTTCTGTTTTCTGACACCCTCAGAAAAGTAGGCAGAACAACAGCTTTGACTGTTCATGCATTTTTCTGTTTGTAGTTCTCACTGGCCTTCCCTGTAAATCTCATGCTAGATATGCTAGGATTTCCATGCTCTAAGATGAATATTTAAAACCAGTAGTTGATAGAGTGCTTCTACATTGTCTTTCTTTATAGTCCTCTTCTAGAGGGGTTACAGAGAGTTCAATGCTATTTCCTTGTTTGTTGAACAGTACATTAGTTCCCTTGCCATACCTCTTGGTAGATGAAAATAATATGTTTAGTCTGAGGTGTGTAGGTAAAAGTTTCAGACAGATGTTTCCTATAAACATGAAAACTGAGTGTTGCTTTTGTTCCTCAGAATATAGTATGAGGCATAAGCTGAGTTGTGAAAAGATTTGCCCATGCAAATGGAAGTGCATTTAATGTAAACTTTTCTCTGATGTGTGGCATTTCTTTGCCAGTTTCATAATGTGAACTTCACTACCTTAAGATAACACCCCTCTTTCATTTTGTAATGGGTAAGAAGCTAAGGAGGAAAGAAGAGGAAAAGAGACACTTGATATGGACATATAACATTTCCCTTGGTTTGTTTTTGTAATGGCTTTTGAATAAAAAAAGATGTGGTCATCAGATACAGCCACATTGTTTCACAGTCACAGAGTTTTGAGTTAAACAATTAAAAATGACAGTATAAACTTAAAGCTATGTGGATTTTCAGACTAAACAAGGAGTCCTTTGAATTTTCAGTTTATATATATTTAGTATGATTAATTTTTATGTATAACAATACGTAATAACAACAAATAAATACAACCAGAAAAGAAAATAAAGAAAAAAGGAAAACAGGAGGAAAAACAAAACCAGAAACTGCAACACTGTCAGTCCAGGAATACAAACATTGTTTTTAAGTTGAGCTGTATGCAATTATTATACAATATCCTTTTAATTGCTTAATTGTTGGGGTCCCCATAAACTGAGAGAATGCTTCAGAGCACATACTTTGTTGTCATTGTTGCTGCTGCTGCTGCTGCTGCTGCTGCTGCTGTGTGCCTTCAAGTCATTTCCGACTTATGGTGACCCTAAGGCAAACCTATCATGGAGTTTTCTTGGCACCATTTGTTTAAAGGAGGTTTGCCATTACCTTCCCCTGAGGCTGCGACTTCCCCTGAGTGTGTGACTTGCCTAAGACCACACTTTTTATTAAAGACAATATTTGGTAACCTTAAAATAGATACTTATTATTCTTGCTAATTAGAAGAATTGCAGTAGAGGAAACACAAATAGTTTTGGCCCATAGTTTCAATTGCAATGACAAATCTGGCCCAGCATCACTGTGTCTCACCTCATGCTCTCCTATTTCCTTGGAATCCATGCCTCTGGGTACTACCAACTATTGCCATCTTGAATCCAAAAAACATGGATCTTGAAGACTGATTCCCAGATTCTCAAGATTACACTGCTCTTTTCTCAGACTGTTGTGCCGATTTAGAAAGTCTATGTTAAAATTAAGTACTGTACTCTAAAGGAAAGAACTGTGCATAATATTGAACTGGCTGAATCAGTCAAATATTTCACATCTTGCAAAACATTCAGAATGTTAATTTTCTCAGTGAAGTAAAAGTATTGTTTCAATCTATTATTTTATCATTTTTCAACATGGAACTGTGAAATGTGAGACTAGAACTGAGTGATTTCTTGAATGGTATACTCATTTCTTACTCTGCACTTCAATTATTTTTCCAGGTATGTCTTGCATTCCTGAAGTAGTGCCTAAATTTTCCAGGAGAGCAATACAGTGATTTACAAAACAGGTGAGTAAAACACAGGGTACATTTTCATAAGCTAAATAACTCTGAACTTGGAAGATGGAAACATCTCTCTTTATGGTCAGCAGCGAACAGCATTTGTCTGTCAGATTACACAAAGAGTGGAGGAAATCAGGCAGATAGCTTTTGTGTTGTAGATATCATTTGGCAATCATAAAGTTTATTTGCAGAAATCTACAACATTAACATTTCATTTGTTACCTCTACTTGAAAAACCTCCCCATGTTTTCAAATTTGACGAACCTGGAAGTCTCTTGACCAGGCATCAAATATCAGAAAAGAAAGGTCGTGGCAGACCAGCTATTGTCCCATCCGTTCTTTTTCCTTCTCTTTATAACTGAACTTGTAGAGTTATATCCACCCAGACTTTTAAGGTACATCAGGTCCTTGGTATCTGCCAGAGTTGGGTTCCAGGACTTCCTGTGGATACCAAAATCCGTGGATGTTTGAGTCCCATCAAATACATTGGCATAGTGAAATGTTGTTCCTTACCTAAAATGGCAAAATCACGATTTCTTATTTGAAATTGATATATTTTTTAAAAATATTTTCATGCTTTGGATGCTTGAATCCATGGATGAAGAATCCGTGGATATGGTGGGATGACTATTCATTTTGATTTTGTGCTTGTTTTTGTTTGGCTGTTTCATACTTAGTGCATTATTTATTGAGATTATTTAATCACTTCTTGATTATTAGTTTACATTCTATTTTTCTTCAAGGGGTTCAGGGTAGCCTATTTGTTTCTTCTGAGTCCCATTTTATCCTCATAATGGCCTAAATTCGACATGGTGTTGGAACTGTAGAAGGACGTCCCCTTTCCATTGTCTCGCCACAGTTCCTTTTCTGCAGTCTTTGTCACATGAGACGGTAGTGGGGAGGATGGGGCCATCCATCCTACTGATTCTCAGATGGAAGCAATTCTGCCAGTCACAGTAGTATAAATTTAGGCTAAGAAATTGCCGTTAGTCCAAGCTCTCCAAGTGATCCTCAAGGCTAAGTGTGGATTTGAATCCATTTCTTCCTAGCCTTGTTCTGAAATGCTAGCGTCTAAAATCAAATATGTTAGGATTCCATCTTAAGTTCTTCCCTCTTCTTCCATTTGTTCTCTTCTCAAAACCAATTGTTGATTGTGTATATATCAACCAGCATCCAATTTTAGCATTATATTATTTAAATACCAGTGGAAGTAGATGGCTCTGCATGTGTTAAAATAGCCCTTAACTTTATATGCCAAATAATAACTCTCGATAATCAATAAAGGTTGATTTGATAAACCATAGCTTACAAGCAGAGTTATGCAGCTCTCAGAATTGGTCCACTTAATGCTCACCCAATCTTAACACACATTCTCTGAGGATCCTGATCCCCAAGGCATGTGTACTTAATGGTACATCCTTTCAGCCCCTTTTCCCTACCAGGGAAAGAGATGTATTGCAAGGAAGGAAACAGATCTCTATCCAACGTGAAGTTGAAGGTTTTCACGGCCAGCATCCATAGTTTTTTTGTGGGTTTTTTAGGCTATGTGGCCATGTTTATTCCTGACATTTCACCACATAGCCCAAAAATCCCACAAAAAACTAAAGATCTCTATCCCTTTCTTTTGAGCTTCCCTGTCCTGTCAACAATGTAATGGCTTGCTGTTGCTGTTTGCCTTAAAGTCATTTCTGACTTAAAACAGCCCTAAGGTGAAGTTATCACGGGCTTTTCTTGACAAGATTTGTTCTGAGGGTGATTTGTTTGTCTTCTTCTGAAGCTGAGAGACTGTGACTTGCCCAAGGTCATTCAGTGGGTTTCCCTGGCTGACTGGTGATTCAAACCCTGGTTTCCAGAGTTGTAGTCCGACCACTACAGTATGCTGGTAGGGAATTTTAAAAGGTGCTAAAATCCATTTTACCATAAATTGCATATAAAATATGCATTTTGGGATTAGATACACATAAGTGGCCCTGATTTGGGAGAAGAGATTTATGAATGAATATACCTATCTATTATTAATTAGTGAAGACAGGTTTAATCTAACAAGAATGAAAATACTTCTCCCCCCTCACCCTAGAGATTAGCACCAGGCACATCCTAGTAGCATCACAAAAAAGGGTGTTCTTGGTTATCAGTTTCATTCAGAATATATTTACGCATCAACAAAGTGCTGAATAATAAATTGTACTGTATTGATTTCTAGTCCAATAGCTTCACATTTGGACAAAGGTTCCAATTTTGAAGGAAAGCTATAATAAAGGTTTTCATATCTTGCTTATTTGTTTTCTTTCATACGTGTTTTATTTTTATTTTTATTCCTTGATTTCTTGTCTCATATACTTATGTTCTTTGAAAATGTATTTTAAAATCCCCATGTATCTCATGTTGCAGAAGCCAAACATTCTGATATTTGGAAAGGAGTGACCTAAGCAATTTGGGACAGAAGTGATATCATCTTTGGACTCTGTCCAATCTTTGTAGCCTATAACTCTTAACATTTTGAACACGAAAGTCGCCCCCAGAGTATATTTCAGGCTCTGTTGTGTGAGATGAGATCAGCATCTTGCATGCAGCAGAAAATTACTCTTTAATTACCAACAATAAATCAGACCAGCTTCTTTTAAAAACAAAAACAAAAATACTCTCTTCACCAAAATTAAGAGTATTATTTGAGTGATAATAAATTGACAAATACTGGACAGTAATTTAAACCATTTGCTGGGTACCACTCATGTAAATTGTTCTAGCAAGAGAGCTGACATTTGTATAGTCGACTTGTTGACTTTTTGACATTTTTATCTGATTAAAGAAAAGCAGATTGTTGATATTCAAATAACTATTGCTTTGTGATGCAGAAATTATGATAAGCAAATAAATCCATTTCGCTAGCAGAAGGATAATGAACCCCTGTCTGCTGTTCTACTAATGAACACACACTATTGAATGTAACATTTTGTTATTGTAACCTGCCACTAAAATACACATACACTATAAACTATGCAGTTGCCCTCTCTTTGCTGGGAGCCTGTTTCAGGTGCCATAGGTCAGTGGCAGGCAGGAAAAATTCCACTGCATGGCCAGAACTCTGCTTATCTGATGTTGGATATATTTCCAGACTCTTTCATATTGCCTCTATCTGTTAAGAGTCCTGCCATTCAGAGCCTTTTACACTTGTGTATGTTTACATGCCTTCAGGTCATCTGTTGACTTTTGGCAACCACATTAATTTCATAGGGTTAGGCAAGGAATACTTGGAGGTGGTTTTGCCAGTTCCGTCCTGTGAAAAATACCTTACAGCTCCTGATATTTGTTTGTGTACTAAATACTAACCAGGGCTGATGAAGTTCAGATAGGATCTGGTGTCTTTAGAGTATTTAGTCTTACTAGATCCTTATAAAATATATGTCATCTATGTAAAATGTATTATAAAATCTTAGTAAAACAATACAGGATGAACATCTCTTATCCTGAAATCTGAAACACTCCAAAATTGGCTACATCAGTGGCTGAGACAGTGATACCTTTGCTTTCTGGTGGATTGGTGTAGACAAAGTTTATTTCATGCACAAAACTGATACAAATATTGTGTATAAAATTAAATTCAGGCTATGTTTACAAGGGGTATATGAAATATATACGACTTTTATATTTCTATATAGGTGCCATCTCCATATAATAATAGGTTTTATTTATATCTTGCCTCTTCCAAAGGATCGAGATGGGTTACAATAATAAAAATAAAAGTACATAAATAAAATACGTAAGTACATACATAATAAAATTCCATAATCCCCTTATTCCCCCCTATCTTAAAACTAAACAATAACATTATAAAATACAGATTAAAATGATTTAAAATAGACATAATTAAGCGAGACATCCTGGGACAGTTATAGGGCAATCCATATCAGTGGAACTGGGACAATCAATTAGGGAAGGCCTCAGGGAAGGCCTGCCAGAAGAGATCGGTCTTTATGCCCTTTTTAAAGCTGTCAAGAGAAGTGATATGTTGGATCTCTCCCAGCAGACTTTAAAGGTTATTACCTACACCTTGTACTGTGCCTGGAAACTAATAGGCAGCCAGAGCAGAGATTTTAGGAATGGTCGCCTCTAGATTTTCTGGTGACCAATCTGGCTACCATATTTTGAACTAATTGAAGTTTCCAAACTAGGCACAAGTGTAGCCTCATGTAGAGCACATTACAGAAGTTGAGTCAGGACATTGCCAGTGCATGTACCACCACTTCTAGGTCCCCTGGCTCCGGGAAGGGTCACAGCTGGCATATCAACTATATCAGCATCTCTCATTATGTTTATGCAAGTATTCCAAAATCTGAAAACATCCAAAATACTTCTGGTCCCAAGCATTTTGGATAAGGGTTACTCAACCAGCAGTACAAAAGAAAGTATTTTCATGGAGATCTGTGTGTGAGTATGCATGCATGCTCCCAAAAGATAATACACTTCAAAACTAAAGTGAAGTTTAATAACTTTTTAAGAGTTTGAAACATTTGCTCAATATGGGAAACATTCTTCCCTGCAGATAATGTGTTTTTGTTTGTTTATTAAGAAAAGTCAGGCTGGGGAGAACAAAAGGAAATTCAATACTTGGGAGGTTGAAAACAGCTATTGAATTCAAACTGGTTTTCCAGATCAAGTTAAGCATTTTTTCTTCCTGGAGATTGGACGCATTTCAGGTCACTTCCTGAGGCTGTCAAATTCATTATGAATGTGATAGTGAAAGGTTCTTGTGGGGAAGGGGGATGGCACACATGCTGAGGCAACTGTTTAAAAAACAACATAAATGTTCATAAAATTTGCTTTAGTTGCATTCTATCCCCAATGCAACTTTTGTTTTGTTTGCCTTCCTGCAAGCCACCATGTCTAAACTTTATTTCATTAACTAGTCAAGACATAGTGTTTCAGTGATTGGACAGCCTGTCTTTACCAAAATGTTTCATATTGTTATGTAAATTTCTGTTCCAGGTGCAAAGCAGCAAATGTTCTGCATCCTTTATCTCCTGAAGCTCTCTCTCTCTCTCATACACACACTAGCAATAGCAATAGCAAGTACATTTCTATACCGATTACTGATGTATTAGGCGGTTTACAAAGTGTAAGCTAATTGACCCCAATAAGCTGGGTACTCATTTTAGCGACTTATGGAAGGATGCCACACTGAGTTGACTTGGAGCCCCAGGCTAGTATTGAACTCACAATCTTGTGTTTTGTGAGTGAGTGGCTGCAGTACTCACTGCGCCACCAGGGCTCCTTACACATACATACACAGAAAGAGAGTTCTAGCATTTGTTTTAGGAGCCCTTGTGGTGCAGTAGTTAAATGCCAGTACTCCAGCCACAATGCTCTGAGTTCAATCCTGAGGGGCTCCAAGGTTGATTCAGGCTTCCGTCCTTTCGGAGGCTGGTAAAATGATTACCCATCTTGTTGGGGGCAATTTTCTTACATGTTGTAAACTGCTTAGAGACTGCTTAGTTCAGTATGAAGCAGTATAGAAATGTAAACACTAAATGCTGTTTTTGTTAGTATTGATGTTGACCAGGGAAAGGGGGTCGGTCACTCTGTTGGATCTTATTCCCTCCTTTATATGCAGTTCTACACAGTAGGGGTATTTGCCCAGATTTGACATATGGGCATACAAGAGGCAATCCAGCCTTCTTGAATTCCTGGATGTCCATGCCATTTTCTCCATATAATACCATTTTGTAATTTCCTAGCTATTAGTTTTTTGTGGGTTTTTCAGGCTATGTGGCCATGTTCTAGCAGAGTTTCTTTCTGACGTTTCGCCAGCATCTGTGGCTGGCATTCTTCAGAGAATGTTTTGCCTGGAAAATGAAGATGCCAGCCACAGATGCTGGCGAAACGTCAGAAAGAAACTCTGCTAGAACATGGCACACTAGCCCCAAAAACCCACAAAAACCTTCTCTTGACCCCTCCTCTTTGTCTAGCTATCGTCCGTTTCTCTTCTCCCCTTTCTTTCTAAGGTTTTGGAACGGGTTGTCTATTCGCGCTGTCCTGAGTTTCTTGAAGCCAATTCCATCCTTGTCCTCTTCAGTCTTGTTTCCGCCCAAGGCATTCTACAGAGACCGCTCTCACTAAGATCTCGAATGGCCTTTTACAGGCCAAGGCTAATGGCCTTTACTCTGTTCTCATTCTTCTCGATCTGTCTGCGCAGCTTTGCACTGTTGATCACTGTCTCCTATTGACATACTCTCGGCCTTGGGTTCTCAGACTCTGTTCTCGACTGGTTTAGATCTTACTTGTCTGGCAGATCTTTTGCAGTGTTGCAGGGGGTCTGACTTCTTCTCCTGTTCCCTTATCTGTTGGAGTTCCCCAGGGCTCTGTTCTGGGTCCCCTTCTGTTTTCTCTCTACCCACTGTCCTTAGGAAAACTCATCAGCTCTTTTGGTTTTTCCTACCATCTGTATGCCGATGACACCCAGCTGTATCTTTCTGCCCCTGACTTTTCGCCAAGGCTTGAACAGCAAGTCTCATCTTGCCTTACAGCTGTCTCGCAGTGGATGCGCCATCGGGGTTTGAAGCTCAACATGTCCAAGACGGAGCTCCTTGTCTTTCCTCCTAAGCCCAACCTTCAACACTCCTTTTCTGTCTCTGTGGACAACATTTCCATTCAACCAGTCCCGCAAGCCCGCAGTCTTGGTTTATCTTGACTCTTCTCTGTCGTGTATCCCTCAGATCCAGGACCACAGCCAAGGCTTGTAGATTCTTTTTGTACAATATTGCCAAAATCCGACCATATCTCTCCGCCTCTACTGCCA
The DNA here is from genome assembly GCF_019175285.1 of Sceloporus undulatus. Lineage (NCBI taxonomy): Eukaryota > Metazoa > Chordata > Lepidosauria > Squamata > Phrynosomatidae > Sceloporus > Sceloporus undulatus. The sequence goes on along the minus strand of NC_056523.1, from coordinate 292,086,753 downwards.
AGATCCTGGTCCATGCCCTAGTGATCTCAGACTTGATTACTGTATGTCCTCCTGGCTGGGCTTCCTCTTTCTCACCTCTCCTTTAATCTCTGTCCAGCATTCCAGCTGCACGCATTATCACTTCCACCCACCGTCTGACCACATTTCTCCGTGTTGGCATCCCTTCACTGGCTCCCTCTCCCTTTCCGCATTCAGTATAAGCTCCTGCTGTCGACATTCAAAGCCCTCCATGGACTGGCCCCTCCTTACTTATCAGACCTTCTTTCTCTTCACCTTCCCACCAGGGCCCTCCGTCTGGTATCAAGGGTTCCTGTCTCAGCCCAGGATTTCCTCTGCCCCATCCCGGATTCGCCCCTTTTCACTTGCTGCCCCTCACTCTGGACCTTCTTCCTCCACAAGCAGAGCCATCACTTCTTTAACCAGCTTCAAAACGGAGCTGAAAACCATCCTTTCAGAGAGCTTTCCCAGGCATCGCATAATTGTCGCTTACTATCTGATGTTCTGTTGTTGGCTGTTTATCGATCCATTTCCTGTATTCCTATGTACTGTATATGTATTATCCTACTTGTGATTATGTATTTCTCTGGATAATTGATTAACCATCCATTATGAAGCCTTGCCCTCCCTCCAGTCCATCTGCCTTGGTCCCGACCTCGGAGGTTGAGAGGAACTGCTGGACCTCTTACCCTTTCCCTCCACCACTCCCTTCTCCTTCTGTGTCATGTCTTTTTAGATTGTAAGCCTGAGGGCAGGGAACCGTCTAACTAAAAAGATTGCATGTACAGCGCTGTGTAAATTTACAGCGCTTCATAAATAAAGGTTAATAATAATATAATTAATAATGGATGCCGGCCATGAAAGACTTCGACTTCCTAGCTATTCATTCTTAAAGGCTGAAATGCCTTTGTTAAGGCTTAGTTACTGGCAAGAAAATCTTTACTCGGACTATGTCAGTCTTTTATTCCTTTGGTCCCATCTGTGGGACTGTGACTGACAGAATTCTACCATGAACTGAAATGAGGTTTACCATTCTTGACATAGAATTGGGCGACTTTCGCAGACCGAGGGCTATATTTCTGCTCCTCACCCCCTCAATCCTCTAGGACAGGGGTAGGCAATCTTTTTGAGCCGGGGGCCGGGTTGCTGTCCCTCAGACAACTGGGGGGCCGAAGCCAAAAAATAAATAATTAAATATTTTTTAAAAAATTACATATATAAATAAACCAGGACAAATGTGGACAAAATTTTCAAATGGAAGACACTTTTTTAAAAAATGGAGGACACGCGGAAAAAATTGCTGATTTTTTAAAAAATGTTATATAATGCATGTTTCTGAGGCTTCTATAGACAATTGCCCCCCAAGGCCCTACCGGCAATCGGCGGCAGGACGGGCTGGGGCCGGTCCCAAGCCTCACCGGGCTGCATCCGGCCCGCGGGCCGCAGGTTGCCTACTCCGCTCTAGGATCTGCTCAGTTTGCCAAAAATATCAAAGGGAAGACCAAACTGGAAGTTGATTTTGGGGCCCTTTCTCACTACACAATTACACTCACGCCCTCGCCAATCGTGGGCTTGCCATCTGCAGGTGGAGTATCCACAGATGGCCCTCCCTGCCCCTTTCTTTCCGGTGGTGGTGCAAACATTGGCTGTGCTACCATTGAGAAAGGGGGCTTGAGGCCAATGTTTTTTGTCATCCCGGGGGGGGGGGTCCAAAATGGAACCCGTCTGGATATGACGAGCTGACTGTAGGCCTGTAATTCTATTCTATCTCTCATGGCAACACATAGTTTAAGAGGGAATACTTATAGATCCCCCCCCCCAGAATGCTCTGGTTCTCACCATACTACAAACCCCAATTCCATGGGATGAAACTATAGCTGTCAAGGACTCATAGTACAGCGCGCTCGTGTCATACCGGGGCGCGCCGTACGCGGCTTGAGCATACGCGGGGCTTGAGCATAGGTGGAATTTGCCTTACGCAGAGGGATCCGGAACGGTCCCGCGTAAAGCGAGGACCCACTGTACTATAATTATCTAGTTTGAAAGGGCCCCTGACTGTTAAAACAGGGAGTTACCTTATTGTTAAATAGTGAGGTGGCTCCAAAGCTCTCTGGCTGAGAATTCTAAGTACACTTCTCTAAAATGCAATTATCAGAATTCCCTAGAACGTTGCCATGGATGTTAAAGTGGAATCATAACACCATAAACTGTTAGTGTGGATTTGATCACACATAGCTTTTAAGCTGCTGTAAAAAGTTCGTAATGCGCCTTTGGAGATACCTATGACACCCTGCTGTCTCCCTTTCTTCACTACCTTATCTTTGACGGTAGCCTGCACTTTGCCATTAATGAGGAACACTCATCAATAAGCTCCTAATTGTATTAGTTATCAGCTGCAGTAAATTATCCTGTTGCTGTTCTAGGATTATGTGGTTACATGGTGATAGTCTCCTCCTCCCTCCATCCCCGCTCCCCTTCACTATTCCAGTCAGCCAGGGTTTTTTTGTTTTTTACTATCTTTTATTTTTAAAAACCATAGAGTTTAAAACCATGGAGTTAGCATAACTCCATAATGCATTTTTAAAAACCCTGTGTGTGCACCTGCATGCATGCACAAATGACACGGCATGTTGGGTAAGCCATAGGATAGAGAGTTGGGTTAAGGATGAGGGTGGAAGCGATGTTGTATGTACTTTCCTTTAGTAATGCATCTCGTTGAGAATGTGGATCTTGTGATAAAGTCTTGTGAAAGGGCTCCTGGTTCTGAAAAAGGAGTTTCTTTTATGTTAAGCAGTGCCAAGATCTCTATGACTATTTCAGAGGCTTGTAGACAAGACAATTAAGGGTGATCTTGGGAGATGGTTGGAGGGGTACAAAACAGCTTTGAGAGGGCTGCATGCCAATCCCTGGCACAGAGGAGGGATTCATTACTTGAATTTTGCAACAAAAAAAAAAAAACACAAAAAAAAGGGGAAAAAGAATGGGTGCCCTTTGAATAGAACAGATTTATTTTCCAGAGAAAGAATGCACCTCCATCTGGCTTTTGGAGATCTGCCCTCCCCAACAATGTATCTTTCCCTATTCAGTGGAGTCTCCACATTTCTTATGGAACGTCTCAGGCGTTAGAGTTAACATTGTAGAAAGATGTGGCAGAACAGTTTGTTCCTGCCATTCTTATTTGACCATTTCTATGTTTGGCTCAGTTCAGTACAATCATCTTGGCACCATCTTTACTAGTGAAAAATAACAGCTTAAATTGAAAATTGTTCTGATAGACTTATAAGTACATGTACATCATATCACATCATTGACTTTTTTGTCCAATTTAGTTGGCCCATAATTGGCATCTGAAGGGTTATTTGCAAATTTATAACCCTATGAAGTTAAGGGGTCACCATAAGTCAATAGGAAACTTGCAGGTACACACACATTCAATATTTTACTTACTACATACTGTAGTCACTGCCATTGTTGATTTTACTCTCATCTGTTGAATTGCACTGATCCAGTTTCAGCTTCCCTGGGTTCTTCCAGGTTGACTGTGCTTGAGCATAGCACAAGGCTCATACTTTTCAACCAGCTTCATTTAGGCCTCCACTCACTGCCTAATAATTGGATTTCAAAAAGAAGTCATTGCTTCAGATACAGTCCATCTGTTTTGTTAAATGCCCAGCTTGTAGACATATCACATCCCCCTTCTTTCCACATTGCTCCCTGCAATAACCGGTTTAATTGTCACAGGCTCCTAAGAGCAATCTGATTAGCAGATGTTAAGAGGAGACATTTTCAGCAGGTTCTTGGTGTGAAGTGGTAATTTGAGAGGTCTGTGTATGGGCTTGCTGAAGTCTGATTGATGGGTTGCCTGGCTTGACTCTGCTAGTGCTTTGAAATTACAATCATTTCCACCACCACCCGCCCCACTCCATCAAGACCAGGTGGAAATGTTTATTGGAGAGCAGCCAGAGTGCCATTTGTACAGCTGGAAGGCTGCTGCTCTCCATAAGCAAATCAAGACAAAGTTAATAACTCCTCCCTTTTGAAAGCATACCAGCTGCATTCATATTCACTTTTGTTGTTGTATGAGGTGTATTGACTTAGAATTAAAGAGGGGAAGGACCTTATTGTGTTATCTATTGCGTCTCTGCTAAAGCACCATTGCTCCATGGAGTAAATTACTCAGAATGATTTATATTCTAACCGAAAGGGCAATGTTTTAAGAGCACTCTTGAATTAGGATGCATTTTCTTACATTTTCCCTGTTTAACAAGGCTTTGTTCTACAACAGTAAGTCTAAATTACATTGAAAGTCTATTTGACGGGCTGCCTTTTTATGCATGATTCCTAAGCCTTTTTAGGTACTTCACAAGTAACTGACATTGCTTTCAAACAAGTGGGAACTGCAGCAAAATGATGCAACCTAAGGTGACCCCAACCTTCCAGTACCATTAAGGCCTGACATGGTTTCTAATGAGGAGGGAGCAGAAAAGAATATCCCTGTCCTGGTTTCTCTGAGGGGATATGTTGTTAATTGCTTTCAAATTGACTTCAATTTATGTGATGCCATAATAAGAGGAGAGCCAGTGTGGTGTAGTGATTTGAGAATTGGGCTATGACTCTGGAGATCGGGTTTGATTCTCTGCTCAGCCATGGAAACCCACTGGGTAACTTTGGATGAGTCACATACTCTCAGCCCCAGAAAGCCTATCATAGGTTGGCTTTATGGTTGCCATAAGTCAGAAATGACTTCAAGGCATACAAACAACAAATCAATAAGGAGCCCCCAACTCTTTGTTATCATTGTGGTAATTGTGGTGGTGGGATTTCATGCTTCAGTGAGGCAAGAGGCTATGCTGATGGCAGAAGTGCTGCTGGTGGGGTCTCCCATGTCAGATAGGCTTTTGCTGAGGAGCCAGATTAAATATGCCAAATGACTACCAGGCGCAGCAGAGTAGTGGAAGGTGACACTAGCAGAGGTTCTCTCAGAGACAATGGCAGTGGCAACATAGCCAACACTTGTTAGTATGCCAGAAGGGGGCACCAGTAAATCACTTCTGAATCTCTTACTACCCTCAAAACACCCTATGATAAGGCAACCCAAAATGTGAGGGGATATAGCATAAGAGTCTTAACCCTCAGCATTTCATAGGCCTTGTACAGATGAGAAGAAAGGGATGGCCAGAGGCTGTCCCTTTCTTCTCTGCACCGTTGCTGTGGCAAACCACACAGCCCCGACAACGACCCACAGTAAAAGGAGCTCCGAAATGGAGCTTCTTGCTGTGACGACGCCAAGGCGTCATTTCCGCTGCACGTGTTGCGGTTACGTCATGCACGCACTGTGCTGTTTGGGCGTGGCGCACGGGTGACATAATCAATGCACATGCTGTGTGGACAGCGCCACATAACAATGGCGCTGTCCACATGAACTAGGGTTTGGGAGCATGCAGTTAATGCGCACTCCCGAGCCCTAGTTTTGGCCTGAGGGCACCACAAGGCGCCCATTTGTATCAGGCCATAGTTGCACAGCAATAGGGGTAGTTCTGGTGATGGCTGTAAGTCTATGGATAAATATGTACAAATACCTATTTGGAGCTTGAATTTTTGTGATATTCTTTTTTAAGAGGTACCTCTGTATACCCAAAGTTTTATGAAGCAGAGTGTTGCTCTTGCTGTTATGTGCCTTCCAAGTCAACTGACTGGCAATAGTGTTAATTCTGGCTTCTGATGACCTTATCCTGACAAGTTTTATTAAAGGAGATTTGCCATTGTCTTCCTCTAGGGCAAATGGCTAGAGAGACAAGCGTTCAAACCTAGGCCTCCTGGAATCCTAGTCCAACAATCTTATCAGACAGGCTGTTAGTATTTGCATGTTGTTAAATCCATTTTTAAAATGATAGTATAATGAAGATAGGAAAATTATAGATTGTTCTTAATAGTTGCTAGTTCATAATAAAGTTGTGAAATTTCAGTCTCATAATGATTCCTCTGTTTTCATAACTGCTTTTACAAGCTATTGTTCTTTTGTGCCTCAAATCATTTCGGACTTACGGTGACTCTAAGGTGAATCCATCATGGGGTTTTCTTTCTAAGATTGGTTTCAGATGGCATTTTGCTGTTGCCTTCTTTGAGGATGAGATGTGTGACTTGCCCAAGTTCAACCAGTGGGTTTCTGTGTCTGAGTGAAGATTTAACCCTGGTCTCCTGGGTCCATTAGACCTCAGTTATGTGTAATTATGTAAGGTTGTTTATTCTCTAAGATCAAGGGTATTATGTTACTTTTCATGGAATACCTTTCATGTCTGTCTGTCTGACCCGACTAACTCATGTGAGTATGATACATTAATTTTAGAATGTATACCACAGCCCATATGGATTCTGTCTCTGATCTACTGCCAGCTGATGTCACAACTATGTATTATTAGGTGTCGTATGAAATATGTTCTTGGATGATCAGTAGTATAATTGAAAGTGTGTGTGTTGATCTAAGAAAAGTGATATACAGTGCTAGATTTCTTAGCAAATAATGAAGAGCTCTGATGTATCAGGCTTGGAATCCATCTGTCCTGGCACCCTTAATGGGACCAGCCAGATGGTTCTGGGAAGCCCTTTCTCCTGTTCCTTGGTTTCCCAACCACTTTAACTCACAGATACTCAGTCTCTGAACATGGGTATTCACTAGACTTGTCTTACTTCATTTTTGTGTACCTTCAAATCATTTCTTACTTATGGCAACCCTAAGACAATCCTATCATGGGGTCTGCTTGTGCAAGATTTGTTCAGGGGAGGTTTGCCATGGTCTTCCCCTGGGTTCCAGTGGGTGTCTTGCCCAAGCTAGGAAAACAAATCCAGGTCTCCAGAGTCATAGTCCAACACTCTAACCACTACCTCACAATGGCTAGCTGTATCTTTTTTCCTTTTCCTTTTCCTCTTTTGAGATAGGATAACAGTACTCAAAATAGCCAGAAGATGTATATTATTATTTTCTATTTATTCATTTTATTTGAGGATTTATATCCTGCCTTTCTCCCACAATTAAGTAGTAGTTCCCAAACTTGGGTCTCCAGATGTTGCTGGACATTGCTTTGCAGAAGCTCCAGCCAGTGTGGCAAGTAGTCATGACTCTAAGGACACACCTGGGAACTCCAGTCTGGGAGCTACTGTTTAAAATTTTCAACTTTGCCTGATCATTCTAATAGCAAGCAGTTGCTGAGTGCCAAGGAAACTCTTAACCACTATTAACATACTCAGGGGAATGTCAGCCTTTGCAGAAGTATTTTAAAAAAGAAAAACCTTGGGAGAAGATGCAGGGTTTTTAAATGGTTCAAAATAGTCTATGAGGACTATGTAAGGCCAATGGCCACAAATGCTGAGATTTTTATTGGGGAGTGGGTGGGAAGAAATGAAGACAACAAAAAAAATCACTGGTGAAGTAGAATGGAATAGAGTACCACAGAAGAGGGCTTGGCTTGAGTGAGTGGCACACTGAACAGGAGCATGCTAGGGTGGCCACATTTTGTTTTGTGTGAACTACCAAGAATATTTACATTTTTAAAACCTGGAAACCTACTCATCTTCTCTAAAAGTACCTGACATGGTTAATAAGTGAGGTGTCTCTTCAACAATTTCAACAAACATCTGCTTTTTAAACTGAACTGTTGTTCAAACATTAAATGTTTCCATTTGGGTCCCTGAGCACGCAGAGTGAGTGGGAATAATTTAAAAAGAGATAAAGGGAAATCATTCCATTTTCCAGGTGGAGCCATATGTATATTATTTTCTCTGGTCACTTCACTGTTAATCTCATTAGTGTCAAAGAATGATAGTTCACCCCTACATATACAATTCCATTACCATCTGCCTACTCACTTTTTTGCCAATCTTGGGATATGCTCAGAGTTTGGACATGCTAGTTACAATAATGTTCCTTGTAATTAATTCCATTTGTAGATAAAGATTGCTATCCATATGGACTCCTTCTAGGCTGGAACTAGTATTCCCCACCTTCCATTGTCCATATTTGTTTGACATTTAAATTTATACTGTTATCAAATCCCAGTAGGTGTCACTGTGATATTCTTGGTGCTATTTGCACTGCTACAGAAATCACCTTGGTGTCAAAATTTTGCTATTCTGCAGGACAGTTTCCAGAAAAGCACTGCACCCTTTATCTGCAATAAACAGGTGGAAAAAATCTAAGTCTGGGAAAGTTTCAGTAATCTCCCTCCATTATAACTTGCTTGTACAAACTAGGACACATTTCTCATGTGGAAAGTGAAGAGGAACTGTCCAAGTGTAATAACAGCATTTTCAGCTTACATGTAGGGTAGCAATCAGACCTCCCAAAAGAGCGGTCTGCCACCGCCTCCTCCATTTCCACCAGCGGGAAGCCTCAGCTGCCAAACAGCGTGGCTTCCCAGCAGCAGAAAAAGCAGTGTTGCAGCTAGCTTTCTGGGCTGTCGTGTTGCCCTGTTCACACCAGTGAACATCACATACCTTTTCTGGGTGAGAAGATGAGGTTTTAAGTCACCCAAGCAGCCCTGTGGGGAGCAGGATTCCCCAAGGACTGCTCAGGGGGCTGACAAATCTACCTACCTCTTTCTCACTATTTCTATACTGTACATTTATATTCTTTGTTGTGTGTCTTCAAGTTGTTTCGACTTAATGGTGAACCTACGTAAGTATTCATTTGTTTAAGCATGATTGCTGGTTGTTACCCATGAAATGTTTATTTAATATTTATTTTGGATCAGAAATATAGATTAGAAGTGTTTAGGAATAAACCAAATTGCTAAAATTATGACATCAGTTGTTTCTTTATTTGTTTTTTTTTAATGTGATTGATAACATTCATCCATTCATTTTTCTAATGGTTAATTTTTTTCGAAGAAAACTTATAGTCAGAAATATTTTTAGTGTAAACTGAAAGATTTAAAAATATTAGGATTAAATAAGCTTATTCACTACAAAAGTTTTTGCAGGTTGAGGCTCTCTTATTTGAAAATCTGAAATCCGCATGGGTGGCTGAGATACGTGACACCTTTGCTTTTTGATGGTTCAGTGTACCACAAACTTTGTTTCATGTACCAAAAGTATTTAAGAATATTCTGTTATAAAATTAATTTCAGGCTATGTGTACTAAGGTTGTAAATGAAAACATAATTAATTTTATGTTTAAACTTGGGTCCCATCTCCAAGATATTTCCATTATGTATATGCAAATATTCCAAAATGAGTCGTGTGTGGTGTTGTAGTGGTTTGAGTGTTGGACTGTGACTCTGGAGACCATGGTTAGAGTCTGTCTTGGCCATGACAACCCATGGGGTGATCTTTGGCAAGTGACACTCTCTCACGTCTCAGCGGAAGGCAACTGGCAACTTAGCAATAGGAGCTTCATTTATATACTGCCTTCATACCACCCTAAGCAGTCTCTAAGCGGTTTACAACTGTAATCTAATTGCCCCCCAACAAGCTGGGTATTCATTTTAGTGACCTCAGAAGGACTGCACACCTGAGTCGAGCTAACGCCTTGGCTGGTATTGAAACTCGCAACCTTATGGATTGTGAGTGGCTGCAGTACAGGCATTTAAACCATTGCACCACCAGGACTCATCTCAGAAAAAATTGGCCCAGAAAATCCCATGAAAGGTTCACCTTAAGGTCACTGTAAGCCGGAAATGACTTGAAGGCCACCAACAAAGCAACAAACAATATATTTCAAAATCCCCAAAAGAACTCTAAAATCCAAAATACTTCTGGTCCCGGCATTTCAGATAACGGAGACGTAACCTGTATGGACCCTTGACAACATGTAAGTTCATTCCACACAACAGCCCAAGGTTCTAGGAGAGAAGAGAAACCATTTAAAATGTTAGCAGAGGAATGGAGAATAATATCTAGAAATTACATCTGTCTGCTATGAAGCCTGGACACACCTTCTTTGGCATGTTCTGAATGAAAAAAAAATACTTGGGTATTATTATGAAAACGTTTTTAACTTTAATTCATTATAATTGCAAAGGCATTTTGTTTTCTTTTAGAATTTGCAAAAAACAGTGCAGATCACAGCATCAGAAAATGGCCATGGGAGAGGCTAGTGATAAATTCTGTAATGTGTAATGAAAGGTGTGTTAAAATACTGATAAATAATTTCTGTTTCTATATCCAGGATGGTTTCTTTGCCTATTACAGAAATGTGTTGAATAAGAAGTATATTGTGAATGAATGTGAGATGGAACTGTTTTTGTCCTGTTCCTTTTAAATCATTTATTTTTAGATTTTGAAAATTATTCAGTAGTGAATGAAAAAGAAAAACAATAGTACATTTCTCATGGACTTTAGTGACATGGAGCAGCAACAATTTTAATCCATGTTCAGTTGAAGGAAATTATCAGTTGTAGGATTAACTATCTTAAACATTAATTACATATTTGGTCCCTTGTGTTTAGTGTGTTGTTTTAATCTTTAGTTTGTAGTCCGAAACAAAGTTTGTGATACTCCAGACTAATTCTAAATTCTTTTGTGGAGGAATATTTACACTGTTATGCAAGATGTCAAAAAACTTTTGCTGAGAGATATATTGTTGAAAATTATGACTTTGACGTAATTTCTCAAGAGATATTGCCCTTATCCTTCAACACATTGTTTTGGGTCTTCCTTTCCCCATTTCTGCTTTCAGTTTTGTATTCCCTACCAGCTGGCTAAGTGACTTCTTTACCTTTTAAGGCTTATTTAACTCCCTCAGCTAGTCTTGCCATTATTGGAATAAAAATAGAGAGTGTCTGTTTCAAATTACAACTGGAATGCATAACTTGAGAAGAACAGAAAAACTGTTTTTATCACCAAAGCTGTTTTGAATCCTTGTCCTAGAAAAATAACTAATAATATTTTTAGAAAAAATAACTACTTTTAGAAGTTCCTTTTTCAGGACTAGCACCACGAACAAAACCATGCTGGTTTGTGGATTTCTGGTATGCTTTAGTCCAAAAACGTAATTTTACCAAATTCTGTTCTTTTCTGAAAGCTTTTTTCCAGCATCAACTTGTTTAGGAATCAAGAATTGTTTTATTGACCATAAGCTTTGCTATGACTGTTGCATTTCTCGTGTGTCTGCATAATTATTTTGGTATCGAGAATGTTTTTAATTCTGTCAAAGTGAAAACATGGTATGGATTTTAAACATTGAATGGATGGAGCGAACAGTAAATCCAGATTAATTAATCAATATGAAATACCAATTATTATTGACATATTTGCAGTTTAATAGCATTATTCCACTTTTTAAAAATTAGCAATAGCATGACATTATATACTGCTTTCCTGTTACTCACTACTCTCTAAGCAGTTTACCTCTTTAAGCCCATTGCCCCCAACACTCTGGGTACTCATTTTACTGACCTATGAAAGGTTTTGAAGGCTGAGTGGACCTTGGCATACTCCTCTAAGATCACCCCTACAGCATTGTGGCTGCGTACTGCATTTAACCACTGTGCCCCCAGGGTACGTCGTACATAGTTTGAGTACATTACTAGTTTTATCTGCAGAGTTCATAAGAATTCAACAGCTGGTCATTACTAAATATCTCTACAGACTTAGTTTAGAATCTGCACACTTAGGACTATACACAGGTTGAATCAACCTAGAAGATATGCTGTGGCCTGTTACAGACAGCCAAATAAGCTGCTTCGAGTCACAGTGGAGGTATGGTGTTTCAATGCTGCATGTGTCCTAAGAGCTAGAAGTCGCACCAAAGCCATGCTTCATCCTACGGACTGGAGCGTGGCTTTGTGTGGCTTCTTGGACTCTGTAGGACGCATGCATCTTTGAAAAACCCCACTGTGACTCGAAGCAGCTTTATTTTGGCTGTCTGTAACAGGCCATAGTTTGTATATAGAAGCGATGTTCCCCCATCTTCAAGAAAACATCTATTTGTCTTAGCATGAGCTCTTTTTAAACTTTTGTATTTTTAAATGCTTACTTTGTTTTCAGAGATAAACAGGCTTAATTTGCAAGACTCATTTGTCCAATACACAAATCTGAGGAAACAGTATCATGAGAGGAAAAATGTGTTATATCATCTTCTAAATATATCTGTAACAGTAATGTCTCATTTAGTTTCACCCACAGCAGGCATGGTTCAGCAAGTTTTCTCCTGTTCTTCCAACATATCTCTAGATTAAATAAAGATTATAAAGTTGAGAAGTTGTCAGGTTGGGCTGCAGCAACATATTCACCGTTAGTCTTATTTTGAAGAAATATATCTGGAAACCTCTACTAGTCCAGAATGATATGACTAAGGCTGTTTACTGGAGCTGGCTATCAGAAGAATATACTGTATCTCCTTTATTCATTGGCTTCACGTCTATTTCCAATTTAGAAATCAGTTATGATTTCAAAGCCCAGAAGAGTTTGAGAGTAGGATTCATAAAGAGCAGGCTTTTCTTGTACATTAAAATCTTCTGGAGATGCACCCATGTCTTCTTTCAACATCTGTGCTTCAGACATGGGAGGGGGCTTTTTCTGTAGTTGCTATGAGGCTGAGGAACTCTTTGCTAATGAGGCCTGCTTTGCATTGTCTGTTGGCTTTCCGTTAGTAGGTTAAGACATTTTACTTTTGGCAGGCATTGGTTATGCTGTTCAAGGCTGCATCTGCATTGCAGAAATAATGCAGTTTGACACTGTTTTAACTGCTATGGCTCAGTGTTATGGAATTCTGGGATTTGTAGTTTTGTGAAATATTTAACCTTTTCTGTCAAAGAGCTGTGATGCCATAACTAACTAACTAGAAATTCCAGGATTCCATAGCATTGAGCAGCGACAGTTAAAGTTGTCCCAAACTACATTATTTCTGCAGTGCAAATGTGGCCCAACTCTAACATAGACACAGGTTTGCCTAGAAATAGCTCAAAATTATTAATTGTGCTGTCTGCAGACTCATGCAGATGTGACTGGTCACTTTTAGGGAAGTATTGTGTCACTCGCCAAGATCCAAGGGGATTGTTAGAGTCGTCTAATCCCTGAAAGTTGCCTATCTCTACTCTATAGCAATTTAGAGTGTGGTGGGATCTCCTTCCTTAGAGGTCTTTAAACAGAAGCTGGATGACCATCTGCTGAGGATGCTTTGATTTAGATTTCCTAATGGCAGGGGGTTGGACTGGATGGCCCTTGCGGTCTCTTCCAACTCTATAATTCTATGATCCTATGATTCTATAGCAAGTACATTTCTCTACTGCTTATCAGTGAACTAGCACTCCCGCTAAGCTGTTTACAATGTGTAAACCAATTGCCCCCAACAAGGTGGGTACTCATTTTACCAGCCTACTAAAGGATGGAAGGCTGAGTGGACCTTGGAGCCCAACTCTAGGATTGAATTTACAATGCTGTGGCTGCAGTACCAACATTTAACCACTGCGCCACCAGGGCTCCTCTCTAGATGTTTCTTCATAGGAGTTTATCACACTAGTGAGATTTTGCGAGAAAACAGGAGTTAAATGCGATTTAAAGCAAAGCAAACCCAGAAATGCCTGAAGTTTATCACACAACATCGCAGTTAACATGAAATAATGCAAAGTTAAACCGTAATTAAAGCAGAGGAAAATGGCAGCTTTTTACCTTCAGAACATCCCAAAAGTAAAAACTGCCACTTTTCTCTGCTTTAACTGTGGTTTAATTTCGCATTATTTTGTATTAGAAGCAATTTGGTGTGATAAACTACCCGAATTTGCAAGTTTTGTTTAAATTTGAATGTACTTTAAATCGTGTTTAACTCCCTTTTTCCTGTGGGATCTCACTAGTGTGATAAACTCCATAGACCAGTGATGGCGAACCTTTTAGTGACCGAGTACCCAAACTGCAACCCAAAACCCACTTATTTGTCGCAAAGTGCCGCATCCCTCTGGCTTTCTAGTGACAAACTCTAGTGAACTCTGGGATGGGATGATGATGCGCATGCCCACAGAGAGGGCTCTGAGTGCCACCTCTGGCATGCGTGCCACAGGTTCACCAGCATTGCCATAGACTTTCCCATTATTGAGCTTCAATTAAGAATAAAGAGTTTCTCTGTTACAGCTGGACGACACTGTAAGTGCAGCTGTAGTGAAGGAACAAAGACAGCTGAAACATACGTTATCCCTTAGGGACTTTTTCAGAGACTTAGAGGCTTTTGATATATATTCTCTTATAAATGAGTGGCCATAATGTATAATTGTCCTTTTGAAATAAGATGTGGTGAGAGAGCATCAGAAGGAACCTATGAGATAATGGTTAGGATGCATCAAAAAGGGAAACATCAACATGAACAAACCCTGTTTTTGTGTTCTGCCTTTTCAAGATGATTGATGTTTTTCGGTTGTTTGAATTTGCAGAGTATGTTTCCTTTAAGTTTTCAGTGTGTACATTAACATGAATTCTTTTGGTATTCCCAACTCAAGAGACCTGTTGAAACAATGGAACTTACATAAATATTGACTCACTATTGAAGAATTGATTTACTGGATCAGGCCAGTAAGTTGTTTATGCATTACCCCACTCTCTTCCATGGCAACATTCTCTGAAGATGCCAGCCACAGATGCTGGCAAAACATCAGGAATAAACTCTTCTAGAACATGGCCACATAGCCTGAAAAACCCACAAAAAACTGTTTATGCATTGCTTTTTTTTGTAACTATTTTATTTTGTAAATATGAGTATGAGTGTGCATTTCAATTATTTTGAAGTATAGCAAGTTTATTTCTATATGTGAAGTTGAATTATTTATTTCCAGTCGATATTATTTCCATGTTTTTCCATATATCCCATATCTCTTCCACTGATGTCAAGAATTTGATTGTATTGTGACACTACCACCATATTATTCTGAACACCTCCTTGTTGTTGTTGTTGTTGTGTGCTTCCAAGTTATGTTTTGACTTATAGCAACCCTAAGAAGAAGTTATCCTAGGGTTTTCTTGGCAAGTTTCTTCAGATTTGTTCAGAAGAGGTTTGTCATTCCCATCCTCTGAGGCTGAGAGTGTGACTTTCCCAAGGTCAACCAGTGGGTTTTTATGCTCAAATAGGAATTTGAACCCTGGTCTCCTGAGTCATTGTCCAACACTCAAACCTCTGCATCATGCTGGCCTTTCAGTCACCTCTCATCTTGTTTAATTTTGAAAAAAAGCAAGGTGTGTCTGGTTAGTTCTTAGATTGGAAGTCACTAGTTTCAAAGGTGCTATTGATTTTTCAGACTAACATGTTTATGTCTTTGAAATCTTAAACTGGGTGTTTTTTATGTAGGGCCATCTGTGTATATGTTGCTTTTCAAACAACAGGTATGACAAGCCCTTTCCTCAAGAGGCTTGCCATCTTGAAGATCTTTACACTTAATCTTTAAAGCAGTGGGAGCTCTTGCAAAATATCTCCATAGGTTTTGCCACTCTTTCCATGGTGGTGGTGGTGATTTGTAGCGATTTCTTAGATTTGTGCTGGGGCTATTCCAAAAAGTTTTAATAACTGGGTCATGATTGGCTGAGAAGATCCAATGGTTTTGAAAAGCAAATTTAAAAACTTTTCTCTTAGAATTATAGTGTTCCAGTGCAGAAGTTTGTTGTTGTTATTGTTGTTGTGTGCCTTCGAGCCATTTCTGATCTATGGTGACCCTAAAGTGAATTTATCATGGGGGTTTCTTGGCAGGATTTGTGCAGAGGAGGTTTCCCATTGCCTTCCCCTGAGGCTGAGTCGAGAGCATGTGACTTGTACCATTTCATTAATGCAATTAAATGATTTTTTTTTAAGGATAACAGAAAGAGCTTTTGGGGGGGGGTATAAAGATGTCTTGGAACCAAAAATAAACCCACTTGAGGGTTAAATAATAAAATATTGCAGCTGGTGCCTGAACTGTTATCAGATAATAATTCAGTACAACTGAAACATCATTTGGGTTTTTTAAAATGAACTACAGCAATGGGGGAAAAAAATCCCAACACAGTTGTCCCATTTGTGGGAGCCTCAAGAAAATGACACAGAGAAACAGCAAATGATAGAAGAAACTGGAGGGGTGGGTAACTAGGAAATGAAAAAAGCATATTTCAATCATACTTCGTAATGATAAGGCACAGGGACTAGAGAAATATTTCATAGGCTTTCCAAAAAGTCAAGTTTTGAGCAGAAATTTTATAAACAGGGAAATTTGTTGCATAGAAATACTCGAGGAAACAGTCCCATGCATCAAGAGCACCAAGGAAAAAGGGGAGTAGGAAGAGATTAGAATTTGTTTCATGGAGTAGAAAACCTTTGGACTGCTGGGGTGGTGGAACTGGATATGCAATGGCTTCAAGAAGGAATATGTTGGGATGTAAATGCAGAGAAATAAGGAGGAGCAAGACTATGCAGTGTTTTAAGGGGAGGAATATAAGCTCATGCAGGATCAAGGAATGGACAGAAGGCCAGCAAAGGGATTTAAGGAGAAGACTCGTTGTTAGAGCAATGAGAAGAGTGAATTATTTGGGCATCCAAATGAATGTGAGTGGATGAAGATGAAACAACTGAAGAACAGGGAGAAGAAGATGACAGTTGTCAGTGTGAAGGATCACCAGTTGAAGTGTTTTATGAAAAGGGCATGAGAAACTGACTTCTTTTTGTAATGCTGCAAGGGGAGAGGTGATACGATTTTATTAAGGACTTAATTTGCGGAGCAAAGGAGACAAAATAATTTTTTAAAAAAGTTTGATACCATTGCTTGCTTTAATATAAATCACACTGAAGGTTATGTTTTGTTTGAAATATCACTGCTTTCAACTTGCTGCTGATTCAGGCAGTGGATATGATACTTTCTTTTATTTCTTCAGTTCTTTGAAATTCTTCTCTCTGCTGAGAATAAGAACAGTAGTCCTCATTTGAGACACCTTGTGTGAGGTGCTTTTGCACTTTTCCTTACTGATCCAGAGAACAAAATCTCCACTAGACTGCCACTTTTGTATTCTTGCTGGGTGAGTGAAGATGGTTCTGACGTCAGCACTGATAGAATTGAAGTTAATAGGGGTTCTCTTCCTGTGCCAGATGGATATCCATACATATTTCTAAGTATAGGAGTGTGCACAAGGAATAACAAACCTAGTGCTAGATTTGATTTTCTGTGCATAAATTTTCCCCTCACTGCCTAGCTGAGCTGTGAGGAAAGGTTGGTAACATTCCTCACATTTCTCTGGGCTCAAGGAGAGCAGCCAGGTTCCCAGTTGCCCAGATAATACTCTAAAGTTTATTTCTATATAATGGGAATTCATTAGTTGACTATGTCAGCTATGACATACTAGATTTAGTTGCAGTCTTTTAGTTTAGATGTTTCACATGTAATCTTAAATCTTAAAGAAAGAGCCCCCCCCCCCCCACCCGCTTTACCTCATTTCCTTAGCTTATAAATGAGGGCTGCCCATAAATTCCTAGACCCTTTGTGGTTGCTTCCAAACTTTAGGAGTGATTCACTTGGCTAGCTTCATTTTCCATTATGAGCAGACATTTTACTTTTGCAGTAAATTCCATATGGAGCTAAGTCATGGGAGGGGTATAATATACATTTAGATCATAGGCCAGGGTATTGTTCAGAAAAAGTAATTTCAGAATCTCTGGTGGAGAAGAACCACCAGTAGAATTAGCTCATAATCTCATGTGAGGCTTACTTAGCTGCAGTGATGTAAATAGCCTCCCAAGTCACAAGCTGAATTTGAATCATTTGGGATACCTAGAAAATTCCTCTTTCTTAATATCAGTTTACTGTGTCTTCCTACATTAATGAGGTTTTTCGAGATTAATAAGCTGTTTTCCAGGCAGATGGAGGGAAAAAATAAGAGTTACTCATCATCTTAAGTAGTTTTTCAGAAGATAGCTAATCAGAGTTTCACTTCCTGAATACCAGACAAGCTGAGTTAAAAGACTGTAGTAACAGAGTGGATTTGTTTGGTTTCCAAGATACATTCATGATATCTCTGCACTTATCCTTCAGAACGGAGGCTCTTTTATTATGTGAAAAGATTATTAGTCAGACTTAACAAGGAAAGCAGCCTTTTGGGAATTAAGACTTGACAAATGCTGGGCTCTGAAGTTCTTGTGGGTCTTGTTTCTACTGATCATTCTGTCTTAACAAGAATATCTTTTTGCTTATTCTTCTACTTAACTTGCACGTACAAGCTCCCTTGTGGCTTTCAGTGTATGCTGAAAGCCATGTATGGTGTGTCCGCGTATGATGTGGGCACACTGTACTTCCCTTGATCTAGACATTCTATTTGTATTGATGTAGCCTAGAATCACATTGGGGTTTTAGCTGCTGCATCACATTGTTGTCTCATGTTCACATCTTGTGGCCTACTAAGGCCCAAAACTCATGAGCCAAAAGCACCAGCTCAGGCTGATCCAACGGCATGGTGTACAGATGACTCCTGGATCGAGCTGAAGCTGCACCGTAGCTGCCTAAAGCAGCCCAGGGCTGCTGGCAAAAGTAATGCAAAAAAAGTGCTCCTTGCCAGCAGCTTGTTTGGGACCACAGCATCTGATCACCACAGTCACACGTCAACTGGGGAGCGACTGTTGCTGAAGCGGCCAGAGGCCACTCCAAGTTGTCAATCTGCTTGACCCCTAATACTCCTGATTCCTATTTGCATGTACTGCTGTCAAGCCAAGTGTCACCCATCCTATATCTGTGCATTTCATTTTTACTGCCTCAACTTAATACAGTGGTGCCTCGGGTTACGAAAATAATTCGTTCCGCGGCCGCTTTCGTAACCCGAAAAGCCTTCGTAAGCCGAAATGCCATAGGCGCTAATGGGGAAAAGCCGCGGCTCTGCCGCGGCTCCATTTAAAATAGCGCCGGAGTTTTTTCGTAACCCGAAAAAACTTTCGTAACCCGAAACAATAATTCCCTATGGGATTTTTTCGTATCCCGAAAAATTCGTAACCTGGGTATTTCGTATCCCGAGGTACCACTGTACCTTACAATTCTTTCTGATGAAATTCATTTTGTTAGTTTTGGGCCCAACTCTCTAATCTGTTAAAGCCATTTTAAATTCTGATCTTGGCCTCTGGGGTATTAGCTACCCCTCCTAATTTGGTGTCATCTGCAAATTTGATAAATATGTCCTTTATCCCATCATCTAAGTCTAAGTCAAACAGAGCTTAGACTGCTCTCTCCTTCCAGGGAAACAGCAAGTTTTTCCCCTGACTGATTCTGGAATCTATCAAACAGTGCAGTGGCTTATCTAAACTACATTGGAACCTGCCTTCATGTGAGCCTTGTATGTGAACACCGACCAAAAAGATTAAATCAAATGCATATGTAACAGCACTGTGCACCATTCTGAGTTGATGTTCAATAAAGCTGTGCAGATTTCTTTTTCTTCCTCCCCCCCAAAACATCTGTAAAATAAATTATGCATTTCAGAGTCAAACCATTTATAACATGAAATGAGTTCATGGTGGATTTTTGAAATTACGATAGGGAATTGTGCACACAGCATTCAGTGTTGTTACTTGATTAGGGCGACTATGACTAGAGTCTATAGAGAGAAACAAGCAAGGGTGAGCTTTTCTAACTAATTTCTTCCAGACTTTGCTTGACATGCTGGAGACTTTGGTTCTTCTACTGCATTATTAATTTATGGGTTGAAGGTAGTATAATATCCATAAATCTGATTTAGTGTTTGACTTTTTCCTGGTTTATGTAGGACCCAATCCTCAAAACACAGCTGAAAAGTCAAGAAGAGTTGCCTTTATGTTTCTGTATACTTGTGAGTAGGATCTTTTTGAAAATAGTTGATCTAAGCTGTTTCCCCCCCAAAAAAGATGTAAACTGATTTCTTAACAATTTTAAAAATACAGACTACTTTACATGTAAATGAATCCCTGTCCAGGCATGTAGTCCTGTATCAAATGCAGATCATTAAAGACTTTTTGTTGTTTTACTTAAAAAACTGGTAACTGTTTCTTTTGAGGCTGAACTTTATAAATCCACCAACAATGATTATTTTTATGTGCTTGATGAAGAGAGTCAGTGTGGTTCTCACTCTTAACTTCAGGCTACAGAGACAGCTCTGGACATCTTCACTGATTCTGCCAGGACAGTTTGGTACTCCACTTAGTGTCCTCTATGTGAACTCTGATTTCTTTCTTTCTAGTCAGAGATTACTTCCAAAGGTCAAGGAGTTGGCAGTATCTTTTCTTTACTAGTGATTTTCACACCATATCTTCCATGAAATATTTTCTTCCCTATTAAATGTAGGTTTGCCAATTTTCCTTCCATATGTTTCATTTCAAAGTAAAATGGCATTCTTTGAAGTTGTGTTACTTGAACATTTTAGTCTTGGGGATGCCCCACCTTTTACATCTACATGCAGATGTTGACCCCCCCCATCATTTTATATGAATAAAAATATTTTATTTAATATGTGTATTTTCATTCGCGCATTCATGTATATTCATATTTTAACATTTAATAAGCAAATAGCATTGTTCAAATTAGTTTAATTTAAGTAAATTCAATATTTAACTCAATGCGTGTGTAAATTTTCCACATAAAAAAGGTTTGGGAAGAGGTGAGATAAGGTTAACGTTTCCATGGGATTCTTCTATGCTACCTGACATCTGACATCTGGAAGGTCTCATTATACTAATCCCTGCCTTAGAGCAACAATTCTTCATTACTTATGAACTGAGAAATAGAAAGTTGTTGTATGTTCTAACCACAGTTAGTTGACATGCTGGAATCTGGAAACCATGGTCTGAACATGTAACAGCTTCCCAGAGTTTGTGAGTAATAAAAACCCATGAATAAGAGGTAAAAAGAAAAAATAATAATTCTCCAACCTTTATAACAGAGAAGTTAACAAGGGCAGAGGGTGCAAGTCATAGTGTCCCTGCATTTTGTTAGCAAGCCATCATGTCTGCAGTCAGGAATAGGCAATATGCAGCCTACACATTGCATGTGGTTCTTCAGGGCCTCTCTTGTGTTTTCTGTGAAGGTGCCTCCAACCTTTCAATCCCACCACCACACATACAAGGAGAGGGATCCCCATGCATCCTGTTATGCAGCAGAATTGTGTACCAGCCTGTGAACCTAGAATCAACACACCTTGAGAACTGGGAGAGTTAACCCCCATGCCTTCTTTCCCAACATAATCAATGGGAAGGGCTGGAGTTAAGGCTTTTCTCACATTCCAGCAGTCCTGAGGAGGTTAGCTACATAGACGAGGGTTTAACTTTGTTCCCATCCCAGCATTACTGAGGTAAAACCTTTCCTTCCTTCCTTCCTTCCCTCCCTCCCTCCCTCCTTCCCTCCTTCCTTCCTTTTCCTTTTTTTTCTCTCTCTCTGCCCATTGGTCTCTTCCAGTTCTTTGATTCTGTGATTCTACATGTAAGTCTGACCCTCATGGTCTCAGAAGTCACCCACCCCTGGTTTAGGTGATCATCTGAGCAGAGCCTTTTGTGTCTTATTTTCCCCCTTTTCTGCTGCCACTTCAGCAAAATCACAGAATACATCCTCCTTTTTCTTTATTTTCATTATTATTTTTCTTCCCACCTTGTATTTACCTTATTACTCACTAAACATCAATTTATTGCATTTCTGTGTTGTAATAGGATAGCTTATCCCCTTGTGCTGTATTATAACCCTTTGGGTGGTCTTTTGGATAGGATGTGCTTCCTTAGCATTACACCACCTTGTATCTATTAATCTGGTTGAATAGTATGCACTTCTGTCAGTGAGAAGCACTTGTTAAATTAAAGAATGATGAGCTGTTACTGTCTTGTAATTAGACATTTCCCTGCTGTAAAACCTTTGAAATACAGTCGCTTCTCCATTTCCGTGCACTTGAGATCTGTGTTTTTGATTATTTGCGGAGGGGTGACCTCCGTTAAAGTTAATGGGGCACACACAGCCATTCAAGCCTATGTTGCTTGAATATCCACGGATTTCCAAATTCGCCGAGGAGGGGGGTCTGGAATGGATCCCCCATGAATTCGGAAGGAGGACTGTAATGTTATCAAGGTTAACCATGATCGAAGGCTTTCATGGACGGCATCCATAGTTTTTTGTGGGTTTTTCAGGCTATGTGGCCATGTTCTAGAAGAGTTACTTCCTGACATTTCGCCAGCATATGTGCCTGGCATCTCTTCTAGAACATGGCCACATAGCCCAAAAAACCCACAAAAAAACTATGTTAACCATGATTTTGGTCAGTGTAGCTAAGTATTCTATTTCCCCCAATCAATATTTTCCTACTATTAGAGAAGATGTAATTTTTTTTTTAATTCACTGCCCTGTATATTTATATTTCTTCTTCTCAACCGTCTTTCATTGGAACTTGAGGTTCCAATAGATGATCCACAGCACTGAATTGGTACTGGATCATAGTGGATAGACTGAGGTACAAAACATTATATGCAAGACAATAATAGTTATTAAGAGAGAGGTACCTATTTTTCCTGTTTGTATGGTACGTTGCTTTTATGGGGTGAGTTCTGTTGAAGTAGCACTGCCCTCTTGTGGTGGAGTGTTGTGGGAATATGGACTTTCCTTACTGGCAGATGTGTAAGTTTCCTGCTCTTCACTTTAATCCCCTTCCCCTTCTCTATAGAATATGTATTCAGTTCCATATTTTCCAGTACATTGTATGGTAACATTTCTGGCTTTTGTCTGACACCTGCTAGAGTTAATAGTTGTTGTTTATTTTCCATTCCTTGTCATTTCTTCCAACTTGTGTCATGAATTTGCCATGAATGTTCACTCTTCCGCTGTAGTCCCCACAGCTGTACTGTATATCTCTTACCTATTTTTAGTTTTCTCTGCCTTGCAAACCTGGTTTGATTGCTTCCTGTATGTTACGTCTTTCATGTTTCATTCAGTTTATTCCAAAAGACTTTCTAAAACATGCTTTTCTCTCCAGCAAACAAGACCTTATGTTCAAGAAAGTTTTTTGGTTAAAATGATGTTCACACATTTAGCTAACTATATTCATCCATCTACACCTAGACTGCATCCTGTAAATGAAATCTGAAAAGCCTACAATAAAGTATAAATAAAACAAAATCCATCTGAGTGTCAGCAAGTCACAGGATTTATGACACATATGGCTTTCTCAGTGAATCTTCTGAATGAAGAAGTTGGCTATCGCAAGTGGCTATTAAGCAAGTTTCATTTGCTTCTGACAGTATCTTATGATCTGTCCTCAAAGTATTGACACTTAGCTTTCTTGTGAAATAGACCTAAAATATAGAATTTGTTCAAGGTTTCCTGCTCTTCATTTAAAAAAAATGATATTAATATAAGTTCTGGCCAAGCAGTCAGAGATTAGGACTGTTTTAGAATTTAGATGTTTCTCTATAGAAAGCAAATCTAGAGTGGTTGCTGGTGGACTAAAATGTGTGAAGTAAATTGTTCAGGCCAGTAAAAGTTCAGTTATCAGTTGAAGAGATCTGAACTAACCAGTTCATTTCTAGTTCATGTGGCAAAATGGAAATGTCATCCATGTTGTTGTTGTTGTTGTTGTTGTGTGCCTACAAGTTGTTTCCAACTTATGGCAATCCTAAGGCGAGAACCTATCATAGGGTTTTCTTGGCAAGTTTCTTCAGAGGGGGTTTGCCATTGCCATCCTCTGAGGCTGAGAGAGGGTGACTTGCCCAAGATCACCTAGGGTATTTCTGTGGCCAAGGCAGGATTCGAACTCTGGTCTCCCAGTGTCCTAGTCCAATTCTCAAACCACTACACCATGCTGGCCTGCAAAATGTTATCCATACTGTTTGTTTAATTTAGGTGTTACATTTAATTAATGTACTCCAAGAAAGCATATGTGGGCCCCTGCTCAATTTTATTCTTGCAACAAGGATGGGGAACATGCAGCTTTTCAGAATACACTGCAACTCTCATAATCCTTTGCCCTTCACGTTGGGGGCTAGGATTTCCCATTTGCATGCATCCACCAGTGTCATGAAAATCTTCAGAGGGATTTGTGACTGTATTTGGCTAAATGTGGTTACAGGGTGCCCATAATTGGTAACTTCAAAGCCTTATGTAGGCCTTTATGCTCAATGTGCAAATGTCTCAGATGCTGCCAGGGCTGTAAGAACATTCTTGATTGTCTTCCTTGTTTATGCTTCTGTCTTTGATCTGTGATGTGGTGGTTCATATCTTATTGTTTTGTCTCTAGCACAGGAGTTTGGAAGCAGCAAATAGAGGGGTAGGGAACAAAAGCTTGAAGGTGTCTTCTCAAGTTGTTAGGAACCACATGGCTCAGAGCTTTTAAAAGCAAAACGAGTACCGTAACCTGTGAAATAATTAAGAATAATGAAGAATAATTAAGAAGTGTTTATTTATTTTGCAGGATTTATATCCCACCTTTCTCCCACAATGGGATTCAGAAATGTAATTTTTATTACTTTTCCATAATAAAAATATTCCATAATAAAAATGTTGCACTTTTTTCCTATATAGTATATAAGCAAAGTGGCTTTGTATTGGCAGGGGCTCGATTCAAAGCTCCACTGCAGATATCAAAAAATTCAGGACTTCAAGTGTCATTAGCATGAATGGAAGCTGATGTGCGTGTGGCTGCATCAGTGCAGCTGTGTGCATGCGCCACCGTTGACGACAATGGGGTAGGGCCATCCATGGATGTTCCAAACAACAGATAGCTAAACTGCTAATGCTGACTATATAATCATGCCCTTTGTGTTTGGATCAGCCTATACTCAACAGTCAGGCAGCCACTCACAAATTATAAGATAGTTGAAAATCCTAGCTGTCTTCAAGGCCAGCTCTAGATAAAGTGAGTAAATCTTCTATTCAGCATGGGTCTCCACACACCATTGCTACAACTACTGTTACTAATATTACATTATTGACAATAATATTATTGGCTAATATTATATACACTACCTCTGTGTAATACTTTAATTAGACACTTTTCAAAGAACAGGTATGACAGGTCAGTGTCCATAGACATGAGGGCAAACAGGAGAAGTAAGGGATAGAAGTATGGGTTGGCAGGGGAAGAATACGTGATTAAAGTATTTGATGTCCTTTGGCTTAGTTAAGTGAAATATAAGTAGTAATTTGTATTGGGTTTCTAATCTATATCTCTTGAATGCTTGCGTCACTGCATAAAAAGATAGACTCATGTCTTTTTCCTGTATCTTTACCATCTAAAAAAGGGAGCTTGGAAAGTTATTTTAAGAAGTTACAATTTTAGTCCCCCCCACCCCCCAAATAGTAGTGGGTTGTCATTGTGTAGAATAAATACAGTTTTAAATGTAACTATAGTTTCTTATTTCTCAAAAGTATTTAACACAGTTGTTTTGTAGTTGCTTTGGGGGGGGGAGAATCACTGGAATTCTATATCACTGTTTACTTCGTGTAACTTTATGTATACTTAGTTAAGTAGCAGAGATGCTATGAATCCCTGTTAATAAATTGCGAAGATGCATATCAGGACATTGGGAAGAGTGTCCAATGTGCATTGGGACCAGTGCAAATTAGGGAATGATATGCATTGATGCAGCTCCACATTGCTGCACAGTGTGCATTGGACTTTGCCAACTTTGCTATGTGTAACAGTAGCCCTCTGCTGAATATGAACATTATTAAATCCACCAATTATAATGCCTGTGTTTGTAAGTGCACTTACAAAGATGTAACTCTCATATAGGATTCCAGCTACTGTTTTTCATAAAGATCAGAGAAAGTTAGTGTGGGGTTATAACTTCCTGAATGTAGCCGTGGTGGCTGTGAATTGTGAGAGCTATTTTTTTACATTTCATTGTAAGGACCAGAACAATCACATAATGTTCCTTTTCTGACATCAAATGCGGCTGCATATCCATATTTATAAAAGTAACAAACACAGTTACACCTTAAAAGCATCTGGAATTATATCATATTGAGTAACAATCATAATGTAATATAGTTAGACATGCGTTGTTAGAAAGGGAATTGATTACAAGGAACAAGCTGTTTGTAAATAATTCTAAGGTCTGGTAAGAATGCAGTCAGTAGGAAGTTGTATTGCAATTTATGTAGAATGGGCTGGTTCAGAAGAAACCCTTGATAGCTTATGCTGTAATCTTCACCAAGGAACACTTTCTGTTAATGTGCAGTATAAAACTCATAGTGATCCAGCCAGCATTTGGCCATTTTTTTCCTTTTAGAGTTCAGTTACACAGCAGTGGGAGGGTATCCCAAGGCTGACCTAATTACAGGAGAATCAGTGTTTGGCTGTCTGGAGAGATAATGCAGGCGTACAAGAAAGGGGATTTCATTGGGGAATCTTGAACATTGAATGATTTCATCTGGAATAGTTTCATCTGGAACGAAAGAGGTAAAATTCCTAATTTTCCTCCCGGTTGATAAATTCCTGAACAGTTATGTTAGCCCAGTATTTGTAGCCAAAGTTGTTCTGTGTAGCATGTGCTTTCCTTTCCTGTGACTTGCACCTTTTTTTTTTTTTTTTGAGATACCAAGAAATACCATGCTGTCTGCATTCTTTTCCCTATATATAAAGTTCAATAAGTTTTGAAAGTACAGCAAATCTTCAATAAATTTTCAAAACACAATGCTATGGCTATAGACCTAAGGAATTTGAAAAGCAATAACAAAGAGTAATTGGAATAAATCCACAGTCCAGGAAATTGAAACTTTGATGATGCTGAAAAATGTTAGAAGTCTTTGACCATTTTACCACCAAAGGACAAAAATGTCAAATGCTGTTGAAGTAAAGTTGTATGGGTATGAATCATAAATTGATTAGCATCATAATGGATATACTTAATGTTTTGTGTTGTTTCTCATAAAACATTTTTCATTTCTCCCATGTTCCATTTTTCATATTATAAGTAGAGTTTAGGTAACATGTTTCCATTCCACCATTAGAAAGACATTGATCCATCTCATGAACAGCATGAAACTGTTTCAGTCTAGAGACCAATGGTCTCCAAACTGTGCCCTTTATGAAATTTTGGACTTCAGCTCCCAGAAGCCTCAGGCATTTTGGACAATAGTCTGGGATTCTGGGAACTGAAGTGTAAAATCCCTTAAAGAGCATAGTTTGGGGACCACTAGTCAAGACAGTTTTTGCCATGTTGTTCCCATATTGAGAAACAACAGCCATCTGTAAGCCAAGGAAGCAGAGGAACATTGGTCCTAACTTCATTGCCATGATGACTACTTCCATACCATCCTGTGAATCCACACGTAAGAATCCAAGGTGAAGTGACCTAGGGGCTCAATATAACCCTCAAGGACTTCTATTTGTGTGTAGACAATGGTAGTCTTTCCATGTAAAGAAATAATAAGCACTGGAAAGGCAGGGTAACAGAGGAACACTGGATGTATCTGCCTTGTCTGATAATCCAGGTACCCACTTCCAGTTATGCCACACCACATAACAAGCAAATGAGGGGTTACATAGGGGTTGAGTCCAGCCCCCAGAGACTTCCCATGTCATCCCTGTGCAGTTCCTCATTCCAAGAATTGTGATCTTGTTGCTTACACACATAGCTGCTTTCTCCCATGCAAGCTGACATGTAGGCAAACAGGAACAACAGTTGAAGTACTGTACATAAGGAGGATGACCTGACAGTCATAATGACTGGTGCTAGTGCCTGTAATGGGAAAATAAAGAAATGAAAGTGCTGGGTCAGAATCCTTTTGAGCAGTTATGAATTTGTAACCTGTGGCTGTTTTGTATTCATGATCCCTATGTTAGGGGGATATGCAGGGGCCATGAAAGTCCACCAATCCTCACTTTTTGGGCAGCAGCTGCTGGGAGTAAAGAAAGTTTGTCTTTTGTTGCTTGGGAAGTAGCTCCCACCCATATCCTTTGTGCAAGTAATCTCTGATAAAAGGGGGAATTGAAGATCACTTGTGGGAAGGGTTGAGAACACCAGCTGCTTCCTGAGTGATAGGGGAACAGGACCCCATTGATCACAGTGGCTACTGCCTGGTAAGTGGGGGTGGAG
Source organism: Sceloporus undulatus (assembly GCF_019175285.1). Lineage (NCBI taxonomy): Eukaryota > Metazoa > Chordata > Lepidosauria > Squamata > Phrynosomatidae > Sceloporus > Sceloporus undulatus. The sequence goes on along the minus strand of NC_056523.1, from coordinate 292,058,795 downwards.
GGACCGGGCCAGGAATGACTGTATAGCTGTTTAACTATGGTGGTTACCCATTTTGTAAGTGACCAAGTGGGTTCTATCCCTGCTCTTTATCTGGGGACAAATGACTTAAGGGGGTTAATTACTGTAAATGCACCAGATTGTGTCTGATCTTGGAAGCCAATATATACCAGGTGTTGTACCATATATTTCAGAGGAAGAAAATGGCAAAACCTCCTCTGAGTATTCCTTGCCTAAGAAAACACTATGAAATTCTTGGGGTGACCGTAAATCAACAGGCAACTTGAAGGCACAAAAGCGAGTTAAGCACATAGTAAGGCAACAGCTGGCAAAACCCATTGCTGTTTGCACAAGCAAGAGGAGAATTTAAAAACCCTTTGCTCATGCTGAGCTTGTACCAAATAATTGAGGGCAGTTTTGCTGACCCTTTGGTTCTCTGTTAGTTTAGAAGATAACCTTTGTTAAAAATGTAGTTCACAACCAATGTTTAAGTGGGTAGGTAGCATGTGGCTGCTTCTGTAGTCTAGTTGTCTGAACTTAACCTCAGTCTTGGAAGAAATGATAGAAAAAAAGGCAATGTGACCTCTTTCCACTGGAATCATTAGTGTTGCTCACTGTAGGAGTGATATTTTGGGGTAGGCATTCTTTGAGAAGGATGATTGATTCAGACCCTTAGCTGCCCTTGTAACAGACTCATATAATGAAAATTATCTTGTTGTTTGTCTTTTATACTGTTCCATACTCCTTTTCAGCCCCAAATGTGGAACTTTCTGCCCCCTGAACAAGGTGAACTTCTGCTGCCCTTTATTCCCCATTCACCTCTGTCCATGGAGAGGAAAGACCAGCATATTCTGTAACCCCTTGGACCATAGGATTTTATACATTTGGTTGAATTTTATGATCTGTACACAGTACATCCTAGAGAGGCTGTGTTGACTAAATAAGAACCATGCCATAGGTTATGCATTGGTAATCCACTGCTACACAGAGGTAGATGTATTTTGAAAAGGTTGAGAGGTAGAATTTTGATTGATGTTTGTTTCTACTTTTTTTTAAATTTATACATGGATGGAAAATACCCTGGAATCATGTTGAAATATGACAGGAAATACAGTAGAAGTCATCACCCAGATTGACCAGCTTCTGCTAAATTCATCTGTTTTGCTCTTCTTCTGCATAGAAAGAGCAATAGAAACTTCTCAGTTGTGGTGGTGGTATAAAAGCAGAGTTTAATAGAGCTGAGTGAAGCTGACTAGAAGCCTTTTTTTGTGTGTGCACAAATAATGAGTTCATAAGTGTGTCTTTAAAAGGCAATAATTAAAAACTATCATTGTCTAAATAGCTGGTACCTCTGCTATTCATTTGCTCAAAGCATTCTCACAATGTGGTAGATCCAGTAATGAAGAACAGTCCAAGGAATCAGTGCCAAGACTCTAGTGGTCTTTTCTTATTGTAGCCATCAAGATGTTAACCTTCTGTTTGGTAAACAAAAGATAATACAAACTCCTCTGCATGATTTCGTTGCAAACTGTACTGAACATGAGAAGAAAAGGTCTGATGGTGCCTGCAGCTGCTGCTTTCTTTTCTTCCCTCTTCCGCCCCCATGGTCCCATTTCTGCTGTCTGTGTGGCCCTCACTTCAGCTGCTTATTTAAGCTGAGCCAAAATGCACTTTTCTAAAGTTGATTTATTAGTTAAAAAAAAACCAAGAGAGGCTGCACTGAGAAATTTAGAGGAGTGGTGATATTAATGCTTTCAGGATTGTTCTTCTCCCCCCCCCCCCAAGAGAAACCAGAAATCATAGTTGCAGAAAGCCTCAAGATCTTACTTACAGTTGAGTCCAGATTGTCCATACCTCAAAGATTTTTCGGACAACCAAGCTACATACCCTCCTGAACAATATATGCCTTAAATGCAGAAGGAGAAGAATGACCAAGGTGTATGTTAAAAGAAGGATCTCTTTTAATTGAGCAGGTAGCATGCATAAAATAAACACACATGGCTTAAGTAAACAATCTGTACCTACAGTAAAAGTAAGGGTTGCAAGGGACATCTCCAGGATCACTGATCAGACTAACTTGCAAGAAATTCCTCCCCCCCCCCCAACTATGACTAGCCAAAATTCAAATCCAGTCTTTGCATAAGAATAAAAAAAACCCTGTATGATACTAAAGAGAGTGTGGTGGTATGGTTTGAACATTGGACTATGACCGTGGCAATCAGGGTTCGATTCCACATACAGCCATGGAAACCTACTGGATAACCTTTGGAGAGTTGTACATTTTCAGTCCCAGAAAACACTGTGATGGGTTCAGCTTAGGGACATCATAAGTCAGAAATGACTTGGAAGTACACAACTACAACAAGGATACTAAAAACACAGCCTAAGAATAGGACCTGCTATTCTTATTCATACATAGATATTCACCTATCCATGTGCTGTGCACTAAAATTAATCAAAGGGTTGTGCTAGATTCTGCTTAATGGTGGTGGTAGGGGGGAGAATAGTGTAAATTAAAGGGATGTTCTTTGATATTTATTCCTTGTCCCTAACTCATAAAAAGGTGTTGCATTATTCTGATTCTCATGGAATGGTGGGTCACTGCAACCAAGCTTCTGTTCTGTAGAAATCTAATTCCCCCTTTACAGTGTCTGAAATTTCACCAGTTGCTGCGACAGGTCATGGCAGTGAGAAGAGCCACATAAAAACAAAAAATTAGTGGCAAGATGCAGTTGTGCTGATCTTGCAGATATGTTTGTGGAAAAGCAATGACAGAAGAAATGGCTTGTCAACTAATCTTGCTTGTGATATTAATGAGTCAGTTTGCAGCACATAGGATGAGTCTATTCATTGCTAATATGCTAGTATTGCATATTTCTTTTGTGTAGGCTTCTGGCTAGGAATAGAAGTTAAATTACCATTTTAAAGGAGAGGATTTATTTCAGAAACAGACTTGGTTCGACTCTTCAACAACTCCAATTTTTTTTTAAAAAAAATTATTATTAAAATAAAAATAAAAACAATAAAAACAAGTTTTACTGTTGTAATTCTTACATTACATTTCTCACAGTTCTTATCATATAAACATGTTTTCCTTCTCTAGTACTTCCAAAACGTTCCTGCCTTCTATATAGTCCTTTTTCACACCTCCATTTTATTTTGTAATCATACTTTTTTCTTGCTCTCCTTTTCTAGATTATAATTATAGATGGTGTGTGTGTGTGTGTGTGTGTGTGTGTGTGTGTGTGTGTGTGTGTGTGTGTGTGTAATCTCTTCTATTTTAGTCATCATATGATTTATTAGCTTTTTCCCATTAGTGGGCAACAACTCTAATTTTAAAATATGTCATGTAATTGGGAT
>NC_056523.1:292044170-292055428 GCF_019175285.1 Sceloporus undulatus | reverse complement strand
TCTCCTTCCTGACATCTGATAACAACCTCTTCCAAACTATTGCCATTCTATAATTCCAACCAACATGTTGGCTGTGGACAATGGGAATTGTAGTCCAACACATCTGCAGAATGCCATCTGAGAGAGGCTGCCTATAGCAGAAGAGAGGCCTATTCTGACTTAGTATAATGCCACTTGTAATACTGACAACTCATTGCTTCTAACAAAATATTACTGCTCTTTTTGCTCATAAGTGGAGTCCTGGTTCCTGACCATAAAAACTGAAACCCTTTAAAAGGAAACAGCACAAGAATAACATGAAGCAATTCAATTTACATTGGATAAACTATCCAACACATTGTTAATCCTGGGCATTAATGGCTTTATGCAGTTGTTGCCATTTCTGAATTCTTTTTGAATGAGATATCACTGAATAACTTCCACAGGCTCTTCTACTCCAATTTGATTTTGATGATTAAAGAAATGGATAATGGTAAGGTGGGGAAGCATTGCATTACACATTTTTCTAGCCCTAATTAAACAAATGCTTTTTATAATTTATCTAGATGTAAACATAAATCACTTTCCAGAAGAACTGCTCTCAGTATTTTGATTATGTAATAGCTGTGAGCATCAACATAGATAGCCTTAAAAATATGTAGGATTTTGAGTGAAATGGGAAATATATCCTTATAATCAAAGGGACACCTCTAATGAAGGTTGGAGCGTGCTGTAATATCCTGAGATGGTCTATAACTGGCATGTTATTAAAAAAATAAGATACTCTGGGATGAAGTGAGTTAAATCATACCATGGATTACACACTGGTTGAAGCAGACAAAATAATTAGCTAGTTTTCTCCGCATCATTGCTACAGTGATTCAGTTCTGGAAGTAGATTTTATACTGTGAGTCAGTAACCCTATCCTCACTTAGATGGGTGTAAATCCTGTTGAGCTCATATGGGCTTATTTCTGAGTAAACATATCTAGGATTGTGTTACTAATACAGTCAGCCTTCCTTATCCACTGGGTTTTTTTTTATCCACAGATTCAAGCATCCACAGGTTGAAAAATATTTTAAAAATATAGAAATTCCAAAAAGCAAACTTTGATTTTGCCATTTTATATAAGGGATACCATTTTACTATGCTATTGTATTTAATGGGACTTGAGATTTTGGTATTCATGGGGGGGGGGTCCTGAAACCAAACCCCAGTGGATATCAAGGGCCCACTATATTGAATTGGTCCAGACGTAGTTATTTTTAGAGAAACATCACTGGATTCAGTGAAACAAGTGCTATTGGGTTTAATGGGTGTACTCTAAATATGGCACGTAGAGCCAGTTCAGTACTGGGAACATAGGACGCTAATACTGAATCAGTTCATTTGTCCAACAAGCATACTATTGTGTACAGTGTCTGTATTGTCTCTGTGGTTCTCCTGGATTTGGGGAGGATGCTTCCCCAAGCCTATTGAAGGTGCCAAGAATTGTATCTGGGACCATCTGCATAAGTGAAGGTTCTCCACTTCTGAAGGACTCCACTGTTTTGCTTTATTGTTGTACTAATTTGTATCTTGACGGCCAGCATGTTGTAATTGTTTGAGTGTTAGACTACAATCTCCACTTGGCAATGGAAGCCCTCTGAGTGATCTTGGGCAAGTCACACTCTCTCATCCTTAGGGTCACCATAGGTTGGAAACAAAGGCATAGATCAAGAACAACAATTTGTATCTTATTACAAAGAAGCAGTATCTGCCATTTGAGGTTGTTACTTTATTTGGCTAATAGTAGGACAGACTTTGGGAATGCCTAGATGCTACTGGAAGCACATGTGCACAAGGGCTGGCTTGGGCTTGGGCTAGACTAGAGGATGTCCAACTGGAAGATGGAGAAACCTACTGGTTCTTTGCCTCGGCCTGCAGGAGCTCTGGAGGAAGTTACCTACAATGCTTGTGGCACAGAAGCAGGATGGCTGAACCATGTGTGTCTGCTGCTGTCGGACATTGGATGTAGGTGCTGGAATACCTGTGCACTCATCTGCCAAGAACTTTTGAACAAAATTGAGAAAATTAATTTTGGACCATAACTGGCCATGCTGGTTGGGGAGTTTTGCAAGCTGTACTCTAAAAAGTAATCTTTTCAAACTTGCTTTTAGCACCTGTATAGAGCTTATGTACTCTGTACTCTCTACATAGGGTTTGAATCACACCTGAAACCTTTGACTTAAGGAAAAGTCTAGCAGTTAAATTGGCATTTGCTACTGTCTCATATTTCAGGCACCCTGCTTCCTATCACTTTGTTGTCATGGGGTAGGGGATTCATCCTTTTACGACTTTTCTTTTCAGCTTTCACATGATCTCCAGTTCTCCACACCTTGTAAAATAAATATGAACCTTGCTTTCTCCTATATATCTGTTTCAGCACATCATGGAATTAATATGTTTTGTGACTTATTTCCCTTTAACTGCAAACTACTTTCAATAGCTATAAGAGTCTTTCCGTTCCCAACAACTCCACATTTAAAAACATTAACTAGTTGGGCCAGAATTTAAATGTTTTGTTGTTCTGTCAGCATTTTTGGTGTGCAAAGGGATCTTATAGCACTTTTGGAACTAATTGAATGAAAGAAAGAAGCTAGTAGCATGAGCTTTCGTAGATTTGAGTGCACTTCCTCAGGGGCATGGAGCATGTAGACTCAGTTCTACAAGATCTCTTTAGATACTGATTTTCAAGACTAACACAGCTATATCTGAATTCTGTCAGCATTTCTGTAAGCTTCCTTGAATACAATTTCTGGAGAAAAGTCAAGCTAAGTCCCCAGTGTACCCTTGAATCTTCTTTGCGGGACTGGAAATCCTCCAGGGCAGATTTTTGAGCTTTGCTGAGGGCTGCAGGAAGGAGATAGTTCTACTGTGATAGTGGAAGTAGGCTAATGCAGTGTTGGAGTTAACTCTCTGTTTCCTAAGCCAACATTGTTATTAAACTCTTCACCTCCTTTGTAACAAGGCAAAGGCAAAAGATACTGTTATTGCTGTTCCTTCCTTCCAGTTTATTATTGAACTAGAACATGCTGAGAGGATTTGCTGTTTTGGCAACTGATACGTTATCTTTCAGCTTTTATTATTTACAGAGGGTGTGTTTTCACCACATGCCCATCAGTCTGCCTGACAATGATGCTGCGTGTCTTTTAATTTCTGCCAGAGGTCACATTGTGAACGGAACTAGCTCTTTGCTTTAACAGTCTTTTAGTATATCCGGAGGATGGGGCATATTTATTGCTTTTCTTAAATTAAGAAGTTGTATCTCTAATAAAATGTTACTTTCAGTTAACCAGTATAATATTAATGGATACTCTCATATTCACTTACTTATGTACAGGCTGTGACCATCCATCCACTAAGCCATGTATATCATGCCGATATGGATGTATTTTTAGTGCCATGGAGAAGCTCACTAGCTCCATCTCAGACACCTTTGCACATCAACACTTTTTTGTGTAGAACTGCCTCCATGTGGTATCATGTTAAGTAGCAGCAGCCACCCAACAGCTTATTTATTTAATTGTGTTTTTACCCATTCTTGATGCAAGGAGCTCAGACTCAACATATGGCTTCCAGATGGCATCTTAACTTAACTCCTGTAATGAAACTGCATCAACTCCATTCAGAACATTCTCAGGCTTGCTCAAGAGCACCAGGCCACATGCTACAGTATCAACAAAATTGAGAATTTCATATGAACCCATGAGTACATAGACATTGGAATGGGGTGATGGCAGCTGAATTCCCCCCAAAACTAGACCAGGAGGGACTGAGCCCTCCTTGAAATTATCTAGCAAAATTGGACCACCAAGACTCTTACATAGTTGACCCTCCTCAGGAATTATCAGTCAGAAACATACTAAATTATCAAGCATTAAGAAATGTTAAAATATCCATTATCCTTGGGCCTCCCAGAAATAATAAAGAATGTCTGCAGTCTATCCTATGCACTTTCTAGGGAGTAAGGCCTGGTACAGACGGGCCTCGACACATGTCTTGATGATGTGTTAGGGTTGCCTCGGGACGTCGCTTACAGATGCCCCGCAACCCTAGCATGTATTCTGTACGTCAAAATGGTGGCTCCCTGTACAGATGGGTGCTGCCATTTTGACGTGATGGACGCTTAGCGTCCGCACTTCACGGCACAATACTGATGTTGTGAGTGCGCCATTGGCACACTGCGACATCAGTATCGCACTGCAAAAAGAACCCGGTTTTTGCGGGTTCTTTTTGCTCTGCAAGGAAGTCTCGCGGTTTGTTCGCTGTGGCTTCCTCGTGGAGCAAAACAAGTCGCTGGCAGACCGCCTTTTTTAGGCAGTCTGTACCGGGCCTGAGTTACACAATACATGGAAGGTACATCTAAGTACATTTGGGCTTGTAAGAGTCTTCATATTTGAGAATGTCCAATGGATGGGGAAAGTAAGTAGCCCTCCTTCTTCAAGTAGGCAAATTTAATAACCTTCCTGCCAAAATTGAGCCCCTCCAATTTAAAACAGTTCTGAAATAATGGCTGAGATCCTATATCAGGAGACATATCCGGCACGTGACATTATCCTTCTCCTGATGCAACTCCCCCCCCCCCCACACACACACTCACCTTGATTCTGCCGCAGCCCCTTCCCCCAAGTCAGCCATTGCTGTGTTACTGGAGAGCCAGGAAGCAGCACATTTTCAGCAATTTTCTTTTGTTTAGCTGAGTAAACTGCAATAGCTTTCCCTGAAGCCTGCTCAGGAAGTTCCTGATGAAGATGAGGTTACAGTGTGTCAGCTGAAGGAAAATAGATGGATGCATCTGTGCCACTTCTGTGCTGTCCAGCAATGTGGAAATGGCTGTCATGGGGAGGGAGCTTAAAATGTGGATTTGTTGGGATTTTGATCATTATATGGTCAGAACAGAATTCTCACCTCTGCAATGATGAGAAAAGTGGGTCATGATGGTGTAAGCTGGACTTATGCCATCATAACCTACTAACAGGATGCCAGCCAATAGGTATCATACTCAGAGATCTCACATTCTTAACTATAACATCTGGAATCCACATGGGTTCTGGGAGCTGGAGTCAAGAAAGTATCTCTCACAATCCTGACAAAGCTCTGTGCCACATGAAGTACAGCCAAGGTTGTGTAGTAGTCTTGGGTATTGGACTACAGATCTGGAGACCAGGGTTAAAATCTCTGCTCAGCCATGGAAACTCACTGCATGACTTTGGGTAAGTCACACTTTCTTAGCCTTGGAGGTAGGCAAAGGCAAAGTGACACTTAACAACTCATGCCAAGAAAATCCAGTGAAAGGTTCATGCTAGGGTCACCATAGGAAATTACTTGAAGGTACACAACAATTACATGAAACTATCCAAATGCTAAGATGACCTCCTATGGTCCTTCTCCAGACTACCTCATCTTGAGAGTTTAGGTAGGTGGCATTTTCAATTGTATCCCTTGCCTATGGAATGCTCTCCCTCTCTATGAAGCTAACCTGGCATTGACTTGCTTATCTTTCTGGTGTCAGATTAAGAACATTTTATTTACTCCAAGGATTTTAAACTGAATGGTGAAGTTGTTTTATCTTGCTAATTTTCTTTTATCTTTGCTGTTGATCCATTTTTGTACTGCTTTCCTTTTTGTATTTCAGGATTTGTGTAAGCCATTCCAACAGTTGTTGAGTTTAAATAAAATATTCTGTTAAAGACATGTAATGACTTTCCAATTGACCCATTGTGAATGACAAAGCATGCATATAGCAATGCAATTCCTGATACGTAGATCTTTTCAAAAGTAAGACTCGTTGCTTTTAGTGGTGCTTACTCCTAGGTAATTTTGGCTAGGGTTGCAACCTATGCTGCTTTTATTTCATCTTTGTTATCATGGACAGCAGCCACTCATGTGCAATTTTTTAAGTGAGAATTTTAATGGAGGGTGTGCTTGGAGTTTCTGTAAAGCTTGTAAAGCTTTCGACAAACAACTGCTGAGTTGGATGTTGTGGAACCAATACTGTAAGTACAGAACTGCTGCAGAAGATTAATCACCCTTCTGAGGTTAAAAGGTTGGAAAGTCTCCAACAGACAAGCCCATGTTAGAACTATTAGATGTTGATTTAGATCTTTGCTAAAAACTTGGATTGTTCTCAGAAACTGTAGGGGTGCAGTGTTAAACATTTTCCCCCTTCGACAGTACTAACATTCTCTCCCTCTCCCCGTTCCCTTCTTCTTTTCCCTCTTTTAGGTATGTGATGTCAAACCAGTAGGCAGTCTCAGTGGAGCCTCCCACACACTGCTGGAACGTCATGTGCCAGTATGAATATTAACACAGACACACACACTTCAGCACTCTGCAACCAAAGAAGAGAAAAAGAGAAACCAAATGTTTGGAACCAGTGACTGGACCACTCGCAAAACACTGCATGTCTAACTTCTACTGAGAATACATGCCATTTCTGGTATTGGAGAGGAGTGAAACAGAAGCAAGGTCTTTCCCCTTCCCCTGATTTGAGAGAAGAAGAGCAAGAGAGTTTTACAATTCCTTTTTACCTTGGGTTTCCGGTTCTCAGCTGCAGTGGCCACGAGCACTGGACAGCAATATGTGTCATGTTATTGTCACCTGCCGCTCAATGCTGTGGACACTCCTGAGTATTGTTGTGGCTTTCGCTGAGCTTATAGCCTTCATGAGTGCTGATTGGCTGATCGGCAAGGCAAAACCTGGGCGTTCTGAGGACGTGGACAACAGGACAGGAGGCTCAATGGAACCATATCGTCCAACCTTAGGGATCTATGGACGTTGCACCAGAATCCCACACATCCAGTCTTCCATGCCTGACACACTTTGTGGCCCCTATGCAGAGAACTTCAGTGAAATTGCCAGTGGGTTCTGGCAAGCGACTGCTATTTTCCTTGCCATGGGGATTGTGATACTCTGTGCCATTGCATTTGTATCTGTCTTCACCATGTGCATACAGAGTATTATGAAGAAAAGTATTTTTAACGTCTGTGGATTGCTACAAGGGATTGCAGGTAGGTATGACAAAGTAGTTAACAAAACACCTTTTAGTATGCTTATATTCTGTAGATAAGGAAACAGTCTCTCTGCAGTTTGCTTTTCTAGTTATACTTCTGTTCTAGTTGACCTCAGGAGACAAATACAATATAAATAAAAATTGACTGATGCCCAGTTAAATTATATCTGATATTTCAATGGAAAAGGGAATATAAATGTTCCGTAATAGTTCAGCGTCCAGTAGGGAGGGATATTAAGGTGTGTGCAGAATCAGTGCAAGAAAATGGATAATTGTTTTTTTATTGGCACACTCTCTGTATCTTGTATGATCTGTCAGAATAAGAAGGGAAACATCTATCTATGCTGCATTGATCAACAAATTGAAATGCATGTGTTGTCTTTGAACAGCTCAGTTAGAATAGGGGAAAAATCTGATTATGAGAAGTGGGAAAAATACTGAGGAATTTGGACTTTTCCTGTTATTGCTTGTGCCTGTTAAGAGAACCCCACTCTGTAGTATAAGTTATTTGTTTAAAATAGTATCTTCCAATTTGCAGGCCTGACACCCTAAGCTGCCTGGAATCACTCGGTGTTAATACCTTTGAATGGTCTGTCTGACTCTTGTTTTTTCCTCCCCCCATCTCACCCATTTCAAATTCAGTGCCATACAGTGGTCAAGGTCCTATATCACTATCATAACGATGACAACTGAGTTCCATCATTATAGTTATGATAGGTGAATGATGATGCCTCCTCTGACCTACCTTTACAATCTGACAGTGACCAACTGAAGCTTTTCTGAGGTGTTGGAGATTGGGGTGTTGAGAAATTATGTCTGTAGCGCACTCCTGTTTGCAGGGTGTGCCCTGAGAACAGTCACCTGAAGAGACCACCTTAGCATACAGTCACAATTGCCTCTTCCAAGACACACACACACACACGTGACCAGAAGCGCACCACAAAAGCAATTTCCCAGTGGCCCAATCTCCATCATTTTGGAAATATTTTGGTCAGAGTGTTGTAGGCTGCAAAGTAATTTTTAAAAAAATAAATTTTGGTGGAGGGAGATCATTTTCAATTCTTCATGACCACACAAATTGCCATAAGTTAACAATATTGTAAGTCCATCTCTCCATATTGTAATTGCTAAACAAGATGCCAGTAAATACTTTAATGCTAAAATGCTTTAGGTATTTCTTGACTTATATGTTCTCTGATTAGTCATAGTCTGCACACTTATCTCCCTAGTTTGAGATAAAACTATAGTTAGATGTATCATGTGAACTACAATTTGCGTTTGGAAATGATGTTGTCATCTCGGTTCCAGTGTAAAGTAAGCAGGGGTACCATAAGCCATAGTTTACTGGTATGGAAAAAGTAGCAAACTGGAATAGAGGAAAGAACTGTGAAGTATATTGAGAGGCTGGAGCAGATGGGGTCGCTGAAGTGTTTAAACATTGAGATTAACTTGAGGATCATCAAAACCTCATTCACATGATGGTAAAGCATGATTTGGCATTATAAATGGCCCTGAAAATTATCCTTTTCTACTGTATTTCTTACAACTATCCTTTCCCTTTGCTTACGAAAAACCTTAAGGGTGGTTTTACAGATTTCCTACCCATAACACAAGTAGCCTACATTTTAAGTGCAGTTTTCTTTATAGATGGAAAACAGCCATCCCATTTTTAAGTGTTACCTTCTCACAAAATGTATTGTGAGTAGAGCACGAGTAAGCTTGGAAATGACTGTGTACTGAGTTCATTAGAGCTTTGTCAGGGCAGCATTGCTCTGTCTGGATTGTTACCAGTGTTCAACTGATGACGTGCCACAGCAGTGATGCATAGGTTTTTCCCCATTTCTGGTCTTGCAAACCGCTTAAGCAAGTGTTCAAGGAGCCTGCCAGCAAGGCTGTAAGCAAATAGGGCAATAAAAACATTCCCTCATGTTTGGATTGAGTTTGAGTTTGCTGACAGATTCTGTTTTTCAAGGTTGTTTCTGTGAAGTGAAATATTTCACAAACTAGATGTGGTTTTGTGTTCTTTATATATTTGTTTCGGAAATGTATGCTTTTTTCCTAAACTTGGTCATCTTAAGTTTTGTTAGGAGCCACAGTATGAGCATTGAAAAATATATATACAGGATCTGCTTTATCAACAGGGCAGTCTTGTGAGTATTTACTAGAAGTAATTCCCATGGACAGCAGTGCTAGTAATTCCTTAGTAACTATTTCCTTCATGAAATCATTGGGCAAGATTTCCTGAAAAACTAAGTGTCTGTGATTAATGCTCAATTTATTTCTACATTGTGGAGCAGGGGGCATACACCCATTGTTGAATGACTTTCCTATTTCTTAGACTGTGACATTGGAGATAGGTACACAAAGAATTTCTTTTCTGTAAAGACGCTTCTGTTCTTTTAAGGTTGTAGTCCAAGACTTTTATCTAGATGAGCAATGTAGATCTGCCAGGTCACTGTGAGCCCACTCACCATTTTGGTCCAAAGCTCTTTTGAGTTTATCAGCGTATAATCTGTGTTCCTGATTTAAAAGTTCCTCTTTAAATTCTCGCTTTTATCCAGTGCTCACAAGTTCCCTTTTTTGTTGTTGGAAGTTGGGAAGCAGTAAACTTCATTTTGTAAACATTTAGAACCCAGACTGTTAAGGAAAGAAATCAAGCCAGAGGCTTCAAAGAGCCCAAGAGCAATTGAACCATATCATTAGATCAGTAATTGCTGCTTTACAAACAAAAGAAGACTGGACAGGCTCTCATTTCAGCATCTTTTGGGAATGCCTGAGCTATTTTTAAGAAGTCTCTGAATCACTTGGAAAATTTGGGCATAAACAATTTTGTTTTTAAAATACTAATAAGGTATTAATTTTTAGTGGATTTATTGTAATAGCTTCCTTTTTTCAGCCAGCAAATTTTTGTTGCATAGTTATTTTCAGTATTTGTTTGAGCATTTAATCATCAATTTTTGGTAGGCTTATCACCAGAAGTGCATGCTGAAAAAAATCCAGGGCTTACCATGAGCACATATCCAGTAGGTAAGACTTCTGGGCATACTTCGTGCACATAGTGGCTACCTCTTGTTTGAATCTCAAAGCTTGCAATCTGGTGATTCAGCACAGACCTTGGGCAAGTCACATACTCTCAACCTCAGGACAAGGCAATAGCAAACCTCCTCTGAACAAATCTTGCAAAGAAAACCCCATGATAGGTTCACCTTAGGGTCGCCATAAGTTGGTAATGACTTGAAGGCACACAACAACAACAACCTGAGAAAGTCATAGCAGCAGATGGTGATGCTGAATCTTCTGCAAGAAGGATAATCTATGATCATAATGCTGCCCATTCAGACTAAATTCCATGTGTCCTGCATTTTTCCTTCCACTTGTATGTGACATCTTTTGTGCATATACATTATATGTCATGGGAGCTGTTTCTCTGTTGTGTTATCCTTTGCAGCTACAATGTTATCAGGCTATGTTATGCCCAGATGGCCTCTCCCACTTAAATAGCATCTGCTCTCCCAGCAGGAAAGATCCATGTGATTGTTCAAATCCACATGATGTTGTTTCCCTAATGTCTAGTCGTAACTGACAGTAGGGGGTGGTGCTCATCCCCATTTCTAAGCTGAAGAGCCAGCATTGTCCGAGGACTGATCTAGTGGTCATGTGGCCAGCATGACTGCACCATACGCTGTTACCTCCCCGCTAAGAAGTGGTACCTATCTATCTACTTGCATTTGCATGCTTTCAAACTGCTAGGTTGGCAGAAGCTGGGACTAGTGATGGGAGCTCACCCCATCATGCCGCACCCGGGCCTTGAACTGCCAACCTTCTGATGTTCCGATCATCAGTCTTAACCACTAAACCACCACATCCCTACAAGCACACACATCAGAGTTGCATGAGACATCACTGTTTGACTTAAGAAAGGAAAGGTGTGTGGAAGAGAGCTCAGTGAAAGTATGTATACACACTTTAGCCAACCATGACCACTCCAGCAATCATTTGAAATATTGTTTGTCTATTTCAGTATAGCTCATCTCATGTTCTTAAAATAAGTGACTAGTATGCACAGTTATACCTGTCACTTATTTTAAAAACATGAGATGAGCCATAGAATCATAGAATCATAGAGTTGGAAGAGACCACTAGGGCCATCCAGTCCAACCCCCTGCCATGCAGGAAATCCAAATCAAAGCATCCCTGACAGATGGCCATCCAGCCTCTGTTTAAA
>NC_056523.1:291986123-292044160 GCF_019175285.1 Sceloporus undulatus | reverse complement strand
GATCTCCAAGGAAGTAGACTCTATCACCCTCCGAGGGAGTGCATTCCATTGTCGAACAGCCCTAACTGTCAGGAAGTTCCTCCTAATGTTCAGGTGGAATCTCTTTTCCTGCAGCTTGCATCCATTGTTCCGGGTCCTGTTCTCTGGAGCAGCAGAAAACAAGCTTGCTCCCTCTTCAATATGACATCCCTTCAAATATTTAAACAGGGCGATCATATCACCTCTTAACCTTCTTTTCTCCAGACTAAACATCCCCAGCTCCCTAAGTCGTTCCTCATAGGGCATGGTTTCCAGACCTTTCACCATTTTTGTCGCCCTCCTTTGGACACGCTCCAGTTTCTCAATGTCCTTTCTGAATTGTGGCGCCCAGAACTGGACACAATATTCTAGGTGGGGCCTGACCAGAGCAGAATACAGTAGCACTATTACTTCTCTTGATCTAGACACTATACTTCTATTGATGCAGCCCAAAATAGCATTGGCCTTTTTAGCTGCCGCATCACACTGTTCACTCATGTTCAACTTGTGGTCTACTTGGACTCCTAGATCCCTTTCACACGTAGTTTCATTCAGCCAGGTGTCCCCCATCCTATATCTGTGCATTTTATTTTTCCACCCTAAGTGCAATACCTTACATTTCTCCGTGTTGAATTTCATTTTGTTAGCTTTGGCCCAGCTTTCTAGTCTATTCAGGTCATTTTGAATCTTGATCCTGTCCTCTGGGGTATTAGCTATTCCCCCTAATTTGGTATCATCTGCAAATTTGATAAGTATGCTCCCAATTCTGTCATCCAGGTCATTGATAAAGATGTTGAATAGCACTGGGCCCAGGACAGAGCCCTGTGGGACCGCACTGGTCACTTCTCTCCAGGATGAAAAGGAGCCATTGTTGAGCACCCTTTGGGTTCGGCCGGTCAACCAATTACAGATCCATGTAACAGTTCCTTTGTCTAGCCCACATTTTACAAGCTTGTTTGCAAGAATGTCATGGGGAACTTTGTCAAAGGCCTTACTGAAATCAAGATATACTATATCCACAGCATTCCCTTCATCTACCAAGCTGGTAATTTTTATCAAAGAAAGAGATCAGGTTTGTCTGGCATGACTTGTTTCTCTGAAACCCATGTTGACTTTTTGTGATTATGGCATTGCCTTCTAGATGTTCACAGACTCTCTGTTTAATGATCTGCTCCAGAATCTTTCCTAGTACTGATGTCAGACTAACTGGACGATAATTGTTGGGATCCTCTTTTTTCCCCTTTTTGAAGATGGGGACAACGTTTGCCCTCCTCCAGTCTGCTGGGATTTCTCCTGTTTTCCAGGAGTTTTCAAAGATTATTGCCAATGGCTCCGATATTACATTTGCCAGTTCTTTTAATACCCTTGGATGTAGTTCATCTGGTCCTGGAGACTTAAATTCATTTAGATTAATAAGGTGTTCCTCTACTACCTCTTTACTTATTCTGTACTGAAATGCCCCTATCCTGTCCTCTGCTCCATTATCCTCAGGTTGAGCACCCTTTGCCTTTTCTGAGAAGACTGAGGCAAAGAAGGTGTTGAGTAATTCTGCCTTTTCTCTGTCTTCTGTTAGCATTTTGCCATCTTCTCCACGCAGTGGCCCTACCATTTCCTTCTTCTTCCTTTTGCTGTGGACATATCCAAAAAAGCCCTTTTTATTGTTCTTAACCTCTCTAGCAAGCCTGAGTTCATTCTGTGCTTTAGCTTTTCTGACTTTACACCTACACATGCCTGCTATTTCTTTGAATTCCTTTTTTGTGATTTCCCCCTTTTTCCATTTCTTATACATGTTCCGTTTCAAACTTAGCTCGGTTGAAAGTTCCTTAGTCATCCATCCTGGTTTCTTGAGACACCTCCCGTTTTTCTTTCTCACTGGAACTGTTTGAAATTGTGCCTTCAGTATCTCCCTTTTGAGAAAGTCCCATCCGTCCTGAACTCCTTTATCTTTTAGTATTTCTGACCATGGAATCGCCCTCAATACTTCTCTAAGTTTACTGAAATCCGCTCTCCTAAAGTCTAGGATGCGTGTCTGACTATGCCTGGCTTCTCCTTTCCACTGTATTACAAACTCCAGGAGAACATGGTCACTTCCACCCAATGATCCCACCACTTGCACCCCATTAACCAAGTCATCCTTGTTGGTTGGGATCAGATCTAAAATAGCTGACCCCCTTGTTGCCTCTTCCACCTTTTGGACCATGAAATTGTCTTCCAGGCAAGTGAGGAATTTGCTAGGCCTTGAGGATTTTGCTGAGTTTGACTTCCAACAAATATCAGGATAGTTGAAGTCACCCATCACTACTACATCTCTCTTTTCTGACTGTGTGGTCATCTGTTCTAGAAAGATATCATCCAATTCCTCAGTCTGACTTGGGGGTCTGTAGTAGACTCCCACCGTAACATCCTTGTTGTTTCCCTCCCCTTTAATTTTTACCCAGATGTTCTCCACCTGGCTTCCATGACTGATGTCCTGGATCTCTTCACTGGTGTAAATATCTCTGACATATAGTGCTACTCCTCCTCCTTTCCTGTTTGGCCTATTTCTCTTAATACGGTTATACCCCTCTATTTCCACATTCCAATCATGAGACTCATCCCACCAGGTTTCAGTGATGCCTATTATATCATATTTGCTTTGTTGTACTAGGAGTTCGAGTTCATCTTGCTTATTTCCCATGCTCTGTGCATTAGTGTAGAGACATCGCAGACCATAGTTCCCTTTTACTTGCTGCCTGTGCAAGTTTTTTTGCCTCCCACTGTTGGGTCCTTGCACTTTTTTTCTTGTTTCCTCTATGTCAGTTTGACTATTTTCGCCATCCCTTTCGCCTTCCTTAATATTGTCTCCCTTCCCCTCGGAACTCAGTTTAAAGCCCTCCTGATCAAGTTCTTGAGACTGTTGGCAAAAACATTTCTTCCAACTGGCGTGAGATGCAACCCGTCTGTTGCAAGAAGTCCCTCCTCGTGGAACCGCAGCCCATGATCGAAGAATCCAAATCCTTCTCGGCGGCACCATCTGCGAAGCCAGTTGTTCATATCCGCTATTTTCCTCTCCTTTCCTGGACCATGCCCTTCAACTGGCAGAAGAGACGAGATGACAACCTGTACATCCATTCCATGATGGACTAATTCAAAGATATTGCTGTGTTAGTCTGTAGAATCAGTATGTAGTGAGATCTTTTAGCACCTTTGAGATTAACTAAAAGAAAGAAGTTGGCAGCATGAGCTTTTGTAGAATTAAGTCTACTTCCTCAGATGCAGGACTTAAGAAACTTAAGTCTATGAAAGCTCATGCTGTCAACTTTTTTCTTTCAGTTAGTCTCAAAGGTGCTACAAGAACTCTCTACATCATGATGTACTAAATGATGAGTAGGCACAAATCAGCATGGAGACCAGGGTTCGATCCCCACTTGACAATGAAACCCACTGGCAAGTCACATGCTCTCAGCCTCAGGGGAAAGCAATGGCAAACCTCCTCTGAACAAATCTTGCCAAGAAAACTCTATGATAGATTCACCTGAGGGTCACCGTAAGTCAGAAATGACTTGAAGGCACACAACACACACACAATTATAAACCAGAAATATTCAGTAGGAAATATAATATGGGTTGTATGAGATGTGAGCTCTATAGAGAGAAAAAGGAGATAAAGGAGCTGAACTGATAAAAGGTGGCAAACAACTTCAGAGGAAAGTCCACAGTGCTGGTTGTTCTCACATGCTGTTGAGTTGCTCCTACTTCATCATGACTCCCCTATTGTACCAGAGTTAGTGTGAAGCAACTTTGCTGTTCCTGGTTCCTCACCAATCTTTGGCATGGGATTGGGAAGAGGAATTGGATTAGCGCTAAAGTCTGAGATAATTTTCCAGCAGAATGACTTTTTCTATTTCCTACCATGACATTTTGTACCAACATGGGATAGGCATCTGGAAATAGTAGATATTGTAGCAGGACAATTACAGAGGAACACTGTATAAAATGAACTGGAAAGTTCCTTTTAGCCATTTCTGGAATGGTTTTAGAAAAACACTGCAGAATCAATCAACAGATCTTCCTGAAATGAAAACAGTCAAGAGAGCTGGCCACCTAGCTTTTGAGGGGAAGCCTGCTTGGCATGTGTTTTTCATTTTAGGACTGAGCAAGACTAAACTTGCATGGCGATAGTTACAAAGATAGCATACACTAAATCTGCATATACACACAAAATTGCATCATGGGTTTTGAAATGTGTTTTTTTTTAATTCTCCTTATCTTCCTTGGTGGGTTTACGCTAACGGCATATTCATGCAGGAACATACCACTGATTTCAATAAGGCAGACTCCAGTTTAGCAATACAACATTAGTAATTTAACAGAGTGGAATGGAAAGAGGGGCAATGTTGTATAGGATTCCTTTTCTGTCAATAACTCTGATAACAATAATTAAAAAGGCCCAAGATATTTAATAGCATAACTATTTTCCACAGCTGGCAAAAGTTACCATGCTGAATGATAGCTCCCAGAATCCAAATGACCATATTGGCTAAGGGATTCTGGGAGTTTCAATTCAAAGCAGCAACTTTTTAAGCTCTGCTGTTTTCCAAGCTAACAGTTTCAGTCAGGGAAAGTGATGGAACCTGTTGAAATGGGCATATTGTGTGATGAGGCACTTATCCTAAAATATCACATGACAGCCATTGATATATTATCAAAACTCAAGGGAAGTACAGTAATTGATAATTTGAAAATCAATTAAAGATGAATCCAAATGTTGTAGAGAAAAAAAGACAAAACATGTATTACTTGTTATTTTTGTCTCCATATTGTCCTGTCTAACCTGGACCAGTTAAATGCAGGACTAAGTTGTGGATATCCAAGGTTAGAAGGTGCTGGCCTCACTGCAGCTGAACTCCACAGTTGCTAGATGAAAACTGTATTATGTATAATTAGTCCCCCACCCCCATTCTTTTTATTGGAGCACTTGAACTGACTATGAGGGCTATAGAGAGATCAGGTCTCCTGTAGGGTAGTTGTTTTAAAATGGTAGGTGAACCCATAGGTTCCTGCAATTCAGATCAGGGTCTTGGCACTTTGGGGTTAATCTATCTCACCATGTAAGTTTTTTTATTCCCAACTTTCTTTCTGGATGCAGTTTAGTTTGGGGAATGGGGTGCACAGGGTGGGAGGTGGAGTGGATGTTACTTTTCTTTCTCATAGTGCCACAGCCATTTACAACCCAGTTTCAGCAGTGCAGTTATACAGTTCATTGAAGTTAAAGCCTTAAAAAAACCTGGGTGACCATATCACAGATCTGCCAGTGTCCCAGCTAGTTTGACTGAAATTCTCCATGGAAATCCTGAAGAAATTCTAGAGAGAGACCATAGCTTAGAAGTAGAACACATACTTTGCGTGCAGGAGGCTCAATGTTCAATCTGCAGCAGTTCCAATTTAAAAAGACCTCAGAGCGCAGATGATTTGAGATCCTATGCAACTCCATTTAAAAGTAGTGGGAGTTACAGAAGAGCTCATCTATATGTTGGGCCCTCTTAAAGTGTGTATGGCAGAGGTAAGAATCCTTGATCCTTCTGGTGTGTTAGACTGCACCTCCCACAGTCCTCTACCATTTCCTATGTTGGATGAAGGACTAAAGTATCTGGAGAGCCAAAACATCTCCCCTTTAGAATTTGAGCTCTAGATTTCAAGTCTTTGACATCAACAGACCTGCTGAGAAACACCCTGCCTATGCTACATGTTTTCTATGTGTCCCAGAAGGCTTTAAAACAAGCTTAAGGGAGATGCACCCAGGTCACAAGATTACTGGCTAGGCCTCTTGGGAACAAAACAACCCTAAAAATTTCCCTAGTCTTGTTCCCCACTCCCAGTGTCTGAGCGTTGTTGGGAAAAATTGATAGTGGTGATCAAGTGCCTTTTAGGAAACCTGTCTACTGTTATTGATAACCCTCTGATAATTGTTGGCAATCCACTGCTATAGGTTGATACAAGTTGTACAGAGAAATCAATAGGAGACCAATCATCCTAAGGACTGTCTTATGATGTTTGTGCTGTTCTTGACTCACTGGGCGTGGATATTTTGGAAGGCAGAATGTGTTAGTAACATAAAGATTTGCTACCAGTATTGCTGCTGATGTGAATTAGGAAAGAACATGGAAATCCCCTTGTCTTGCCTTCCAACTCTTACAGCGTTTAATTTCAGATCCTCCCAATTCTTTTTGTCATTTCATTCTGCTGATTTGTGTTCCATAAATACTGTGCCAGAAATTTAGGGTTTGCACTAATTTTTTGCTAATCTTAATCTTAATTTTTTTCCTAAATCAAATTTGAATGTTTTAGTAGTTATCATATGCATAGTCAACTTCAGGGGGCATGATCCTGTTATGTCATCATACAGAACTTCCACTTTCCCTCCAAGGCTACTCTACAGACAAACAAATAGCAGGAGAGGTTCTGTAGAGTGTCAGAGGCTTAGATGTTAGCCTGAGACAATGGTGTGTCAGGCTTTCTCCAGGCTGTTGCAAGAATAAAGTTCTTATTATGTTAAAATACTCTCTTCAGTTAAAAGCTGACCACTTTAATTTATGAACCTCTGGCTTCGTTCCATATCATTTTTTTCATGGTTTCATCCTCAGAGGTCCTGGCATTTGTAGCTTGATGACTTATTTAGAATTCTTTGGGTGCTCTAGTTCATTCCTGTGAACTACAATCCCCCATATGCCCTGAGAAGAGAGAGACTGAGGAATAAAACATGGAGTTCTCATACAGTGGTACTCAAAGTGGTGGATCATTGCCCTTTGTGAGCTGTTGGCTGCTGGTCTACAGTGAGTTTTTAAGAAAGAAAGTGAATGTGATAATAATATGGAATTAATATGGTACTGCTACTTGGTAAACCTGTGAGAAAAACTACATGCCCACCATACTACTTTGAAAAAACAGTGCTGTATACATTCCCTGAACTACAATTAAGGTACCCTGAGTACTATTTAAATCCTCAGTCAATTCTCAGAAGGATTGGGAACTTTCAGGCTTTTCTAAATCTTTCTGTATAGTAGGCATGATAAAAGGTCGGGAAGGCTTTGTGTGACATATCATATCCAAAATCTTCCCTGATTCCCACATGTCATGCCTGTAATCTGGTTATCTTTCCTTCGCCTCAGTATCAGAGAGGAAGAAATTGCAAAAAGATCAAAAGAGTGCTGGGAAGGACAAACTCAGCTTTGGATTTCCCCCTGTGAGGTTGAAGATCTGTCTCTGACGTTGGAGGGGGAATTCTGCTTTGATCATTCCTTCTCCTCAGTATCAGAGAGGATACCTGGGATACAGTCCAAAGACCATGGGAGTGAGCTTTTGTTGTGGAAGTGTTCTGTCACATTCATGACATTTTATGGGGATCCAAAAATCAATATCTTCCATTTAGCATTTCCCCAGAGTTTCTTTTGCTTCTTTTCTTACTTCAGAAAATCTGCTAAGGGAAGAGAGGCACAGATGATCATTTGATCAGTAGTGATGGGAGCTGTCTGGATATGCCTTTTGATAATATTTGATGAAATTAAGGCCCTCAAGCATGAAAGCCAATATCCTACTGTATTTGAAAGGAGTAAAAAAAAAGATTTTGCAAGGTGCTGGAAGATACTTTATACATTTTAGCACAAATCCTGTTGGTGAATTCCACTGACAATGGATAACATCATAGTTCACTTTTTTTTGGTCACCGTGAAGGTCAGAATTACACAACAACCAAAATCTTGTCCCAAGCTCAGCCTCAACACTGATTCCCCCCCTACCTGTGACAATATGGAAATGACTGTGTTGTTTACATAGTTGGGAGATAGCCTTGGAAGATGTAGCTATGAGTAGATCTCCCCATGTAGGATTCAAGCCATTTCTCTTTCCCCTTTAAGTGAATAGTCTCACAACATTTTTTTCATGGACATTTCACTGACTACGTTTGGCTGATTTGTTTTCTGCAGTGACATATGCAATAGACAAACACTTCCCAGTTTGGGTTGGAAATGGAAGAGGATCATTTTTAGATTTACAGTGAGGAGTCTGGCTTTGCCAAGCATGTTCTGCTGTTTAATATGGCAGAACAGCATCTGTGCAAAGGGAGCATCCACACCAAACGGCATGCTTCTCCTTATCCAAACAAACAGCTGGGTAACTGTGCTCTGAAGGGACTCTTTCTGAAATCAGGCAGCGTTGGGGGAAGTAAGATGGAAGGGGCCTGTTTTATGTCACTGCAAAACTGCATTCCTGCTGCTGCTGTTCTGGCATAGCTTAAATGTAGTACATAGCTGGCAGTCTTTATTTAGAGTGATGCTGCGTCATGATGAATTTTTAATGCTCAACTTCATTAATTTTGAGTTTTTGGGCTTCAGTATTGACATGGTTCCCTATGTTCAGTGGCTATTAAACATAAGGAACAAAAAGTAAATGGAACTCCAGTATTCAAAGACAGTATTTCTCTGACCATCAGGAGCTAGGACAAGTTACCTTTTGGACTACAACTCATCTTGGTTGAAGGTTTTGGGAAAATGTAGGCAAAAATATTTTTCCAACCTGGCTGGATGATTTGGGGAGTTGTAGTCTAAAAAGTAACTTTCCTCAAGCTGTGAATACAAGACGTTAGGACCAAGCAACAGGATAAGTCATGCTTTGATACCCTGGGTGTACGTTGGTTCCAAAGCCCCTGGTTGCCCTTTGGAACTGAATGCTGAGCTTGCTGAACTTTCAGTTTTGAACCACCAACATTCTCTTTAAGTTCATGTTGCCTTCCTATACCTCCATCAGAACCTGAATAAAATGTTTGTTACAATTACGTAGGTAAGGTCTTGCCACCTAATACATTTCAATTCAGAATCTATATGAACAACTTTTTGAGCTCATTTTTAACATCCTTTACTTTGCAGTTCATTTCTTCTATGTGACCTTGGGAGTTAGTGACTGCCAATAGCATTTAAAGCACACTTTTTTGTTCTTTGTTTTGGAAGCTGTGTGTGTTTTAATTTCTTATCTATCCCTTAAGGATGAGTGACATCTATCTGGAAATGGAGATACTCCTGTGACTGTACAACTTAACTTCAAACATTCCTTCCAACTCTGGTTTTTACTACTGAGAGACTATTTCATTAAGTATATTGCATTAGTTATCTACTCCAATCCTCCCCAGATAGAATTATGCAAGAATTTAATGAAGATAATTAAGTATCTGATACTTTAATATACAGTACCTATGAAGGAGTTGTTAATTTCTAATTCTTCAGTTACATTACAGAGATAAAATAATGAGGGATGAACATAGAGGGAAAGTCTGTAAGTAAAAAATTGCTAGGATGCAAAGATTTTCAATCCTATGCATACTTGGTAGAATGCTATCATTTAACAATGCATGCAGTGTACCAAACATTGCCCCAAAGTTACATTAAGATTTCTGGAAAACAGAAATCCTCTCCTTCCTACCACTTCTATACTACAAGAGTAACTACTGTATATACTCAACCATAAGTCAACCTTATGATACCCTGGGTAGGTTTTGGGGCCAGAATTACAGGTTTTGATATGACCCATGGATAAGTTGAGGGTAAAACTTTGCAGCATGTAACAAAGATTGTAAAGGATGAAGCAAAGGAAAATGAGACTAAAGAACTTAATTTTTTTTGACAGGCATAACTATTTGTGCTCACCCTAAAGGTTGGAAGGATAAGATAGTAGAGGAGATTGATGCTTCTTTTAGGTGATCCAAGAAGGGATTAAGTTCTCACTTTTCACCAGGAGATGGTTCCTTTTTTTATAGGAATTAAAGTACAGTGTGCCCTTTTTTTACGCGGGGGATCCATTCCAGACCCACAACCCCCGCATAAAAAAACACCTATGTTCGAGCCCCATTGAAAATAATGGGGCTCATGTATGGCGCGGTGTGCGCGCGCCACGGGCACATGCCCCATTATTCTTAATGGGACATACCGCCCCTTGCACCCTGTGTGGTGCATCTGCGTATGACAGGGGCACTGTACAGTACTTACATAGACCCGTGGAAAAGTCGACTCAGGTTTGTGTGGGTCAATTTTTTGATTAAAATTTCTAGACTTATACATGAGTATCTACAGTAGTCTCTGAGCAGTAAGCTGAGAACATTATTGGTGCTCTAGGAAATTCCTGTAAAATCAGCAATTGGCTATTTAGCATCTTCTAGACCTTTCATGTTCCCCATGTGTCTGAAATGCCTTTCCATGGGAGACTAGGCTGGACCCCTTCTGTTTTTCCTTTGGCAGGCAGACAGACATTTTGGTTTATGCAGGCCTTTAATATGTAATCACTCTTGGAAGGCTTCTTATTGGAGTGTGTTCTGTGTTTGTTTATATTTTTAACTTCAGTATTTTTAACATAATTTTATACTATTTAAATCATTTTTTAAAATTGTACTGGTAAGTTTTTAACCAATTTTATCTGTGATTGGCATTGGATCCAACTCTGGGATAAAGGCAGTATATAAATACAATAAATAAAAATAAGTCAATTTCTAACTAAAATAATAAAACACTTCCTAGGCTATATCTTCAATTGCAGCCCAGGATTATATGTTTAGAAATAATTCAGTTTTCACTTTTCTGAGAAATAATCCCAAGTAAGCATGTACAGGAATCCAGCCAATGGCAGCTGGTGGCTCCCATGTCAATGAGGCAGTGAATCTGTTCCAGGTTATAGTCCAAATTTTAAAGGAGCTATCCATGCTGCTGAACATATTTGAAGATAAAGATTTTAGATAGTTTTAACCCTGTAACATTCCAACTAAAACATAGAACAGGATTCACTACCTCAGTGACATCCCTGCAACCCATTTTAAGGAAGGAGATGAGGCTGTGAGTGGCTTGTGGCATTTCATAACTACAAACATCTAGTGAGCTTTGCTAATTAAAAATAACTTTAATCCAGTTCTCTATATGTTTGGAAAGGGCTATCACATGTGAAATCTGGCAGAATCTTGGAACTGTTGTCCCCCAGAGTAACTCTTTCTAGCTCTAGGGACAACTGGATTTAAGTCACCATGCAGTTATTGATATTCACATGTATTTGTATGACTGAAAGTGTTGGCATTTTAATAGAATAAATGGCAGCCAGTCCTTGCCTCAGTAAACCATATTTCCTGGAAGTAGAAGTGGTATTTTATGCATCTTTCAAAAGGAATCATGCTTCCGTTCCAAAAGAAAGAATGCCCTTTTTGATCTTTCAGTGCACTTTCTTCCACAGTGTGTTTCAGGCATGCTGTTTTCCAAATGTCTATTTTCTATCTTCTTCTTTAAAGCAAAATAGTGCTGACCTGGATCCTCTTCTGCGTATATAAAACATTTGTGTAATTGAAACATTTCACATTCATTAAACTAAAATCCAAAGCAGTTGGGTGTGTGCAAATGACTCACTAAAATAAGGGAATCACTTGGTTTCACACATCTCTTCCATTGACTCCAATGAAATGGATGCAGACTACTTACATGAATTAGTGACTTGTCCACAAAAGCTGCAGTCCTGTACACTGAAGTGGGGAATTTTTGGTCCTCCATTAACTTTGGCCAGGTTTCAAAGAGCTGAAAGATTTCAAAAGGGTGAAATGTTCCCCACTTCTGTTTACAGATGCTTAGCTGAGAACAATTCTCAGCAGACATGTAAAAGAGTTAAGATACATTTGTCACATTTTTAGAAGTGCTCCTTCAAGTGGTGCAATGTCTGTGAGTACCTTCAACTACATATTTTGTTTAGCATGTTTTGTTTTCTGATTGGTCATTTGAAATTAAATGAGAATACTTTCAAGTCTGTTGACCAAGGCATCTATCTCCTCATAAAGAATATGTGTGCTCATACTGTCTAATTTAACCACACGATTGCACTGCATGGATGTTTGGCACTGCATGGTTGTTGGGAATGCCCCAATCAACTTTCCTTATACCTGCTAATTTCACTAGGCAAAGTTTTGTTGTTGAAAATTATGATGAAAATCTTAGAGATGCACACAAAAAAGATAACTTTGCACAAAGCTGGAGCTTGCTTTTAAGAAGAGTTTGGTTCTTCCTGGAGTAGAAGCATGTTGTTTCTTAGCTCCTGAGACTATAAGCATACTGTGTGAAAAACACAACAGACTGAACTTTAGAAACATACCCCTGTAAGCCTTTTTCAGCACAGGTTTAATCATAACATTGTCTTATTTGCAGGAGAGTGAAGTTCTATAAGAGTCAGTAAGTGTTCATGTAACAAAATTCAGTATTTAATTCTAACTGTACTCTTCCTAGAAATATTTGGGGGAACTACTGTATAACATTTGAACTGCTGTAAAAAAAGTAGTTTATACTGTAGGCATGCTTGCAGTAATAATGTTTGTAGTTTTGCTTTCTACCCATGAACATGAAGTTATCACTGATTCACTTTAAAGCATCCTATGTTTTCTAGATGAAAGCCATGTCAAATGAGACTTTTGGGACTCAAAATTGCAATTTTCAAACCTTTTGGTGTGGTTTAAATGAACAGTAGGTCTCATAATCAGAGGAATTATGCTATATCATACTGACAAAAGGAACTTCTGATGACATCGGGAAGGGGTTTTCGGGTGTTTAGTCTGTCACAGTTGGTGGGCTCAGAAGGATGAAAGCCCAGTTTATCCTTGTCTGCCCAAGATTAAGCAGTACTTTATACAGCCTGGGACACTGGCTCTCTGAAAGGAAATGTTACACAATGTTTCTCATTGTTCATGAGAATACAGAAAAATCCCTAGTCAAGACTGGCTCATGTAGATTTCAGTACCCTAACAAAATGATAAAAGGTAGTTCAGTTCTCTATGTAAGAAATGCTTGCCAAAGGACTTTTTCTTTATGTGTTCCAGGGACTGCTTGGCATTTTTTAAAAGCGTGCTGCTATTTCATCAGCATGCTTTAAGTAAAATAGGACACTAGTTTTTCCCAGCTGGGTGACATTCCATCCTTGTAATTTAAAAAACTGTAATTTACTGGAGCATGTAAAATCTTAATTGCTTTGAATGAGACAAAAATTAGTTCTCACATCTGTTCATGCCCTGAAGATTTACAGAGAAGCAAACAGATAGTGGCTGTGATTTATAATGTTGCGAAAACGTCAGGCTTGGGACAGAGGAGAAATCATAGCAGTATATATAATAGTGTGAGCAGTGAGTTGGGTTTTTCAGAAAAAATGTAGATTTGGAAAATTTTACAATGCTCTCATTAATGTTATTTAACACATTTGGTTTGAATGTCTTATTCAAATGCATTCAAAGCTTTATATAGAGATTATTTTACTGGGATATATGTAATTATGTAAAGGGAATAATAAATATTTTCCTTGGCTGTGATTCTATATTGTGGTCTATGCTGCATAACTTTATGCATACTTAGGTACATAGCAGAGGCTCTGTGGAATCCTCCTAGTAATGACAAAGATGCATATCAAGGCCACTAGCAAGAGCATCCTAGTGTGCATCAGGGTCTACCAATGCACATTGTCATTCCCTACTGGTGTCCTGATAGGCATTGGGAGCATCCAATGCACACTGGCCCTGATCTGCATTGCTCACCTCACTGGTTCTCCTGTGTAATAACATCACAGCAGCTGCTTGTTGAATATGGACATTGCGAAATTGCTCAGTTTTATTTCCTGTAGATGTAAGCCCACTTACATTGATGTATGCCCCATACTATATTCTAGCCTTTTTATTTAACAAAAAATGACTATACCTAAAAGGACACTTTGTTAAAGGACCCATGCTGAAAGAGCGCTATACTTAATACATCTTATATCAACAGCTGAACATGTGTATGTTTGTTTAACCTTGACACATGTACTTCTTGATTTAATCAAGACATCCTTGAGTTAGGAATACATACACACAAAGAGAGAGAAAGAAGATGGCGTGGTAAATTTGCTATGGAAAAATATATCATTGGAAATTGTTTTTTAAACTGGATGTGAACTGATAGTTTTCAATGTTTTTTTAATAGTTTTGCATGACACAGTTTAAAAACTGGCTTCATTTGACCATTTCATAAGAGGCAGGATCAGACCACATGCCTGTGGGAAGCCCTATACAGAAGCCCTACGCATGGAGTAGCAAAATATTATACATGGAAGTCTACTCCCTCTGGTTGTGAGCAATGTATTACTCAGTAAATATATTAAGTGCATGGAGCTACACAAAGAAAAGGAGGGGGGACACAATAGCAAGAAAAGAGATGATTCCAGAGGGGAGACGCCAATATTTTCCTGCTGTTCTATGTTTCAGGTAGTAACAATGTGCCCTCTTCATAATTCAAATATTTGATCCTGAACAGGATACCAGTTTACAGACAGCACTGTAAACAAAACAGACTGCAGCAATCTAAATTTCAAGCTAAATCATTTTACTGTAGATTTTGATTATGAAAAATCTGAATTTTAAATACCCCGCCTCTAAGTGTGGCTTCCCTTTCATGCTATTTTTTTTAAAAATTATCAGTTTATTGCTCTTTTTTTCTAATTGTATTTTTTTCCTTTTTCTTTATAGGTCTCTTCCTTATCCTAGGCTTGATCTTATACCCTGCAGGTTGGGGTTGTCAGAAGGCAATAAGCTATTGTGGATCTTATGCTTCAGCTTATAAACTTGGTGACTGTTCTCTTGGCTGGGCTTTCTACACTGCCATCGGGGGTACCGTCCTGACTTTTATCTGTGCCGTCTTCTCTGCCCAAGCTGAAATTGCCACCTCCAGTGACAAAGTGCAAGAGGAAATTGAAGAGGGGAAAAGCCTTATCTGTCTCCTTTAATGATCCAAGAAAAATCACTTCATCTCTCAGAAGAACTGTTTACAAAGTGGTTTAATAGGTGGACTCTTGTAGGAGACAATGGATACATGCAAGTCTTCTAGAGGGTCAAGCATTATAGTGTCACTTTATAGGCAGTGTAAGAAGAAAATGTTAACTGGTGGGAATTCTTATAGTTGGTACATCAACAGGGTGCTACTTAGCACACCTGTTGGCTTCAAGTTTCTATGAATGATGCCAAACAACTGTGGAAGTGATTAACTTATGTTCATCACCATGAAGGACTGTGAAGGAATCCTTGAAGGATAATGTTTAAAATAAATATGTATGTCTCGAGTATTTACAGAACAAGATAGTGTAATCAGGCTTCAGTTTCAAGGGTTTTAGGCACCAAAAGTGGTAATATCCTCCACAGCAGAATTCAGTTTATCAAAAAAGCAGAACAATTTGTTTTGCATGCAATAGCAAATTGGGAGAATGTCTAGGAAACAAGCAGGAATTCCAGCTGTAGTTAACAGGAAAGGGACTTACAAGCAATACTTTACCTAAGAAACACTGGGTTACAACCTAAACAAGTAATGGGCAGGAGCAGCCAGAATTTCAAGTAAATTACTTAGGTTTTCTATGCACAGGCAAGTCGTACTATTGATTTCTCTGAATAAATGTAGATGGTAAAGGAGGTCTTAGGGTGTGCCTATAAGACAAAATGTAGGTCCTCCATCTTCAGGGACATTTGCAAGCTCAGTACTGCCAGCTGCTTCTTCTCATCATTATGAATCCAAAATGCCATCATGCTCATAGAGATCTGTGCCTAAAGAAACCACAGTACCACCTAATGGTAGTTCTTCTGAAAGCTCTTTTTAGGTTGTGTTGCACCCTTATGGAGATGCAGATTAGTGTTGCGGTTAGTGGTTTCCCACAAATGGTCCTTTTCCATTAGACTTGTCATTATATTTGTGTAATTTTCCATGCTTTTTTGAAAATACACAGAATTAAAAGAACAGCACAATGCAGTGGTGGATGTATAAGAAAAGTGAAGAGATGATAATGTCTAATATCTTGATGTTCAGTTATTAGGTTAACCTCATTAACATTGATATTTTATATTGTACCTTTTTGATAGACAAAGAAGAAACACAGCAGTTGGGAGGCTGCTAGATTAAAATGCCACATCAAACCACTAATAAAAACCACTTATTTCTATCATATTTTCTAAAAGAAAAAAAATTCCAGTGAAAAGGAATGTAATTTAGAATCTACCGTTTAACTCAGGATTATTGTGCATGGCTGCTGCTTCTTTAACCACTGCTACAAGAACTCTAGTAAGGCACCTGTAAATTAACAAGTGGGAATTATAGACGTACACTTTTTGTATGATGTTATCAAAGCTGACATGTTGAATACCGAAAGTGCTAAACGTGGGAACTGCCAGTCCACAAAAGCCAGGGTGCCTCTATGTGACAGTTGCTACAGCTACACCATGACTAGTGTTCAAAAATGTGTGGACAGTCCCCAAAGTGAAGTATGAGAGGGGCTCTGCAACCCACATGTAGCACAGCAGACACCACAACTTAGCAGAGTATAAAATGCCACTTTCAGAAGAGGGGAAGGAAATCATACATAGATGAGTATGACAAGCAAAACTGTTAACCTTGCTTAACCTGGAAATCCAACAGTATGTGGCTGGAATTTTGTTAGTAATATATGTGCATATAATTCAGTGTTGTGCATGTATGTCTGGTTTTGTACACTGCACAAGGAGCCATTGACTAGCTCTTTCCAGAATAGCCTAAAAACACATTCCCCCCTAAAAAAAAAAAATTAAGAAGAAGAAGAAATAGGCTAACTTTGGCCCATGGCAAATGTTGCCTGCTATTATGGACTGCCAGATGCTTGTTAAACCCTCCCAAGGTTTAGCAAAGCCCTGATGGCCAAAAAACATGGTTGATGGGACTTGTTTAGAGATCCAAGCAGGATGCTTTCATTTTACATACTGGGAGGTTCCAGTACAAAGCCCCTTCATCATGTTTATGGTTGTGTGATTTGCTCTTCTTGCTAGTAGTAAAGGACAAAAACTTTAGGTTGAAGCATTTTACTGTTGCGGTTAGAATAACCAGTAAATGGAGCTATTCAGATGTTTACATTAAGAGCTGCCTAAATAATCACAGGGTATGATTTTACCACATTCCACATAGGGAAATTGTCAGACTGAACTTCATGTAAATATCGCTACAACTGCTGCTTAGATCCAGGTGCATGTGCATCATGAATCTGGCTGTGCACCAAACAGCACCCCCTCCCCCTTAAAAATGCAGCAGAATGTACAAGAAATGATTTCACATTTTCTCCCCACACACATATTTAAGATACTCTGGTACTTCAACTCCATACTGCTTCTTGAGCTACATTTGTTTCAAGAGCTGTTCAGGACTGTTACTGCAGAACAGACTAGTATAGGGTGCACTTGAAAAAACACTTGTCGTGAAAGAACTTGTTGATTCAATAAACCACTGTTTTTTGTAATTAGTCCCCTACATTTCAAATTTTCTTTTGTCATGGTTTCAAAATGGTATGCCAGCTTAAGAGACTGCCATTTTGCAATGTTGAGTGCATAATCAATAAGTCCGCTTTTAAAAAAACCAGACAAACTGTGGTGTTCCCAATTAATTGACAGATAGCCTTTCAATACTGCATACAGGTAAGGTGTTCAGGGAGATGCCAGGAAGCAAGGAAGTCAGCTTCTGCCAGCCCTCTTCTACATTATTTTCTTTGCATCCAATCCATTTAACTTTAGAATTTGTCTGTGTTTTTTTATCTTGAACAAAGTGCATTATCCACAAGAAAATGGATCAAAAAGGCACAGTAGCATAATGATGCAGCCTAGGCCCAAATAAATCTTAGCTAGCACATAAATCAGAAAGGTAAACATTCATTTAATTTTGTTCCTTACTAAGATACTGTTTTAGTATATTTGCTTTAGAATCACCACCTAAAACAATTGCATCTTACAGACTAATATAGGTCAACTATAAAACTGCTTTTGTTCAAATGCCTCTAAGCTCAAAAAGTTACTGAGGGAGGAGGCACGCCCTTGCCCTTTACCTGTACTACAATAGCAGGCACCAAGGTCTGGAGCTTTCCTGGAATGCAGAGGTACAGTCCCATATAAAGGACTATGCACATCCCATTGATACAGTCAAGATTTCAACCCCATGTTTGATCCAAATGAGGATTTCACTAACCAATCATTGGTGTTGCCTATACAGTAGGGCCTTGCTATCTGCGGGCTTGCCATCTGCAGACTTAAGCATCCACAGATAGTAAATCCCTTTGTTGTCTATGGTGCTAGCAGCCATGCACACACTGTACTGCCATTAGGGACAATGGGGCTTTTGAGATCTTGCATTTCTTTGTATCTGTTGGGGGGAGGGGGTCCAGAACAGATCCCCTGGGATATGAAGGTCCAACTGTATAGGAAACAATGTTCCTTTCTTACAGGTGAGACACCGGTTTTCTAAGTTTTGGTTCCAGTTCATGCTTCGTGAAGGGGTTGGGGTGCACCACATGAAAAAAAAAAAGCCTACGGCATGGTTTCATTGTTTTTGTACCCACTGCTATCAATATAATCTCATAGTTACTTGAAAGTTCTGTTGTCACCCCCTAAGTTTACATTAAGGTGTGTCCATCAAACTACCAAGCTTTTGATAAAATGTCCAAAGAAACATCCTGCAATTTAATCTGCAGTTTTCATCTCTAGAAACTATGCGTGAAATGTGGTATTTCAGTTTACTGAGATTTATATGTCATTGCTTTTTCAAGGGAGTAACAAATTTAAAATCTAAACAGTTTATATCTATAATGTGCAATACAAAGATTAGAAAATGAATGGTTTGATAGGGACAAGAATGCTGAAGTTTCTGTAGACAAAACAACTATAATGCCATTTAACATTAGAAATCAACCTTGTCCTTAAAAAATCCCTCTTTGAAAGAAGGCATGGTTAACAATAACTGCAGTGATTGGTAATCTATTTATAGCCTTAACTCTAAATGTGAAGGGTAAGCTGGTATTTAGCAACTAAGGCGCTCATTGGCAAAAAGAAGAGGAACAGGGAAGGGATGTTTGATGTGCTACAGTCTGCTAAACTTAGTAAGGAACATTGTTGTTGAGCTGTACTGCTAATTTAATTTGTCAACAATATAGTTTGTTTGTTTTTTGCCTAATAAACAATTATTAACCCCTGATGTTTGCAAAGAAATCATTTCCAATTTTGAACTGGAATTATGGCAACACCAACGCTCACGATTGTGAAAAAAAAGTATGCTATTTTATCTGTAAAACAAGACAGAAATGTCACAATTGGTTGTGGCTTCTAGGTACAGGAGAAAGAAGAGGTAACCATTTTATTAATAAAGAACTGTATGGACTGTTGTCATCTTTCGGAGCCTAGTGAAAAGTGGTGCATACAACTGGAGATAGAATGAGCTGTATTTTCCAGTACTGATACGTAAAAACATTTGTGTCAATAACTCTAAAATACATCAGATATCAATACTGAATTTTCATCGAATACATTTTTAATCACAATGAAAGTAATCAAGATGATCTTGGTAATCAAGAAGATCCAGGAATTAACTTACCTATTACTGAGCCCATATTTATTCCTTACACTTTAGATAAAATAACTCTCCCCTTACTACATCTCTTCATGATAGATACCTCTTTTATAGAATCTGATAAAACTATAAAAATATATACCTTACACCACTTTCTTAATTCCTTTGTATTTAAACAAAATGAATCATTGAATAAGATAACTGTGGCCTAAACCATTGTTTTAATCACATTGGAGTGGAGAGGATGGACACTTGTAGATCTCATTTCAGGATGTGCCCCCCTCTAATGGGGACCCAAGAATGATTAGGAACATCATTATTTGCCAGGGTGCATGGAGGTTTTAGGTTTCTTAGTTTAATGACTCTCAAATGCACCCTTGCCAGAAATGATACAGGTCAGGTGAGTAGAGAAAGCCAATTAAGTGCAATTACTAAATCAACATGCTGATCATGGGGAAATCTTGTTAGGAAAGGCATTTATAAAATAAAATAATGAAATTCCAAATAAACCATAGGTGTTTAAAGTGTGAGCTACAACTCTTCCTTGCTGTAGTGATGTATTTTCCCATTCCCATCCCCATACACTGGCATCTTGGCCCTAGCAAGCAGAGACATTTATCTGGCTGCTCGTGTACTACTCTGTATAGGTGTGTGCTATCTTTGATTTTGTTGATGCATCTGTATAAAGAACATCAGAGAAAGTGATCTTGCACAGTAACCACAAAGTGATCTTAATATAAAAGACAGCAAGTAACAGACATTTTCAGAGGTTTAATTTTACTTCCAACAAATTCCTGGACAAATGTAATACTTGTAAATTTCATTAGTACTAACAAATCATTCTCTTCTTAAAGCTTCCAATTTACATCACAGAACCAAAACACTGCATCTATTACTGGGTGTTTCCTTAAAAACAACCCCGTACTAAGTGTCCTAATAAACTGTTCCGGCAACTGACACGAGTTTCCCACTGCAGAAAGTTACAGAATCTATATACAGATTACCAAGAAAAAAGTCCCTGACCCAGGTATACAAGTGCATAATTACATGTGTTTAGTAGGACCAGGCCATGGATGGTGATGTGTATTCAGTTGCACATCAGTGTAAAGTAAAACAATGCCACTGGGTGATACTATATGATCGTTTGGATGAACATCCCACTATGGGTGTCTGTTTGCACTGTATAACATACATACTCTGCTTCTGTGTAACTAAACAAGACTAGAGCTGGATCAGGGCAAATAACATGATTTTTCTGTACATTTTAACCCTCTTCCATTTTATCTCACCATTTACACACACAAAAAAACCTTTTCCTTATTTTTAAAACTATACAGAGCAAACATTCAGGAAACATTTTTATTCTATGTCACTCAGTTAATACAATAAATATGCAGAACCTTTGAACTACCCAGACATGCAACATCAGAAAATCTGTGTGCATTTCTACAGAACCATGACATTCACCATGATGGCAAAGCATTGTTAGTAATTTACAAATATACAGATATCTCTCAGATAAATAACCTCAATGTCAAAATTATATAGACCACATACTGACAGTCCAGTGTTGAAACTCAATCTGAATTAAACTTCCAACAACTGGATACTACAAAATGACAAGTAATGGACATATTATCTTTTCACTAATGTTCCTTCATACCATCCATTTCTTACAACATTTAACATACAACAGCCTTCTGCCACATGAAAAATCAGAAATCGGGGCAATGTGAAAATTTACTACCTGATCAAATGCTATGGATACTGTAACTTCCAGAGGTTTATGAGAATCTAATATGCTATCTACATTACAATTTCAGTTTGGGGGGGGGGCATCATGGCTAACAAGATTACTGTACTGAAGACGAGATCTGCATTTATATATTTCAAGTTTCATTTTGCTTCATCCCCTGAGAAAAAAATTATTCAAGAACCACCCTTTTCAAAATGTTAATAGTTTTCCTCCTCAACACAATTTAAAGAGTTAACAAAATTGTTCTAGGGCTGCTGATGTATTGCAATAAATGTACATAAGTGATGAAAGTCAACACATTGACCGTATTAATCAAGAAATAAATACCCTGAATTTTACGCTACATCCACAATTTTACTTGCCCTCTATGTTATATATAGATTTAAAATTATTTATAAAATATAATTCCCACATCATCTACATTCTAACATAACCGCAATGAAGCTTTTCTAATTGTTTATTTTGTAATTGCAGATATGGGAGAACGGCCCAATTGTGGAATTAGATTGTACTGTATTACCATTTTTCTAAGTAAATGTTGGCTCATATTGAATTAAATAAAGGTAGGACCCATCTTGCAACAATTTTACCTACCACATAACAATTAAAAGTCCCCTTCACAAAAGAAATATTGTTTGAAAAGTTAGTCCAAGATATGTACCATATGTATGCTGTATGGCAAAATAAGAGATGGGAAAAATTATGTTAAACTGAAAAATTATGTTAAAAGTAGGGGGAAAAGAAAAATTGCATTAAACTGAGAGGCAACTGGGACTCAGAATATTATGATGATGAATTAAAAACCACCAACACCCTCTGTACAACTCCCACTGTCAGCTGATCAGTGCTGAAAACTCTTTCAGTTTGCATTTGATACAATGCATTTATTCAGAGTAAATTACATATGAAGGCTGAAGTATGTTAAAAGATTTCACGTACATAACTGAATGCATTTTTTTAAAACCCTGAATAGGCTTGTGATTATGATTAAAATTTTAAAATTTAAATAAAAAATAAAATAGAGAAGCAGTAAACAGAGTGAATGACAAGGCTAAACTTCAGTACCATTGTTAAACACAAGTGCACACTTTTAAAATGTTGGAATTCTTAAGCACAACCAAAAATGCCACAGCATTTTAACAGGACAAGAAGTACTACCAATGGGAGAGTTCCAGACACTGGTTAAAAGTATGTTTTTAATGAATACCCTGAATTCCACACTACATCCATGATTTTAAAAGTATCTTTAACAGTATGTTTTTCAAATTCATGAATACTGAAATTAAAATATAATCACTCAGCTTCAATTCAATGTAATTTTCTTCTCTTCACCTCCTGGTGAAGTATCTGTGTTCCAATATTTCTGTGTTAGAACAAACTTACACCATGAAAAAACAAATTTCCCACCCTATTACCATAGTGGCAGAGACAAAATCTGGACCAAAACAATAGCTCAGCATGGTTAAAACTGTTTCATGCAAACTCAGATTTTTATCAAAAGATTTATTATCCTAAAAAAGAATTTACACTATCTATCATACTTATTTTAAGCTTACATTTGCCCTTCTTCATCAGTTGCCAAAACTATAAAGCAGCAGAGGCCCAAATTTCTTGTTCAGAATTCAGCCTCCCTGTTTCTTATGTAAGAATATAGGGAAGTAAATTGTTAGGAACAACGGGATTTAATCCAAAGTGCTTGTCTAGTCAAGTGAATGGTTCTGGAGAGAACTTTCAAGAAAATGCCTAAATTCCAATTAAATTGTCCCCAAGAGCTGCCATATCTTTTTCAGATCCACAGTTGAAATTTTCACCAATATAGAGTGCCTCCAAAAAATTTGGAGAATAATATAACATTTTATGTTAAGAGTAGTAGCCAGAAAATACTTACAAATAAATATGTCATAAAGGAATGAAACAAGGACCTTTTCCTGTTTTAGCTCATGCACAGCTCAAGAGACATACATGCTGTGTGCATTTTTAACACAAGTCTTCAGGGAATATAAGTGACTGAAAAATAAAATACAGCCAGAAAGTTGTAGTATTTTTCATCTCCTTTTCTCTACATTTGGTTACCCTTAAAAGCATTTTGAGCTGCACTAGTAGCTGCTGTTGATGCTGCATTGGCTGCCGCAGTTTGTACAGTTTTGTTGGACATCACGCCTGTTGCAAATTCTTGTTGCGCTTTCTCAAAACTTGCTCCAGTTGTGCGATATAAACCATGCACCTATGAAGAAATGAAGTAAAAGTGAGAGATGTTTTGGGATAAAATACTGTATTTACATTTTTAGTAGTATTTAGTAGGATTTTTAAGGCATCAGAATATTAAGGGGTGAAACAATGGAAATCTGAAGACTAAGAACTACCATCATGCTGTCAATATGTACTGCCGATGACCACAAATCAGAGGGTGCAACTACACATTACATGATTTGAATGCCAATGAAAACAGGTTTCTCATGTTAAGGTTCCTCACACTCATATCACAATGCTACATTCTGCTCTGTCTCCGTTCTCCTCACTGGGAACCACTCAAAGAACAATGAAATGTAGATTATAAGGACAAATGTGACTTCATCAACAGGACTACAGGGTCCTGATCAAGAAAAGCAACAGTACCACTCTACTGAACTTTGGTCAAGCTTCACTTGGAATATTATGACAGGTTCTGGACACCACCATTCAAGAAGGATGATGACAAGATGGAATATGTCCAGAGGAGGATGACCAAGATGGTAGATATCTGGAAACCATGCCTTATGACAAATGGCTAAGGGAGCTGGGTATGCTTAGCTTGGAGAAGAGATTGAGAAATGATATGATAACTATCTTTAATATTTGAAAGAATGTAGTGTGGAAGATGGAGTGAGCTTGTTTTCAGTTGCTTTCAGTTGCTTCTAGAGAGTGAAATGCTCCAGAATTTCAAATTACAAGAAAAAAGATTCCACCTAAACAAAAAGTCTCACTTGACAATAAGAGCTGTTCAACAGTGCAATAGACTGCCTTTGAGGGTAGTGTACACTCCTTCTTTGGAGGCCTTGAAACAAAGGCTGGATAGGCATCTTTCAGGTGTGCTTTAATTTTGTATTCCTGCATGGCAGGGGATCAGACTAAATGGCCTTCGCAGTCCCTTCTAAGGGGCTCTACAAGCCGCCCCTTTCCTGGCTGGATCGGAGTTCTGGCAACCTCACACCATGGCCCCAATCAAGACTTTGGAGAGCACAAAAAAGGAACTGCAAAAAGCAGCTCCTTTTTGTGCCCTCCAAAGGGCACCATGATGCTATGTGCCGTCTGGAATGGCGTGCGGCATCATGGCACCCTGGGGGTGGAGTCGGCATGCATCATCAGGACACTGCACCCTGACTCCACCCACAGGCCGGCCTTTCAGACCAGTCTATATAGGGCCTAAGTCTATGATTCTATTATTATTTTGTATTGGTATATAACCATTCCTTCCTAAACAAGCATCTAGTTCCATCCAATCATTAAGCTTCATCATTTTGCAGATATGATATTTGTTAATGTGCACATCTTCAAATTATGTATGTTTTGACTCTTATCAGACTTAAGCTATGAGATAGCTTTATACTGTTAAAGACTTAAAGAAGCAACATTAATCCAAACAGCTCTTGAAGATATTGGAAGTAAAGAAAATATTTCTATGGTATAGAAATATATGGTATAGTAGTTCTACCCATTGCAAGACAAAATGTAGTAAGAAAACCAGATGAAATAAATGAAAAAATAATTTGATCAAAACTCAGAATAATTAGATGGAAGGATCTGATATGGCATACTATTGAATTATGAGAGGCACAGAAGAATAATCCTGTTAAACTAAACCAAGATTTCAGAAGTATATTAATCTCTTACTCATTAATGCTTCCATTAATCTGTAAGGTTTTCTAGTATCTAGCTAGAACTCAATGCCATTATTAAAAAAGAAATAATTAGAAACACCTTAAGTCATGATTTGGCAATTCTAAATTAACAGGAGAATATGTCTGAATTTGCTCAGTAAGCCTTATTTCTTAAATAAATCTATTTAATATAAAATTGAATACAAAATTGCTACTATCTTTCCTTGGACTGTGCTCCCAGACCCCCAAAGACACATCTGACTTGTTCCTTTATAGTTGGAAAGTTTCATGTTACCATTCAACAGAGATTAAATTTTACTTTTCTTTAAAATTATTTTAAGCCACTGTGGGTTCACTGGCAGGTGAGAGGCAGGGTATAAACTGAATGAATGAGTGAAAGAATGAATGAAATTCTCTGCTCCAAAATAGGTTTTTCAGCCTCTAAACCTTTTAAGATCTCTGCTAGATATTTTCCCCACAGCATGTTAACTCCTTGAACATATATACAGTAAAATGAAGGATACAATCAACATCTGGCAAGGCAAAAAGCTCTTTATTGTCTGGGCTCTCAATGTTTTCAGCTAGCTGCTGAGTACTTTTAAATAAGTCTTTAACTTAGTCTAGCCATCTGTAATATGGTGTACTTTGTTTCTTATTACCTTACTAAGTATTACTGTTTTTTCTAGTGAATCATGCCTTCTCAAGATATGGCCAAAGTATAGTAGACTCAGTTTAATCATCCTGACTTCTAGAAAGAGTTCAGCCTTGATCTGCTTTATTTGTCTTTTTTAGCTGTCCACAGTATCTGCAGAACATTTTCCAGCAACACATTTCAAATGAGTTGATTTTCTTTCTATCGGCTTTCTTCACTATACAGATTTCACTGCCCAGCTTTCACTTTGATATTCAATTATTTATTTTTATGCTTGTGGATTTTGTCTACAGCTGCCCTTCTCGTTTTTAGTCATCTTCTGATTTCTTGACTGCAGTTTCCATTCTAATTAATGACTGAGCCAAGGTTTGGAAAATCTTTTAATGATTTCAATGTCTTCATTGTCTACTTTAAAGTTATGTAAATCATCTGCAGTCTTTATTTTTGTTTTGCTAATTTTCAACTGTAAGCCTGCCTTTGCTCCCCCCCCCCCATTGACTTCCTTGAAAAGGACCTACCTTCCAGCTTGTTGTGCTGGCTATGATTTGAATCTCATAGTAGCCACAGCTCTGATTTTGCAAGACCTATTACTGTTACTAAAAGAGTTTCATGGCAGTCTCTCATCTGTAAGGTTACCATAAGTTGAAGCCACCTTGATGGCACGTTGCAACAAAGTAATTATCAGTAAAAATGAGCCAATGCCGTGCAGTGGTTTGAGCGTTGGTCTACAATTTTGGAGACCAGGGGACAAATCCCTGGCCATCCATGGAAGCCCTCTGGGTGACCTCAAGCAAGTCATACTCCCAGCCTCAGAAGGAGAGAAAACCCCGTGATAGGATCACCGTAAGTTGGAAACAACTTGAGGGCATACAGCAACAGTTATCATTATATACGAAGTCTGACCTCTAGTGGTAACTAAGAAGCACTGCAAACATGTTTCACAGAGACTGGTTTGGGTAATACTAGGTGTGACTGATACACTCAAGGTACCAACGCAGCAGCTGGACTCCTGACTTGCAGTGATGGAAGAAAACTCTCTCTCTCTCAATACACACGCACACACACAGAAGTGTGAATGCATTTTCTTCTTGCTCTCTGCTGCTCTTACCTCGGGGGTTTTCTTTCACTGTTTTCTTTCTCATTTTGCCCTGCCTTCATTACTTGTCCCTGTCCCTGTCTGTCCTACCTCATTCTCTCTTTCTCACACTCACTCTATAATAGTAGCCTAGATCTTTCTAACTTACAGCTTTCCAAATTACTGCCAGGTATGCCACTCTAGGGGGGGTGAATAGGGTGGATAGCGGACATGAGAAGATGAAGAAACTCAGAGAAAGAGAAGGAGTGGGAAGTGTGGAGAGCAGACACACAGAGAACAGAAGAAACGGGACAGAGAGAAAGAGAAAGCAGCAGCATTTTTGAAGCTGTGGCAAGAGAAGGATAGAGGAAGCACATGGGGAAAATCAGCAATAGTTTTTGCAGCCACAAAAAGAGAACACAAACACAGGACAAATACAGGCACAGGAGAGAAAGAAAAAGCAGGAGCATTTCTGTGGCTGCAGCAAATCATGTCTTGCATTCAGGAAGCTGCAACAGGTGGTATCTGTGTGCCTTGGGCTCTTGGGGGCTTTGGACCTTTGGGGTGGGATCTTTAAAAGGCTTAGGGGGCTGCATTAATGGGTTACATTTTGCTCATCCAATCTCTAAAGCTTGAAATCTTGATATCTGAAGGAGTGCCTCTCCTCACGTAAATCCGCCTTCCGTTATGTACCACTAGTGGGAACAATATGCTAGGTAAGAATTTGGCAGATGACTTTCTTCCCACACTTGTCAAATGTGCCCTTCTCTTTGAGTCTTGACTGGTAATAAAACTGGTTTCTTTCCATTATCATCTTAAAAACTTGGGTTTTTACTAGAGCCTTTTGGACCTAATTATTTCATCCAAATCTGTACCATACATGGTTTTACATTGCTATAGCTTTTAAAATTACTCATTTGTTTAATATGCTTTTATAATGCTTACATTAGTTTTACAAATTTACATTTTAAATTGTTTAGACTGATTTTATTGAAAGCCACCCAGACTTTTCTATGGTGTAAGGTGAGATACAAATATTTTACAATAATTGTTAATAACACCACAAATCCACCTAGGGAATGTAGAACTAGTTGCAGAAGTGTTTATAGATCAGCCATAGCAATACATAGGGAGATTTTATTTTTCACCATTCTTCATCATTTGCTATGATGGCTAGGGCTGCTGGGACTTGCAATCCAAAAAATACCTGGAGGGCCATGTGATCCCCAACCCTGTATTAAAATAAATTTAACTATTCCTATAGTCCACTGGAATAAATAGGATTTGAGCACAGAACCATCAAACATTCAAACTTCTCAAAATTCATGATGACTTAAAAGCCATCTAACTTCTATTGAATGTATCTGTCTGCACTTTGCTTTAAGAGTATCCATTTCCAGCAGCCCTGAATGTTAAAACTTAGAAAAACCAGTCTACACAAATCAGATCAATGCCTATGATTATGGAATATTTTAAAGAAGCACTGTTGGAAGGAATATATGTAAAAATTTTACTTCATATACTTCTGGAAATTGCTATGAACATAATGAGTTCTCTACACAACACATGCACACACACAAACAAAGCACCATTGAAATAAGCGTTCCTGCCATAGCTGCAACATTTGGAAACCTAAGAATAGAGAAGCTAAGCAAGTTCCAAACTAAATTAGTTCACAATTATAATATAAATATAAACATAAATATAGCAATACATACACAGATACGTTGTTATATACAAATCAATTTGTGTGTGTGTGTGTGTGTGTGTGTGTGCGCATGATTTGTTACATTCAAAATATGGTGGTCTGGATATCACTTGACATACATCAGGAAATGCATATTAAGAAAGCCTTCAATAGACTGGTGACTAACATGCTCTCTCTCTCTCTCTCTCTCTCTCTCTCTTTGACATACACATAAAAAGTACTTACCTTTTTAAACATAACTAGTGAGATTACTGCAGATGCTGTGAAAAGTGCTGCTATGATTATCATCATGATGCCTACTGGGATACTAAGGTTAAGCCCAGTGAGAGATGAAATCCATCCACTGAAGAGAAAAAAACAAGACAACTCACAAATATAGATATATTACATATTAATGTTCAAATGATAATAACATGTTCTAGAACTATAACTATTGTTACTTTCACTAATACTCAGGTAAGGTAGGTGCTCGATAGACGGGCCCTATGGGGTGCTGTCGTCACGCGCGAGGGGCGGCGCTTTCAGACGCCTCTCGCACGTGACAAGGGTGTCAAAA
This sequence comes from Sceloporus undulatus, assembly GCF_019175285.1. NCBI lineage: Eukaryota > Metazoa > Chordata > Lepidosauria > Squamata > Phrynosomatidae > Sceloporus > Sceloporus undulatus. The sequence continues at coordinate 292,015,138 of NC_056523.1, read as the reverse complement.
TGGCAGCGCCCTATACATATGGGCACCGCCATTTTGACTTGATGGACACCTAGCATCCGCACGTCTCAGCACCTTTATGATGCCGCAAGTGCGCCATTGGCGCCCTGCGACATCACAACAGCGCCGCAAAAAGAACCCTTTTTGCAGGTTCTTTTTGCTGTGCGAGGGAGCCGCGCGGTTTGTCTGCTGTGGCTCCCTCATGCAGCAAACTAGGGCGGCGGCAGACCATCCTTTTGGATGGTCTGTATCCCGCCATTGTAATTTTACCACCCAAACCCATCAATATGGACTACAGGAGAAGGGAAAAAAACACAACCAAAACTTTTAAAGCATTTTAAAAAGAAGGTTCACTCTGGTAAGAACTAACAATGCATATATATTGTAGACAATGGAGAATATCATAAGGAACAGAATTGAACTCTTTGCTCTTTTAATGGTTTTGAAACTCATTTGTATGGAATGTAAAGTAGAGTGAAAATACACGTGCAAGTGTTTCATGAATTATATGTCTCATGCTGGTAGGTATAAAATGATGCCCATGTAGGTTATACTACCCACTGATTAAGCATTATTTTGCTTAATATGTAACTGAAAGGTTAGAATCAGCAAGAGGTCCTCGTGGTTAGCTCAAAGCTTCTGCAGACACAAGAATATGGCAATTCGTAACCCAACTTTGTTCAAATGAACAAGAACACCTAACCCCAAAGTGGTTGTTGAGGTCTGACTATGCCAACTGGGCCGATAAGTCCTAATAAACAGGGGTCCTGCCTACATCAATAACCATAACAGTTTGTATGTTAAAGTAACTACTGACACAACCACTACTCCATTAATCTAGATTCCATCATACAGACAAATAATCAAAGCCACCGTACGTAATCTCTTGCCTATTATCTTTGTGTCCATCGGATTCAGAAATATGAAAACACAGTTGCCACAACTGACTGAGATGTTCCTTCCTAATCAAGATATGCTTTTTTGGAAACAACTCCACCACTTAACACCAAAATGGTTATTGAGGTCTGGATATTCCAACTGGGCCAATAAATTTTTTTACTTGCCCTTAAAATTGCCAATACCATTCCACATCCACTTGAAACAGCACAGTAAGAAAATTACAGCCCAGATAGGGACCATAACAATTGCCAGATGATGATGGACTACACATAGGCCAGAATTACTTAAAAACATTCTTATCCCACAGATTGATGGCAGAAATAAAAAGGTAGGCAAAATGTGACATGCAGACTACCTGAAGCTTCCCAGGACTTTTCCAGCATTCTTTCTAAAAACCTGTGTGCAATTGGCAAACTGCAGGACAGAAAAGTGACCATTGCAAGTGGCGATTTAACTGCTATTTCCCCATCATTTTAAAGGCCCTCAATAGCCCAATCAGAAATGAATGACCAGTGAAGAATATAAGGCTAATTAGCAATCTCTGTTAGTAATGTAGCAAGGCTAATAGGCATTATTTATTCCTATGACAGAAATCCCCTTCAATTAAACACTGAGGAGCAAATGAGTCAAATTGTCTTCTTAGTTGCCCACCTCTCTCTTGTTTGCTGTTTTTGAAGCCACTCAGTAATTGACAGCAATGCCAGAATGAGTGTTTCGCAGACAGAAATGTTAAAAACCCAGTTATCTACAGTTGATCGAAGTGACCTGTTGTAATCCCAACCATAGCTGCAAAGTTTATAATATACTGTTGATACAAAACAGCTATGGGGGTTTCAGCATTTCTTTGTAACACAGTGATCTGGCTTAACCTTCACCCCCAGTCTGAAATATTCAAGAGTAATTATTCCTCAATGTATTGCTAAAACTTTGACAAGGTGATATGCTAATCCATTTCCATGTACAGTACAGATTATTGCTCTATAATAAAGTAGTTGTCTTACCAATTGCCCCATCCTTGGAATCCTGCCGCCTGAAGTACATGTACAGCGAACTGACAAATGTACACAAAGAAGAAAACAAAGAATCTAAAGGAACTGTCACTTCTGAAATGAAGAGAGACAAAGAGAAAAATGTTAACTATTTGTACAATATTTGCCAAATATTACAACAGAGGAAGCTCAATACCAGGAGGGCATAAGTATTAATAGAAATATCAAACAGCATGCATAACCACTGTCATTTATAGAGAAATGCATTTTTAAATGATTACAACAAAGCCCCATGGAAGCAGAGCTGTTTACTTTCTGGAATAGCATTCCCAAACCAGAACTATCAATGCAATCTGACTAATGTATAATATTTAAATATTGCCTGAACAGCAAGTGCTAGTGAAATATCAAACATCAGAAGCAAAACACAAAACAAATAAGTCTAAGCAACTAAACAAACCTAATGACATTTTAACAAAAATAACTTTAGTTTATCTTCTAATAGTAACCTCTGACCAAGCTTTGCTCACTTGAGATTTTTTCTTATTTGGAAGGATAACTTATTCCAAGACTATAAACCTCTTTTCTTACACAGTTAGTGTTTAGTAAAAGAAGGAATGTTGCTGTCCCCATTAATCAAGCCACTTCTCTTCTTTTCTGTTGTACCACATTCATTGCTCTCCTCTATCCCACTTTCTCCCAGGTAGGTTGAAAGTGTATGGCTGGTGCAAAGTGGTTCACTGGTGACAAGATGTTTCAAGTCATAGTCCAAAGCTCTATGCACTACATACTGACTCTCAATTATTAGGCTTAATCAAGCAAAGTAACAAGCTGTAGAACTCTGTAAAATAAATGCAATTACTGTATGTTGAAAGCTAGGAATTCTCCTAACTGAAAATAGTAATATAAGTGATAGCATTAACTAAATTAGTTGTTAACATGGTCTTTTATATTAAATACAAAGTGGTATACTCTAAAAAACAAGACTGATATTTACGTTTTTGAATGCCATATTCATCTAGCAAACCTAACATTTTATTTTTAACTAAACTGCAGCAGTATAACTAGGTTTGCAAGAAGCTATACATTCACAAGAAGTTTTAATGCATATTTTTCCCCAAGAAACCACATTAAAATTTATGAAATACTAAAAATTAATCCAAGTTATTACAGATTTAAAAATGGTTAATTTCTGTACTTCAATAGCACTGATTCCACATGATTGGAAATACTGTAGTTACCTGAAGGCTCCATAAAGTGGTCTGTACCAGCAGACAAATGAACAAGGAGTAAAAAGCAAGAACCAGAGAATACTCAATCCAAAATCCACTCCGCGCTTGGGATCAAGGCAGAACCAGGCCAGACATCCAAAGATGTTAAGAAACAATGTCACTGCATGGACTGAAAAACACAGGCATGTTAAAAGTGACAAAACATAATTCCAAAAGAAGTACTACATATAAAATTTTAACACAGCAACTCTGTCATCAGTCATCAGCATGTAATCATGTAGCCAGCATGGATAAAAATGTAAAAATCAAATTCAATTTGGATTTTAATCTTTTAGATACCGTTACTTAAGTGTTCTTTTCACTGAACAAAATAAATCTCAAAATGGAGTCTGACAATTACACTAAACTGGACCTGTCTGAGTTTTCAACTGGCTTCACACGAAGGGCAAAGACCCTCAAGCCTCATATTCCCTGTGACCGTGACATGAGGGGAAAAAAACCCTTTTGAGTCTGTTGCTGGAAAAGAGGATGAAAACCCTTCACATGCACTCTGAACATGTAGTAGGCCACTGCACTGAAGACACTGTGTAGTTTGTCTATTTAAATAAACTATGGCAAAAGCTCCTTATCTAAAGAATTAGAAATAATAATACTACAATAGTCCCTCCACATTCGTTAGAGTTAGGGATGAAGGATCCCCATGAATATGGAAAAACTGCAAATAACAAAACACTACTCTTTCTACCCAAGAGAACACTCCTTAGGAATTTCCAGGTCCTCTAGTGCAACTCTATGGTCAACATCTGTCAGAAGTTGGTCACAGACCCAAGCTAGAGGACCTACAAATGCCTAGCGAACTGTTTTCTCTAGCAACCTCTAGGTTCTCCAGCACAATTCTATGGTCAACATCTAGCACAGCTGCGCTGGAAGACCTATTGATTCCTAGAGAGAACATATTAATCAAAACCACAATTAATCAAATCTGCAAAGGTCAAAGCCACAAATGTGGAGGGCCAACTGTACTGGCTATGCATACAATGGGTTGGATACAGCATATTTCAATGAGGTCCGAAGTTACCAGGGGCGGGAGACAAAGAATGGTCAAAGTACAGTCCGAGGTCAAAAAGCGAAAGTGATTCCAAGCAAGCAAGCAAGCAAGCGAAAGTTCCCTGAAGCAGCTAGCGCAGCGGAAAAAAGGAACTGGGGAAAAGAGCGGGAAGGCAGGGGCCTTATAACGGGTGGGCGGAGTTACCGCCAAAAAGTTTCCACATGTTGCAGAGTTAACTCTGCCCAGTGATTCCAGTAGGTTCCGAGCAGCACTGCGCAGGCGCAGTGAAAACCCATTTGTATGATTCGCAGAGACCACGAAGAAGAAAATGCTTTTGGTAGTAGAAATAGGAGATATTCACTAATTTTCATTTTCCCTGCAGTCCTCAGTGCTACTACCCTAAGGGTCCTCAACCAGAGCTGTCTGCTTTAAACCAGGTTGGTTTAAACAATGGCTTAAAGCTTAGGGCCCATTCACACTACAAAAAAAATCGGTTCTGAAACCGATTCAATCACGTGAAGTTGCTACTCACCCCGAATCTCACACAAGCAAATCCGGGGCTTGCACACCCGTTCCGTGTTAAATGGCCCCTAGCGCGGGTCTTTTGAAATCGGCGCAAATACCGTTTCTTTTTAAAAACCCCGGGTCCTGGGAATGAGAACTTTGGCCTCGATCACGATCGAGGCAAATTGAGGGAGGGATTTAGGTCAGAGGGTGGGCAAAAGGCAAGGCATTTCCTCCCCTCATCGGAGGGGAGGGGGAAGAGGAAAGAGCCCTGGGAAGAAGGGCTGCTGCTGGGCAAGGAGCAGGCAGGGCTCCTGGCGCCGGGAGGAAGGGGATGCTCTCCTCCTCCTCCTCCTCCTCTTCCTCCTCCTCCTGCTCTCCTGCTGGCCCCTGCTCCCACCGGGGCCATTCAAGGCCACCTCTCTTGCTGGGGGACTTGGCCAACCCCAGGAGGGCACATTGCATGCCCACGGAGGCAGCCGCTTCCAGCCTGGAGCCTGGCACCCAGAGAGGGGCTCCCCTGAGAGCCAGCCTGGCAGCCAGGGGATGGCAGGAGGAGGAGGAGGAGGGTCGCTGGCCAGGCAGAAGCAGGCCTCCAGCAGCTGAAGCAGGGAGAGAGATTCCTCTCTCTCTCTCTCTCTCTGTGTGTATGTGTCAGAGGGAAAAGGGGTGGTGGTCTACTTCCCGCTCCCGCAGCCTCCCCATTGCTCTTCTCCCTCACGATCCCAAGGCTGGAAGGGATCCCCAAGGGACATCCAGTCCAACCCCCAATCAAAGCAACAACCCCCCCCTTTTCAAGCAGCCTCTTTTGACAATCTATGCGCATTTTTTGGGGGGTGACATGCCTGGGATGTAGGGAAATGGATGCAGCAGAAGCAGCCTCTTTTGACCATTTATGCGCATTTTTTTGGGGGTGACATGTCTGTGTGCTTGCTTGTGCTTTATTTCCTCTTGCTCCTGGATTATTAATTATTATTATTATTGTTGTTATTGTTATTATTACTGTTATATGCGGATGCTACAGTCAGAATGCCTGCACTGCATTTCCCCTTTATTCCCAATTGATTCCATGGGTTAGAGCATTCCCTCTCCTCATCGGAGGGGAGAGAGAGGAGGAAAGAGCCCAAAGGGTGGATGCTAAGGGTGACAGGTGGCAAAAGGGGGGGCTGGGCTGCATAGGGCTGGGGGTGGGGGGGGGAGATGGAGAAAGTGATGGAGGAGGAGGAAGAGGAGGATTGCCCAGGCTGGGGGATGTAGGGAAATGGATGCAGCAGAAGCAGCCTCTTTTGACCATTTATGCGCATTTTTGGGGGGTGACATGTCTGTGTGCTTGCTTGTGCTTTATTTCCTCTTGCTCCTGGATTATTAATTATTATTATTGTTATTATTAATGCGCTGCATTTCCCATTTATTCCCAATTGATTCCATGAGGTCACTCTCTCTCAGCCTCAGTGGAAGGCAATGGCAAAGTGTAAGCAGGAGGAAAAGGGTCAGTTCAGCAGAGGGGGAAGCTACAATGTTGCAAAAGACTTCACTTACAATCAGTGTTACATTTTTAAACAATTTTTTTTGAGCAAAGGGAAAGCTACAAATGTTGCTTTTAAAAGCATAAAAAAATGCATGACAATTCCATCCTTTGCCTGGGACGGGGCAGATCTGACCCAAATGCCCACAGGTTTATAAAAAAAATTAACCCTGTGCCTGGCTCTTTAAAAAAAGGGAGGAGGGGGAGGACACTTTCCGATGCCCTGCAAAACGTCACCATGACAATCGCTTGATTGACAGCGGCCACCTCGCCGGCAGACACAGAATGCATTCGATTTCAAACAGAATGCATTCGATTTCAAATTTGTAGTGGGCACTTGCTAACGGAGCGATTTGGGGGAGGGGCATCCGGATCATCCCAGTTCCCTCCACGTCTTTTATGCCAGTCTGAATGGGGCCTTAGTTAAGGCCTCTTTGAAAAACACACTCAACATCCAGTGTCAATTGATTCTTTTAGTCACTATTTTATAGTGCAATAAATGTCATTCAGAAACAATCCTTCAATTAACATAAAATCAACCAAAACAACTTGCTTTAAATGAGCATTTGTTGAAGAACAATTATTATTTAGGCTAATAGCAATAGCATCTCGACTACATTTTGCTACTTAATTTTCTGATTCAGCCCTATATTGATGTAGTCCTACACATTAATTGCAAAAATTTTTTTTAAAATACAAAAATACAAAATGGTTTAACCACCCCCTAAAACCCCCCATTTAAACGGGGTGGTGGTGGTTAATATATATACACATACACATATATATATACACACACACACTTTTCCTAATCTCATCCCAAATAGTGCAGATTTTCAGGGAACAGAGAAGACTACAGCAGGAATGGGAACGGAAGAAACGTAAGAATAGGGGAGGGGGGAAGAGGAGAGAAAATCCTCCTTCATTCTGCAAGCAGAAATGTGTTGATAAATTTGGAGGCTTCTGCAGACAGAAGGTCAACAAGAAGCAAACTCAAGATCCAACTCTACATTTATTATTTTCTAACTATGATATTTTGTCCTTGACTGAAGAAAACAGGCAACTGCTTTCCATCTCATGCAGAAAAACAATTTTGTTCAGTAACTATCAGTCCCAGATATGACCTAAGTGGACATTAGCTGCTCTTCTTGCCAGCATCTTTCCACTACTTCAGTTGAGTGTCTCAGCTTTCAGTGACAGCAGCTTCCTTAAAGTGAAGGGACTCCTTCACTTCTTCTGATGACTTTGCTTTTGCAAAGTGCTGTGCACCTACTCTTTTAAGGTAGAATTGTTCCTTGCTCTCCTTGCATATTTACAGAAGTCCAAACAGAAATCCTTCAGTTCAGAGCTGTGTCTACACAGATATAAAGGGATGTCGTAAAAGGAATGTCAGCTGAAAGACCACAGGTTCTGGATTACAATCCCAGGTAGCATTAATGACTATTTAGTGCAAATCAACATGTTTTACTTATTAGCAAATATGTCATTACAGGAAGTATATTAGCCAGAAAGTAGCAAATTTAATTATGTCAGTAATTTACATCACAATCTCCCCTCCTTGAGGAGTTTAAACCACCATTATTTAAATCAACCCACTTACTATGGTGATTGAATTTACTCTATTATTAAAGTTTGTTTTAACCTGAAGTAAAAATTGACCTTTTAAAAAAGCAATGAACTTTGAATTAGATTAAATGCTGAGATGTTTTCAAAACTTTAAGAGTTAACTGAACACCCCACAAATTACCCCTCAATAACAAACAACTGCATCTATTGCCTAACGTACCAGTAAATGCAGTATGACTAAAGGGCGAAAGAGACTGCCCCAAGTCACCCAAGAAAGCCGGATTGGGGCTGCGGCAACTGAACGCTAAAGCCCCAATCCGCCAGCGCAAAAAGAAGCAACCAATTGCAGCCATTGCAAACAGGGAAGCCATTGAAATCCATAAACATCTGGATAATTTCAACCAGAAAGAAGAAACTCTTAAAGTGAGCAAAGTTTGGCTACCAGTCCTGAAGAATAGCAAAATGAGCACTCAGCAAATGCAAATGAGAAATCACCCAGTCAGGGGTTTTCCCAGCAGATAATGATCACCGATTAGCAGACACTAATCCTCCTTTGCATATCCTACCACCCTGAGGACCTGCCGTCAACAACAGAACAATTTTTTATCCATGGATTCAAGCATCCACAGCTTGAAAATATTCAAATAAATATAAATTCCAAATAGCAAACCTTGATTTTGCCATTTTATATAAGGGATACCATTTTGCTATGCCATTGTATTTAATGGGACTTGAGCATCCACAGATTTTGTTATCCACGGAGGATTCTGGAACCAAACCCCAGCGGATGACAAGGGCCCGCAGCACACAGATTAACATGGAATTTCCTCCCTACCCAGGGTCACACATTGTGTGTGTGTGTGTGTGTGTGTGTGTATCCATCCAGCTCTCTTCTATGCCAACATTCTCTGAAGATGCCAGCCACAAATGCTGGCGAAACGTCAGGAATAAACTCTTCTAGAACATGATCACATAGCCCAAAAAACCCACAAAAAACTATGGATGCCGGCCATGAAAGCCTTCAACTTCAAATTGCAGCTCCTTTTTCCGCCACCAAAAAGCTGTCTTTCCCCACCCTGCCATGACAGGGGTCCCCAGTGCCCTCCTCTTATGTGTTTTATACACTCATCCCTCCACATTCACTGGGGTTAGGAGCACAGGACCCCCACGAATGTGGAAAAAATGCAAATAAAAAAAAACATTATGTTTTTACCTGAAAGAACATCTCCCTAGAAATCTCTAGGTCCTCCAGTCCAACTCTGTGGTCAATATCTGCCAAACACTGACCATAGAATTGTGCTGGAGGAGCTACAAATGCCTAGTGGAGTGTCCTCTGTAGGAATCTCCTTCAGTGCGACTTTTGCTTAAAGTAGACTATAGAGTTGTGCTGGAGGACCTAGATATTCCTGGAGAGAATATATTAATAAAATCTGTGAATAATCAAATCCACAAAGTCAAAGCCGCAAATGTGGAGGGACAAATGTACTGTTAAATTGCACCCCTTGAAGAGAACTATGAATTCCACGAAGATACATTGGCCTGAATGCTAACTGATAATTCTCAGAATGGAACAGCTCTGAACTGATTCTTAAACTGACACACTCTCTCTTGGCTCTGACTCACTTCTCCCCTTTTATGTTCACTCCTTTTCCACAGCCAGGCTGAACCAGAATTGACTGTTGGGTAAATCAACTTTGCCTAGTGTCTCGCCACATGCAGCAATAACATGTGTTGCTTTAAGATCTGGAACCTCTTCAATAATTATTACGTACACATATTTTTGAACAGACTATTTAATTATCTGAGAGCAAGGCCAGTAAATACATACAAGAATTCTACAGTACTCTATAATTACTTATACTAAAAGTATACTCAATGTCATTTTTGTGTTCTTTTAAGTTTAAAAAAACATTGTCAAGATTGTGAGTAATTGCATACCCATTTGTCCTAATCAAAACTTCATAAGAGTTTGGAAAAGAAATGTTATTGCTATTACTTAATAGTGTCAAGGAAAACTTCTGTTGTGATATAATATTACCACCACACTGGTACTGGAGACTGAGTCCATCTGGCCATGTGACAGACACATTGTGCATTTACTGGAAGGAAGCATTATGTAACTACATTATTATGTAGTTTCAGATTTGTACAATGATTAGAGATTTATACAAGGGTTAACTCAAAAAGGTTAGCAGGTTATTCTATAATAGCTTGCATGCCTAATCAACATAAAACAGAGGTACCCTCTATGAAGGACCTCATACTTTTAAGTTGCTCATTCACTCATATGCAATTAGAAGGAGGAGCATATGATCATTAGTGTCTATATAATACAGTATCTGGCATGACCAAGTCATAAAAAAGACAAATCACACTGGGATAGTAATTTACAAAATAAATAAATGAGTAATTGGGTTTTTTTTTGTTTTGTTTTTTAAAATCTGAACACCTTTCTACTTTTCTCCAGTTTTTGCTCCATCCAAATATAAAATGATATACCTGTATTAAACAACTTCAATGGCTAGACCAGTGCTCCTTGAATGGACTACTGCAGGTCCCTAAGCCATCTTGCTGCTGGTCCCTCAAGAGCTTCCAGGAATGAACAAAAAAAATTACAGTTCGTGGGCACAAATATGGTATTGGCCCCAGGCACACTGGGAAGAAAATTGCCAGTTGTTCATATCAAACAGCTTCTGCACTGTCTAGACTGCTGGACAGTAGAACAGGTAGCAGGGAGAGTATTTTAGTTGTGTGATTCTAAGGAAAACAGTAAATTTTCTGTTATTTTGTTTTAAGTCCAAAACACACTGCACAGTTTTTTTTTAAAGAAATTTAGCCTTCTCTGTCAGAAAGCTCTGATGACACAATAAACTACAATTCCCAGGACTGAGCACTGAGCCAGGGCAGTTAATGTGATCTCAAACTGGATTATTTCTGCAGTGTGCTTTGGACCATAGGTAACTTACCTTTTTATATATTTTTTTAATGTTAAGAAGGTAAAACAAGAAAAGCAAAATACCACTTTAATAAAATGTTAATGTTTTGCTGCAAGCAGCAATTTGGCCAGAATCAGTTTAAAGAAGGAGTGAGAGACTATGACAGGACAGGGGCCACATTTGGGAATCTGAGAATAGGTGGAGGGCTGCACCTTTTTTAATTTCGAGTCTTATATTTTGTTAATGTTTTGGTATAACTCTCCTGACCTGGTAGAATGAAATAGTAAGAAACACAAATAGGCACTCGTCGCCTTACATATGGGCACACAGACAAAATCCTGTATTTATGCAACACTGTCTGAAGCTCAAACAAATGTTTACTTTAAACGGGTAAATCTTATTGATTTAAACAGAATTCCACATAACTATTACCAGGTCTCAATTACCTAACAATGCTAGAATGTTGGCAGTTACTGCCTACTACAGGTTGAATATTGAACTGCCTTGTCACACAGTGCCACAGACCACCATTGATCAGAGCAACGTAGCATCAAAAAAAATCATGATAAAGTAAAAACAGAGTGGCTTAATATTAAAAGCTATGAGGAGGATGTTTCCCTGATAGGGAAACTTAGGGGTTTATTCAGATGGTGAAAATAATCCAGGATGACTCTAAGTTGAATCTGTTGTTCACATGCATCCAGAATGCACCCGATTAACTGGGGAAGGGGGGCTGCCAAAAAACCCACTTACCCAGGGTTAATCAATATCAGGGTATTTTCCGAGTGTTTAAAAAAGTTTCGTATCACTGCAAGTGTGAAAAACTGATGCAAATAGATCCATTAATTACTGCATTCCTTGAACACATTTTTGAATACATTTGTACTGTCAATAGACCCAGTGGAGAAAGTGCCACCACTGAAAACAAGAGGGGAGAAAAGAGGGTATGAGAGGAGAAAAGAGAGGAAAAGCGGGGAGAGAGAAAGAGATGCTGACCCCCTTCAGTGGCAGGAGGAGGAGCCTTTGCCTGGCTGAGAGGTGCCAGTGGGTGAGGGGACAAGGGAAGGGTGCTGGCACATGTGAGCAATCAAACATGCAGAGATACAGAGAGATGCAGTTTGTGGAGAGATGTGGTTCCATAGTATGAATAAGAAGCCCAGAATGTGTGAGTGAGGTTACTCGCATCATTCCAGTAAAAAAAGAAAGAAAGAAAGAAAGAAAGAAAGAAAGAAAGAAAGACGCCTGAATGACTACTCAGCTGGTTAATAATGTCCACCCACAAGACCCTAGATATTGCCTTAGTGTCTTAGCCACACAAAATAACTCCAAATTTTCCAAAAATTCAAACAACTTGTTAACATGCCTAACTTACAAAACAGGAACACTAAAAATTAAATAGGACAACCTCAAACTCACTTTTAATCAAATATTTCAAAAATTGGAAAGAAAAAAGTAGAAGAAAACAGCAACTAGCCAGCCATTCAGTGAACAATTTTCTAATTATTTTTCTGTGAACCAATTCCTTATTACTTTTTATTCCTAAGTACATGTCTATGCCATTTTCTACTGTAGCTGTGCTACTGCACAGCTGCAGCTTGAAGGGAAGAGTGATGAAACAAGAAACATCAGCTTGCTAAACAAGCTCCAAGTGACAGACAAGCATTCCAATCTTTTCAAAACATTATATTACCTGGCAGATCATCTCTTGATACAAGAAAGTGTCAAGATGGACTCATACCAGGAAGCTGAGAAATTTTTAAAATAGTAAAGGAAGAATGAACCAAGTGGCATGAATGTGCATAGATTTAATCACAGTGGGTGAGTAGGAGATAAAGTGAAAGGAAATGTTTTCAGTTCAAATGTATTCATTGACAAATATCTACCCCATACAGATGCCAGTCATATTTTATCAGTTTACAGCAAACAAATGGAAATGGAAATGCTACTTCTGCTAGCACAATGTGTTTTGATCCAATGGAAACATCTGCAAAAAACATATTTTTAACCTTCACACTGATAACCATCTAGTGCTACCTGTTTTAGAAGGTCCCAAATCATCTGTTTCAGAAGGCTCCCAAGACCAGCACTTACCACCAGCTCTACCCTTCTGCTCTGCTATAAAACCTACAAGCAGAAGAGACTGAGGAGGCAAGAGAAGCTGAGGCCTCAAGGCTCCTAGAATCCAAACTGAGAGAGAGAGAGGAAAACACCTCTTTTTTTTATTTTTTTATTTTTAATGTTTAATGATTGTATTTTAGATGAGGGATGGAATTTTAGTTTGTATAGGTTATGTATTATTATGCATTTGCTTATGTAAATTGTGCTTGTTAACATTTTTCTCCCTAGGGTAGACTCGATTACTGTCAGTTGATTATATGTTATTATGCCTTGTGTTGTATTTATATATATATATATAATTTTTTTTTTACACCTTGGTACTATGTTATGTTTGTAATTTGAATTTATTTAATATTGCTTTGTTTGGAGTTGTGTTGGGGGCTGGGGAAGGGATTAGGAGTTTTATTTGAATTGTAATGTATTTTTTTCTTTTGATTTTTGTTGATTTGCATTGAATTATACTGTACTTTTTATTGCTGCAACCCGCCCAGATTCTACATGATTGAGCGTGATATAAATAAATCAGTATATTATTATTATTATTATTATTATTATTATTATTATTATTATTATTATCTGGAGAAGCTTCTCAGGGGGGCACTGGGGAAAAGGAGCAAGCAAGAGAAACATCTCCAAATTCCTAGAGGTGCATCCTTTGAGCACAACTGCACTTATTAATCCTAAACCAGGTCTTCAGTGCCTTTTCCTTTTCTTCATAATCATATGTTCAAGGAGGAAACTGAATCTGAAACAATTTTGTCAACTGTTTGGCAAATAACAAATATGCCCAATTTATTAGTCATAACCTCAAATGCCTATACATTTACATTACTTTCAACTTTATTTATAGTGCTAAGTCAATACCTACATATTATTCTAAGCATTACCTATAGTCATAGTTTATGCCTATAGGTAATTATGTCCTGACAGTAATTGTGAGCACTAATACAAAGACTATATAAACTTAATAAACTTAAATGTACAGAGCTCTATAGACTTTACTTACACATCCACAAGTAATACATAATCTTTACTGTCTTCTGAAACTCTACAGGGATGTCTACAGAGAAATCCTGGTAAAAACACGGACCCACTGGGAAATTTCCAGGTAGTGGAGGCCAATTGTTCTTTCTTCCTGTAAGAATTGAAAATAAAGTCTTGGTTGTATATTAAGAATCACTTTACACATTTTACTTTTGTAATATCTGAAGAGACACTTGTTGATCTTCTACAGCTCAGTTAGGTAGTGTGATACCTACAATATACTTAATTTCCTAAAGAGACTACCTTCAAATGGAATAAAATAATAAATATATCAACCTTGTCACCCAGCCAATTACCATCACAATCCTAAATCAAAACAGTGATGACTTTTGCTTGGCAGTGCTAAGGGGGAGTCCATTAAGCACAGACTTTAAGTCAAGGATGAAAAACTTCTGACACATGTCGTCTTCCCCTTGGCTCCTCCCATGCAGTAAAGGCCTAACTGTCATGTAAACAGACAATGGGATGAGGCAAGATCAGGAGGAATGTGTTGACTATAGTTTTTTGTGGGTTATTCGGGCTATGTGGCCATGTTCCAGAAAAGTTTCTTCCTGGAAGAAACTTTTGTGGAACATGGCCACATAGCCCGAATAACCCACAAAAAACTATGGATGCTGGCCATGAAAGCCTTCAACTTTACAATGTGTTGACTCTTCTCCCAATGAGATTCCCTTTCCATCAAGTGCTCACCCTTTCCAGGATCAAGATTTTTAAAAGCTCCCACTGATGGAAATGTAGGGTTTTAAATGTTTAATTGCTACTTGTCGGGGTGGTCAGGCAGGGAGGAAGCTGTGGACTGAAGAGGAAATGATTAAATGGATAGAAATTTTAAATGCAGTGTCTAAGAACTGTGTGCATGCAAAGTGTGTATGGAGCTGGGTAAGTATGGAAAACTTAGCATACAGTTTCTGAAAGGTTTCGCAAGTAAGAATACACCCCTTGATTCAAAACCCCTCTCTGAAATAACAATAACAAAACTTGGCCTTTGATCACACTTTTACCAACAGTAACAAAGAATATGGACAAACAAGGTCCAACTAACATACAAAAATGTCCTTTATATATCAGTTTCAGTCAAAACAGAAATTATTATCATTCAGGCTCCAATCCACAGCAAATTTTCTTGGGACTAAACTCTATTAAAAACATCTGGCATGCTTAGAATTGTGCATAGAGATTATCCATTCAATAGAGTACTTATCCAGTTATTCCAGTTTAAAACAAAAGGCTTGATTTTAAGATGTCGGCTAATTAAGCAAATGCTGTAGTTACTATCCTTTTACATTTGAAACTTCTGGGCCTCACTAACTAAACTGGGGAAAATTCTTATCTCTATTGGAAATATCCCATTTATGGAAGTGAACATCACACTTCAAGAACTATTGCTTAACTTTAAGCACACTTAAGGCCCTGAAATAAATTGTGTCCTCAGGTGCAAAATCAGAGAATTGCAGCCTATTGCCTTTTCAGAGGATGTTAAGGCATACCTCCCTGCTGGTTGAGACTCTGCATTTCTCTTTCCCTACGATCTAGTTCAGCTGCTTTCCTTTCTAATTCTTCCTGGCGCTTAAGTAGTTCAGCCTGGGCCAAAGCATGTTCCTGGGGGAAAAGAAATTGAAAAATAAGGAACAACAAAGACAGAACCAACAAGAATTCATTTTCTCCTGTTGAGAATCTGTTATCAATAATACGAAATATACCTTTGCGATTTGTGTATAAGCAGGTGGTTCCTCGGTGGGTTTCATTATAGCTGGCTGTGTACTGGGCACATTGGGGATTTTTACACTTCCTGGTTGTGGCTAGAAAAGAAAAAAGAACAGAAGTGATTTAGAAAAACTTATGGAAACTCTCATATAAAACCTTATAAAAAATAAACAAAGAGATCTGCAAGATGTAAAAGAGGCCTCATCTGTGATTAGCTGGATGGTCACCTTTGTAGATATCCTAAGATGTAGCAGAAAAGCTAGAGCAAGTAATCAATGTTTCTGCACATCATCTTATAGTAAATCTGTAAAAGGAAATGCAAATGCGTTGCCAAACACTCATTCAAATACAGGAAGTATTCAACAGAGTCCAAGGATGTTTTACTAGGAATGTCATCTAAATGTAAATGGATCAAATAAATCTACATAAATGTACATGTAAGCAGTAGAGTTTTGAAGGAGGAAAACATTTTTGAGTTAAAAATTACAGCATATTTAAAGCATGCATCACAGGAGAAACTGAGGCCTGCTTTGGACATAAGAGGCTGTATTAACAAACCATGATTTAATATTACATTGATAACAGAAAAGTTCAAGTCTCTCTTCCAAATTTTATTTACCCTACTTCTGTGTTCAGAGCCAGAGATTTACTGACTTCTTAAACAAATGCCCCATTATTTTTTCCCATTATTCCCAAGATGCATATGGATGCTGAGGTACTTCCTACAAACTAGCGTATGGATTTGATTTGCAATTACAGTTTGTTGGTGGCCCTCAACCAACAATTTCTCATTTCAGATGACATTAGAAACTGTAATTTAAGAAACCAGGAGTATGAAATGAGGAAGGAAGTAGTACTCAAGCTCAACTGTTAGCATGCCAAAAACTACTGATTGTTATCCTCTTATTTCTTTCCTGGTCCACCTTCTCAACAAGAAAGGAAAAATATCAAGTACTTATATTTTCGAAAATCAGGGACATCTGTTTTGCCAAGCAAAGCATTAATTGATTAATTTAACCCATTAATTTATTAACATTGTAGGTCTGTATTTTTCATTACAGAACAGTTCAGTAAAGAAAGATTCTCTTACTATGCATAGAGCCTGACCTTCTCTCTCATCAGCAGGTGCTCTACTACTCCTTTTTTTAATCTAGTCTTTGCTTCTCCAGTCCCTTATGTATTCATCAGCTCTACTGGCCAAACAGAGTTCAGCTCAGAGGGTCATTTAAGCCAACTATAAATTTGGCTAGAACATGAGAGAACTTGCACATTTGTATAACTCTTTACGATTCTAGCTGCAGTTGAATCCATATGTACACTTAATATTAAATAGTACTGAAGTAAATGCGACTTAATTCTAAGTAAACATGTAGAGTAAGCTGGAAACAGAATTACTGTAGCATGAATACAGCCTACGTACTAATGAAATCAAACCAAGCCAATGCCCAGGAACCATATTCAGACTTATTTGGGGGTGGAGGTGGGGAGACAAAGATAACTAGTTAATTTCTAAAAAATAAAAAAGCAAACTCTTACTATGCAATACCATTTTAATGCTCTTCCACATTTTGTATCTTAAGCTCCCTTCCATGTTAAACAGTGAGCCCAATCTGTAGCCCACTAACCCAACTTGATGCTCTCAACTTCTGATGTCACTGTTCATCTGCCAAAGAACAGTGACTCTGAATATGCCAGCCACAGATGCTGGCAAAACATCAGAAGGAAAATATTCTAGAACATGGCCACATAGCCCTAAAAACACACAAAAAACCATGCCAAAGAACAGATTGGTTATCTGTGCACTCACACATATGGATTATTTTGCACCTACATGGAGAACCTCAGAAGCATCTAAAGCTGCATTTTGGCAGTGACCCCACCCCCTCAACAGCACAGCTATAAACCATGCATGCCTGCCTAATCCTAATTTCAAGCCTGCCAAGTGGGAGATCTGGAATAGAGGGATGACATGAAAACAGCAAGAGAGTGGGTTCTATGAGTGCACAGATGACTACTTGAGGAACCACAGTTTCAGGCAGGCAACATCTTCTTTTCTATGGTCTCATATGGGACAACAGCAATCTAACTCGCTGAAGATGGTGAGGTCATGCCAGAACTGATAACAGAACCACTCTCCCAAAAGCTGCATCAGAGCAGAAGTGTGTATCAAATCTATAATGAGACAGTAAAGTAGATGGCTGCAAGCACATGGTTGTGCAGTAGAAGTCCAGTAGAGCGAGCCCTCTAAGATAACAAGGTTGCCATTGCTCAAGTTGAATTGTTACCCCTTCTGAAAGGGCATTCCCAGTAAGGGCATATCCAAAGTGGATAGCATACACTACCCAATGAATTCAAAGACATAGCTGTGTTAGTCTGGGAAAACAGTATGCAAAGGGATCTTGCAGCACCTTTGAGACTAACTGAAATATGCCTTTAAATGCATCTAAGGAAGTAGGCTCAAGTCTACAAAAGCTCATGCTAACAATTTCTATCAGTTAGTCTCAAAAGTGCTGCAAGACCCTTTGCATACTGACTATCTAATGAGATAGTCATTGAGATAAGATTTCCTTTCCTTTTTTTTTTTTTAAACAAGTGCCATGAGTATCAAATAGATGAAGGTTTCTATGATGGATTTGTCCAGGCAACATAGAATCACCCTTCTAACATCTAGGGTATAAACTGAGTGATCTAAATCAGGGGACACTGACTACATGAAAGTCAGGAGAACCAAGGGCTGGTTGAGATGAAAAGCATGCACCATTTTAGGTAAGAAGGAAATATCCATTGAGATGACAACCTTATCTTTATGAAAGCATAAACAAGGGGAGTCCACCCTTAAGGCTGGTAATTCTCTGGCTCTATGAGCAGATGTAATGCTGACTAAGAAGGTTGTCTTCTAGCAGAAGATCACAGATGTCATGGGCTTGAAGGGATACACCCTAAGCTTGGAGAGGACTAATGAGAGGATCCAAGCAGATAGCTGTCCCCTGTTAGGAGGATGAAAATGCATGTAGCCTTTCAAAAGGGTCCTTATATTTGTTGGCCAGTAATTATATTTGAGACAAGACCAACCCCCAGCATAACCTAGGTAAAAATCACCCAGCTACAGCCAAAAACAATGTACACAGCAGAGTATAAAAGCAAAACCCCATAGCTATTGACACTGGCAATATAATGACCACTTTTCACACTTAAAGAAACAATCGCAGACAGTTGATTGGTCCAAAGTTCCTAGAGGCTTTTATCTTCAATTATAATATACATGCAATATAATACATCACACACACACACACACACACACACACACACACACACACATCTCTGACTTATAATCAACTTCAATGTCTTCTTCACAGCTCCAAACCTAGTCCACACACACACACAGAGGTCACACAGAGTGTGTGTGTGTGTGTGTGTGTGTGTGTGTGTTTATCCCACTCACTTCCATGCCAGCATTCTCTGAAGATGCCAGCCACAGATGCTGATGAACTGTCAGGAAAAAACTCTCCCAGAACATGGCCACATAATAATAATAATAATAATAATAATAATAATAATAAGTTTTATTTGTATACCGCTTTTCCTATGATCAAAGCGGTTTACAGCATACATATTCATATATAACAAAGCAAGTAACAAAAAAACAACAACAACAACAAAAAACTCTGCCTGCTTCTCTCCCCTCAAGATGGTGGTCGGGGGGAGGGCTCTTCAACTTGGCAGGCAGAGGCCGGTTGTTTCTTGCCTGCTTCTCTCCCCTCAAGATGGTGGTCGGGGGGAGGGCTCTTCTTCTTGGCAGGCGGAGGCCTGTTGTTTCCTGCCTGCTTCAATCCCCTCAAGATGGTGGTCGGGGGGAGGGCTCTTCAACTTGGCCCGCCGAGACCGGTTTTGTTTCTGCCTGCTCTCTCCCCTCAGATGGTGGGTCGGGGGGGGGCTCTTCAACTTGGACGGCAGAGGCGTTGTTCTTGCTGCTTCTCTCCCTCAAGATGGTGGTGCGGGGGGAGGGCTCTTCTCTTGGCAGGCGGAGGCCTGTTGTTTCCTGCTGCTTTTTCTCTCCCTCAAGATGGTGGTCGGGGGAGGGCTCTTCAACTTGGCAGGCGAGGCCGGTTTGTTTCTTGCCTGCTCTCTCCCCTCAAGATGGTGGTCGGGGGGAGGGGCTCTTCAACTTGGCAGGCAGAGGCCTGTTGTTCTTGCCTGCTTCTCTCCATCAAGATGGTGGTCGGGGGAGGGGGTGTCTCTTCATCTTGGCGGCAGATGGTTGTTTCTTGCCTGCTTCTCTCCCCTCAAGATGGAGCCCAAAACCCACAAAAAAACTATAAAAATTCAAACGTTCAGTATGCTGTTTAGTCACAAACAATGCTGCAAATGTATCCAAGATCTGAAGAAATTTAGAAGAGTAGGAAGGGTATACAAAGCTGATAACATATGGTTGCAGTGCTCATTTGCTGTACCGCCTAGCCAAAGACTTCAGTGTTCCAGAAATGGAGATTAATATCATTGAAACTGCTAAATACACTGTAAAAATCATTTTGTAGGAGCAGCTGTAAAAAGAATGGGTGAAACCAAGCTAACACTTCCACGAGATGTTAGATGGAGCTCTTTTTCGACTGTTTATATCACGAACTGGCCTATTCTAATGAAACTTTGTAAACAAAATGAAGAGGAAAATGATGGCAGTCACAGCCAAAGTCCTTGAAAGTGGGCTTAAGAGAAATGACGACGATGTGCTGAGCTTCCTGAAGCCCATTTCTGACGTTTTAAACAAAAATACAGAAATCTATCTGTTTTATTGCAGATGTTGTTGATATATGGAAGGAACTGAGTGAGCACTTAAAAACAGAACTACACACAGACAGAATTATATTACAGGTATTAAAAATGAATGGGACAAGCACTGTCTCCAGCTCTTTTTATTTATTTTTTTTTTTTTTTGGCAAATATTGTCAATATCCAGTTCTGGTCAAACTGAGGAAAAAGAGTTAGCTATGACATGGGTATCAATCAATCATCCATCTATACTGCCAACTATAATACGCTTCAGAGCTAAGGAAGAACATTCAAGAAATATATGTTCGGTGATGATGTTTTAAAGAAAGTCATACCAGTGAACTGGTGGAAATCACTTAAGCACTTGGATTTAGAGACTATTGAAGTAATGATTTAACTTTTATCATCAATAGCTTTTTCTGCTGGCATAGAAAGAATATTCTCTTCCTTTGGACTCAATTCATTCTAAACTGAACAATCATTTGGGACCCAATAAAACAGGAAAGCTTGTTTTTCTTTTTCAGATTATGAACAGACAAGAAGGGGAAGATGACTGAGCTACAGGGGACAGTATTTTAAGCTTTTAATTTGTGGATCAGGCTGATAGTCTAAGTTTTTTTAAAAATATATATTTTGTTTATCCACATCAGTTAACAAATATGGATGCTTAAGCAAACACAAGAATATATACATTTATTGTTATTATTTTAGTTAAATTAAACTATTTAAATTGTTATTATTGAGGTGATGATTATTTTTCTACTTCCAATGAAGTATAGCAGAAAAGGTATCCATATATGAATGATTAACCTATTAAACTGAAAATAGTTCACAATAATTTTTTAATTATCTATCTATGCTGTGTTTCTAATAGTATAACCAAATCAATATTTTTATATAACTGTAAAACTAATCTGAAAAGCTGTTATTTTAAAAATGAAATCTTCATCTGCTTGTAAATATTAAGATTATACCATTAAAATGAGTATCTAGTAACTGAGTTGTGTAAAATATGTATTAAGCCTATAATGAGGAAGTGTTCGCTTTTATGGGGGGAATCACATTGTTCAATCAAGTCTTTCTGAGTAGTGATTTAAATTTCTGAGAAGTGATTTAAACTGATTTAAATCAAATCCACCCTGGCCTTGAGTATCGGGTTTTTGTTTTTGTTTTTTGTTTGTTTGTTTGTTTTGGTTAAAGTAGCAATGTTCAGGAACACATCTATTTCATTGACTGAGATAACAGCTGTCCTATGTTTTGAAAAGATGTTAATCAATGTGAAATGATTGGTAGATCTCTGTTTCTCTGGCAGAGTAACAGCAAAAAGTAAAATAGCCTATTGTCAAAAGTTATCTCAGTTTAGTGTTCATCTATGTCAACCATCTAAGAGAAGGAAACTCTAATCAAACCTACGACCCGAGGACCTTGCTGCCACCATCCATGCTTGCCAAGGCCTCAGCAGTCGAACCTCTGGTTTAAAGAGTGAGGCCAGTTCTGTGCACGCTGTACTCCACCAGAAAAATCCATTGCACAGGCTCGAAGGATACATCCAATCCAGGAGCTGTTGGCAAAGAAGAGAACTGCTCACCAGGCACACCTCGCCCAGCCATCCTGCCATGTCAGAAAAGCAGCTTTTCGCCTTGCGTGTAGTCAACTCCAACAAAAACTCAGAGACATTCAGAACAAGTGGTGGATCAACTTAGCAGAAAAGACACAACGTTGTGCAGATCTGGGGATTCCAGAGGATTTTATGAAGCTCTTAAAGCAGTGTTGGACCTACTATCAGATCAAAGCTCCCTATACACTACAGATGGTCTAACACTAATCAATCAGATAAAGCTTCCATTCTGAACCGATGCCGAACATTTCCAAAGCCTCTTTAGTGCCAACCGAGTAGTCCAAGACTCAGCTATTCCAACATAGGACACCAACAACGGAGATGTAAAAATTGGACATAGCTCCCACTTTGGAAGAAACCATTAAGGCCATACAGCAGATGAAGAACAGCAAGGCTGCCGGGATTGCGACGGAATTCCACCTGAAGCTTGGGAACATGGAGGTCATGTACCCATGCTAAACTTCACAAGCTCCTTGTGAGTTGCTTGGGAAAAAGGCGAACTGCCATCAAATCTCCGAGATGCAGTCATCATCACCTTGTACAAGGAAAAAAGGAGCAAAATCAGATGCTCAAACTATTGAGGTATAACACTGCTCTCCACTGCTGGAAAAATCCTTGCAAGGATACTGCTGAAACAGATTAGTTCCTGCTATTGCAGAAGAACTCTCCTGAAAGCCAATGTGGCTTGAGGGCTAAGGAGCACTACAGACATGGTATTGCCCTTAGACAACTGCAAAGAATGTAAGAGCGCAGACAAAGGACTCTATGTACATTTTGTCAACCTCACCAAAGCCTTTGACACGTGTGGAGTAGAAAAGGTCTGTGGCAGATCCTGGAATGACTAGGAGCCCCCCCCCCCCAAAATTCCTCAAAATGATCATCCTGCTACATGAAGGCCAGCAAGGTCAAGTCAGATATGGCGATGCTCTCTCAGAGCCCTTTCTAATAACTAATGGTGTGAAACAAGGTTGTGTTCTTCTCGCTTCCAACTCTATGACAATCTCTTCAGCATGATGCTCCAAAGGGCTAACGGCAGATCTCGAAGAAGACGACGGCATTTATACGCTACTGTACTGATGGTAGCCTGTTTAACTTAGGCCGCCTGAGGGCCTGCACTAAGACTCTAAACCAGGGGAGGCAACCTTTTTGAGCCGGGGGCCGGGTTGCTGTCCCTCAGCGACTGGGGGGCCGAAGCTGGGGGTGGGAGCTTCGACCCTCCGGGGCGGGGCACGTGCCAGGGGTGGAGCTTCGACCCTCTGGGGCGGGGCCACATGCTGGGGGTGGAGCTTCCACACCTCGGGGCGGGGCGTGGTGCTGGAGGTGGAGCTCCACCCTAGGGCCAGGCCTCCCCATTTTTTGCTGGCCCCTGATGGGGCCCTAGCCCCGTCAGAGACCAGAAAAAAGAAGCTGGGGGGGGCCCTGCCAGTGCGGAGGACCCCCTGGAGGGCCCCAGTGACGGCACCGGGCCTTCCAAGGGCCCCCAGCCACCATGGGAGCCCGCCTGGAGGGCCCCAGAGACGGCAGCGGGCCCGCAGAGGCCCCCTGCCGCCCTGGGAACCCTCCTGCAGGGCCCAGAGCGCAGCGGGCCCCGCAAGGCCCCCTGCCCGCCCATGGGAGCCTCCTGCAGGGCAGCCCAAAGACGGCAGCGGGCCCTGCAGAGGCCGCCCTGCTGCCCTGGGAGCCCTGCCTGCAGGGCCCCAGGACGGCAGCGGCTCTGCAGAGGCCCCCTGCCTGCCGCTGGAGCCCTCCTGCAGGGCCCAAGAGACGGCAGCGTGGCCCCGCAGAGGCCCCCTGCCGCCCTGGGAACCTCCTGCAGGGCCCCCAGAGACGCGAGCGCAGGCCACTGCAGAGGCCGCCTGGCCTGGCCCGCCCTGGGAGCCCTCCGGCAGGCCCCAGGGACGGCGAGGGCCCCTGCAGAGAGGCCCCCGGCCCTGGGGGAGCCCTACTGCAGGGCCCCAAAGAGGAGGCAGCGGGCCCGCAAGGCCCCCTGGCCGCCCTGGAGCCCTCCTGCAAGGGCCCAGGGACGGCAGCGGGCCTCTGCAGAGGCCCCTTGCCCCGGCGCCTGGGAGCCGCGCTGCAGGGCCCCAAGATGGCAAGCGGCCCTGGCAGAGGCCCCCTGCCAACCCGGGGACCCTGAGCAGGGCCACAGGGATGCAGCGCGGGCCCGCAGAGGCCCCTGCCACCCTGGAGCCCTCTTGCAGGGCCCCAGGGAGGCAGGGGCCCTCAGAGGCCCCCTGCACCCGGAGCCATAGCAGGGCCCCAGGGATGGCAGAGGGCCGCAGGGCCACCTGCCACCCTGGGAGCCCTTGCAAAGGGCCCAGGGATGGCAGAGGGCCCCGACAGGAGACCGCTGGCCTGCCCCCTGGGAGCCCTCCTGCAGGGCCCCAGGGATGGCAGAGGGCCCCGCGAGGCCCCCTGCCTCTGGCGCCCTGGGAGCCCTCCTGCAGGGCCCAGGGATGGCAGAGGGCCCCGCGCAGGAGGCCCCCTGCCGCCCTGGGAGCCCCTGCAGGGCCCCAGGGATGGCAGAGGGCCCTGCAAGAGGCCCCCGCGCCCTGTGGAGCCCTCCTGCAGGGCCCCAGGGATGGCAGAGGGCCTGCAGAGGCCCCTGCCCCTGGGAGCCCTCTGAGGGCCCCAGGCAGGGCAGGCGGAGCCGGCAAGGCCCCTGCCGCCCGGGAGCCCTTACCGCAGGGCCCCAGGGACTGGCAGGCGGCCCTGCAGAGGCCCCCTGCCTGCCGCCCTGGGAGCCCTCCGCAGTGCCCAGGATGGCCAGAGGGCTTGCAGAGGCCCCCGCCACCCTACCAAAATACCAAAAAACCCCCAAACACCCTGCAACCACCCCCACCCCCTGGAGCCAAAATTGCATGGGCCCAAAAACCCCACCAACCCCCATCCACCCCAACCCCTACCACCCCCCACCTACACCAGACCCCCCCCCAACCTACCTACGCCCCTGGGAGCCCTCCTGGAGGGTCCCAAACAGCAGCGGGCCTCCAGAGGCCCCCTGCCGCCCTGGGAGCCTCCTGGAGGGCCCAGAGATGCTATGCGGGCCTGCCCCTAGAGGACCGCCGCTGCCCAGCGGCGCCACATCTGGGCGCCGCCATTTGGGCGGCAAAAGATCGGCGAAGTCTCGCGCGACCCCTGAGGCGAGCGACTTCGCCGCCATTTTGGGACGAAAAAATGGCGGGCGCCATAGCCCCAGCGGCCGCTATGGGCACAACCGCCATTTTTTTTTTGCCCAAAATGGCAGGGAAGGTCGCGCGAGACTCACCGCCATTTTGCCGCCCAAATGGCGGCGCCCAGAGCAGCGAAAAGCCGCGACGGCAGCCGCGGCTGGCAGAGCCGCCGGGGCGGCGGCCAGGCCCTTCGCGGGCCCGCATCCGGCCCGCAGGCCGGAGGTGTGCCGACCCCTGCTCTAAACGATCTAGTCCGTGAGCTCTGCTTTTTGCTGACGATTCTGCCCTCGTTTGTGCTATACAGAAGCAGCTCTGCAGCCGCCTAACATCTGTTTTGCAACAGCTGCAGAGCTCTTTGGGCTGGAAGTCAGTCTGAAGAAAAACAGAAGGTTCTACCACGCTGAACCTCAAGAAGAACACTACCAATCCCTGCATCACTGTAGGCACATCTGTGCTTAAAGTCCATCCAGCAGTTCACCTACCTGGGAAGCATCATCTTCCTCAGACGCCAAGAAATGGATAAAGAGATCGATCACAGATTAGCAAAGGCATATAGTGCATTCGGAAGGCTTCACAAAAGAGTCGGAGTAACAAACCTTGAGGCGACGCACAAAATCAGTGTGTATAGAGCCATTGTACTGTCTATTCTCACTCTATGGGCGCTAAACATGGCTTACCTATCGCCAACGCCTAGACTCCTCGAACGCTTTCAGCGCTGTTTACACACAATCTAAATATACACTGGACTGACCATGTGACAAATGTTGCTGTCCTTGAGCAAAGCAGGGATCACAGCATTGAGGCCATGCACTGAGGACGCAGCTCTGCCGGGCCAGGACACGTTTCTAGGATGTAAGGACCATCGCCCACCCCAAAAAAAGTATTCTATGGTGACACTCGCCAACGGTCAGCGTACAGAGGGCGCCCCAAAGAAGAGATACAAGGACTCCCTGAACAACACATCTAAGGCTCAGCCAAATTGATCACCAAATGGTCCACACCCTGGCTCACATCGGGAGGCATGGAGACGCACTATCCACAATGCTGCAGCCTTTTTGAAAGCTCACGTCGAACGAGTCTCGAAGAGAAACAAACAACGCAGAAAGAACCACAACCCGGAAAAATCACCAAGGAGACTTTCCGCTGTGCTTTCTGCAAACCAGACCTTTTATATCCCGGATTGGCCTTTTAGTTAGTCATCAACACGCTTGTACAAAGCGTGGGATGAGTCCTTCCTGAATCTTCATTCACGAGAAAGCCAGATTAGGTTAAATGCTGAAAGTTAAAATATAGACTGAAATGACTGCATACACTATAAACTAAAGAAATCTAGACAGCTTATCCATATCAGGGCAAACTACTGGCCTATCCAGCCCAGTACTGTTTACTCCGCTGGTGACAGCAGTTCCAAGGTGTCCCAGGTGTTCCATAACATGTTATTTGATCCTTTTAACTGGAGATGCTGATAATAGAACTTGAGAGCTGTTTGCAAAAACATGTACCTAGTACAGAGCTAACTCCTTAGCCTACAAGCACGAACTGCCAATTAGAAGGAGTTCCTCCTCACTAGCTTCATGGGAAACCTCCTCAGAATTACAGGTAAACTCAAAGTGAGGATCAGACAGGAGGATCTGCTGACTTTACCAGATTAAGAAGTCCCAAGAACACTTGGGCTCCTATTACAGATACAAACACACTCTGAATTTTGTATTAACATAAGAATGGCGTTAGATTGATAACACTGTAACTGGAAAGAAAAAACTTAATAAACTGTTTTGTGATCTCTTGCAGGAGAGCCAGCAGGAAAACATCTAGCTGTACCTGTAACATACCAAAATTGATTATTTTGTCATTTAGATCCTACCTTTCTTCTATCATAGATCACGAAGTTTGTACATCCGTTACCTCCAGGCATGGACAAGATCTAAACCTGTTTAGCTTCAACAATCTGCGTCCCATGATAACACAAGCATACAGGTGCATGAATATAAGAGACCTAGAAGAGAATAAGT
This sequence comes from Sceloporus undulatus, assembly GCF_019175285.1. Taxonomy (NCBI): domain Eukaryota; kingdom Metazoa; phylum Chordata; class Lepidosauria; order Squamata; family Phrynosomatidae; genus Sceloporus; species Sceloporus undulatus. The sequence goes on along the minus strand of NC_056523.1, from coordinate 291,988,008 downwards.
CTGTGTACAAAGCATCACCTAACCAGAGAACCTCTGGATTTGGGGTCCTGTTTAGCAAGTTCTCCCATGAGAAAAAAAAAATTAAAGGGGCTCTATTGATCTGATCCTACAAACAGGATGACCTAGTTAATGGAGTGCAAGTGGTGGGATCCTTAGGTGGCAGGTGATCATGTACTCCTGGAGTTCGTGATACATGGAAAAGAGAAGCAGGCATGCAATTCGAGACTTTAGGAAAGCTGATTTTAATAAACATAGAAATACTGGAGGTGATTCCATAGTCAGGAATACTAAAAGAGAAGTAGGTTCAAGACGGATGGGAGTTTCTCAAAAGGGAGATACGAAGGCACAAAATAAAACAGCTCCAGTAAGGAAGAAAACTGGGAGATGTCTCAAGAAACCAGGATGGATGACTAAGGAACTTTCAACTGAGCTAACTTTTAAACAGAACATGTATAAAGAACTGGAAACATGGGGAACATCACCAAAGGGAATTCAAACAAAGAGCTAGCATACTTAAAAATAACATCAGAGTCCTTGTAGACATGCTGGAATTTACGAATTTCATAAAGATCCGTAACATTCGGAGCCCATGTTTTTAAGATCTTCAAAAAGCCTTTCGATAGCATAAACTGGGACTGTATGTGCTATTGTTAAGAATGTGGGTTCAGAGGTAGATTTCTAAACGGGCATCCAGAGATTTATAAACATCAAAATACTCAAATACTGATAAACAGTCAAAAAACAAAAAGTGTAAGATTAATACAGGAACACGCAGGGGACCCTTACCCCCCTTCTGTTTTGATGATCATGGCAACTTATAATTTAAAAAAATACAAAATGAAAAAAACCCTTAAAAGTTCCAGAAATTCATAATATAAATACCATCTGCGTGCAACGCAGATGACATTGTTATTTTCTTAGACAATCCAACTGCCAGTGTTGAAAAAAGCTAGAAGATATTAGAGGAAATTGGCAAAATTGTAGGCATTAGGGTTAACAAGACAAACAAGTGGAATTTTAATCAAAATTTAACATCAAATGAAAGAACTATTTTGCAAAAAAAAACGAACTCCCAGATAACTACTTCCTTGGAGGGTGATAGAGTCTCCTCCTTGGAGGTCTTAAACAGAGGCTGGATGGCCATTGTCAGGGATGCTTTGATTGGATTTCCTGCATGGCAGGGGGTTGGACTGGATGGCCCAGTGGGTCTCTTCCAACTCTACGATTCTATGATTCTATAACCACAAGGTTAAATATTTAGGATTCTTTTCCTAACAAAATAACGACTTATATAAAAAATTATTATGAACACCAAATGGACAAACATTTAAAAAGATTTGAAAATTGGAATAACAAACAACCTCCCTTATGGGAAGAATTGCCACAATTCAAAATGTCTGTTTTGCCTAGATGCTTTTTCTTATTTCAACACCATCCCTGTTGTCATCAATAAACAACCATTCAAAATATGGAATAGGGATTATCCAACTTCATCTGGCAAGGAAAGAAAAGCCAGAATTAATTCGCAATATGCAGGATATAAAAGAAAGGGGGGGACTAGGCTTCCATATCTGGAACTTACTATAATGCCGTTTTTTACTCTGGAATAGAGATTTGGATTTTGCTTAAAAGCTGCTACATTATTAAATCTAGAGGGTATAAGATGGAACACGGGGGGCACAATTATCTATGTTACAAACCTTTCTCATACTGACAAGGAATTTAAGCACACTTATTAGGAAATCTTTATTCATATTGGAAATATTACGGGGGGGGGGGGGATTTTATATCCCAAATCCCCATGTGGGCTGGTCCCCACAGGAAGCTTCCTATGAGAAAGCAGAGACACCCTGATTCATACATTTTGGATAATTAAGTAATGAAG
>NC_056523.1:291876262-291978078 GCF_019175285.1 Sceloporus undulatus | reverse complement strand
TAATAATAATAATAATAATAATGCACACTTCTTAACCTGCAATAACCCAACAAAGGAGGAATGGCTGGAAAGGTCCAATATCAGACATGACTGCATCAACATGGCTATAATAGTAATTCTACAGTAGTACTGTTAACAGCAATTCTGTGTTCGGTATTAAATGCTACAAGGCGACTAATATTTTCCAGGGCTTTGACTCCATTAAAAGAAATCTTTGTCAATTAATTGTGCAAGCATTAATAGCAATAGCAAGCACATTTCTATACCGCTTATCAGTGCACTTAAGCATTCCCTAAGCGGTTTACAAAGTGTACGCTAATTGACCCCAATAACCCCGGTACTCATTTTAGTGACCTTAGAAAGATGCAAGCCTGAGTCGAGCTTGAGCCCTTTTGCTAGTATTGCACTCGCAACCTTATGGTTTGTGAGTGGCTGCAATATAGGCATTTGACCACTGCGCCACCAGGGCTCTTTAATCACCAGGGCTCCTTAATCACATCAGCATCAGTCTGCATAGTCATCATCAACAGCAACAAAATCTTTTTTAGATTATACATTTCATGTCATTTAGAGTATTTATACCCTGCTCTTCTGGCACAAAGGCTCCCAGAGCAGCTTACAAATTGTTAATCAGACAGTTTCCTGCCTTCACTCTTAATATATGACACAAAAGGAGAAAGGAATGGCAGTGGGGAAGGGATCAACTCTTGCAGATACTACCAGTTCTTCTTTCAGTCTGAGGCCAGGGCAATGGCAGTTGGAATCAAGGGAGGGCCTTTCATCTGTCTCTGGGCTAGACATGGTAGAGCTATGCCTGTCTCTTATCTCCCTCTGAGACCAAGCTTTTATAGATGACTGACCGTGATCAGATGATTTTATGAACCCATATTTTCTTTACTGTACTCAGTAATTGTTGTTTATGTCTACCCAATAATACATTTGGTCTGTCGTATTTACGGATTCCTTATCTGCGGATTCAATCATTCATGGCTTGAAAATATTCCACAGAAATATAAATTTTAAAAAAAACCCTTGATTGTGGTATTTTATACAAGGGACACTTTTTTGCTATGTCACTGTATTAATGGGACATAAGCTTCCATAGATTTTGGTATCCACAGAGGTTCCTGGAACCAAACCCCAGTAGATACCAAGGGCCCACTGTACTGTCCAAAGACAGTAGGGGATGAAGAATCCATGGTGGATGTCTGGGTGGGAAAGCAGTTCAGGAGATAGCAAATAAGCATGCCAGCTCATAGAATTCCTGTCACAGTTCTATCACAGGTGTTAAAGAAATAGCACAGCTTTAAAGCCAGGAGTTCTGAAGCATAGGATCTGAAGATCTGAGTTATGCCCGATTCAAACCTCTCAGGGACACATCCACTCTGCTGGAACAAGGTTAGGCCAGTGCCTGGGAAGTCCTAAGTAATTTCCAACATTCCTAGGCTGAATTCCTAGTATTGTTTATGCACAGCTTCAGATGACTTAATATGAAGTCAGCTAGATCTTGAATATCCTGCTGAGTTTGAATGGTGCTTTCTAGTGTTTTCAGTTTGCATGATTTTGGACCAAAAAATATGGTTGTGGCTGATTTACAGGCATAAAAATAAAAGGGCTATCAGTTGGTTTAGCTCCAGGGGGGGAAATGGAATATTGTAAGCTCCATTCCTTTTTTTGCACACAATTTAAGAGTCTAGAGATCTGCCTTACATCTTAGGTGTGACTGACAATTGCACCATTCTGTCTATTTTCCCAGTGGTCGACTGAACACTTTGACTTGGAACAGGAGCATTCCAAATGGCAACATTTCATTGTAGGTTGCTTTTATAAAAGTATTGCCATTAATATTTGAAAGTTCTGTCAAATTTGGAATCACTACTTTACCACAGTGGGACTTCAAGGGTTGCCTTTAATTTAATTTAAAATATCATAAGGGGACCACCTTCCTGAAGGCTTCTCCCTCAACTCTCACGATGGGAAGCTATAACAGCAGGCTGCAGCAAACAGAGAGGAATTAAGTATTCCACCAGTCTTGCTTGTTTTCCCCCACTTCCTTTCTCCTCCTTGCTTCTGTATTGCATCTGTAAGTCTCTGGAAAGGATCACTGAGCATACCTATGCTGCTCTGAAAACCTTTCTGGATGAGAAGCAGGATAAAAATCCTTTTAAAAAATCATTCAAAAATTAGTTAAATTAACAAAATGTGTAAAGTGATGATGGATCAGCAGTTATAGCAAGTGTCACAGGTCCAGGAGTCATACAGTCACACTGAACAGGCCTGATCACATTGAGAAATGCACACCCACTATGGCCCACCCCTCATTCTTGTTCTTTTTTTTTAAGCAGACACTCAACCACCATTGCCTCTAGGAACTGTAGGGGGCAGTTCTGTCATGTTTTCAAGTAACCCTTGCCTGGAAAACCACTTCTGGTTTGAAAAGATGATCATTCTGCCAAAAAGAAATTGGGTGTGTTTAAGACCTGTCCTCCATGCTCCTAGAAGGTGTGAGCTACATTTTCCTTTAAAAGGGATTCCAAAAAACTGGGAGGCATAAAAACCCCTGGGAGGAAATCCATTTTTCCCATCCCAGCATTCAAGTACAGAAGCAGCCTGTCTTAAATGCACAATTCAAACTTAGTTCATCATATGGGGATTGAGCTACTTCACAGATATACAGCCGGGGTTTTTTAAACAGAAGATATAAGGAACATATCTAAAGTCACTGGGCTGTGTTTTTTAATATTCCTATGAAAGTATATGAAGTCAACCAAGATTGTCTGCAGCTAAGGTCACAAGGTTTTCAGGAATTACTGGTGTCAGCTGAAGCATGAGATTAACTGTATACAAGAAAGCCCCTCCTACTTACATAAAAGGTGGTCTACAAAAAAAAGATTAGGGTTTGGAAATGTAATAAATTTTTCAAAACAAGTACTCTCAAGAACTTGTTTGAAGAAAAAGAGCTCTAAAGACTGCTTCATGCTTAATATAAAAAGTATATAGGTTGTTTACAAGCAGCAATCTGAGCCACTGTGAAAAGCCATATTGGTATGACTAATAAGAAGCAGATGCCTCAATAAAAATTATACAGACACACATTATCACATACTTGAGATAAAACGAATGCATATTTCTTCCTAAATAAGAGTCAAAAGATATTTTAAATGCATCTCATGTGCTTAATCAAGAACCATCTCTTGCATTATAATTCTAGAGAAAACAAGAGATTTCATATTTGCTTTCTCCTGTTGTACCGAAGCTAAGGTTCAATCCACATTACAGAAATCATCCCTGACTCATGCTAGGGAATTCTGGGAATTGTAGTTTTGTGAGACATTTAGCCTTCTCTGTCAGTGAACTCTGGTGCCACAATAAACTAAAATTCCTAGAATTCCTTCAGCCTGGGCAGTTAAAGTGGTTTCAAACTGGATTATTTCTGCAGTGTGTTTTGGACCTAAGTGACAGAATATCCCTGGCTCCTGGTATCCTTGCTCTGATTACCTCCAGATTAATACTATTATGAAGTGCTACACTGTGAGACTGCCTTGAAAATACATTTAAAAACTATGGTTATTGCAGAATATGGTTGCAAGATTAGTGAAAAACTGGACAGTGTGAACATATTTTAGCAGTACTACTTCAGTTCCACTAGCTTTAGTCAGTTTTGAAGTACAATTCAAAGCACTGTTGTGGACCTAAAGGCCTAAACAATTTAGGAGAAGGGAGGACCACCTGCCTCCATATACACCTAGCCATTTTTTTAATATGTTCAATAAAGAACCCCTTTGACATCACCTGAGATGGAAGGCCTTATCACTCATGGCATCCCAGCTGTGGAAAGCTTAATGGCACTTATGGTACCATACAGATTATTTTTTTAATACAAAACTTTTAAAATGTAATTTTAACCATTCTGCATTCACCTTTCTATTCCTTTTGTAAACTGTTCTGGGAATATGACAAACAGATGATAAAAATGGATTGGTATATCTATTCAGCATATTGGGAGAATGGGAGAGGATAATGTTACTTATAGAACTTGTGCAACATCACAAACCAAGCAAGCCATCTTTAGAGGTACTTTCTGACCTAAAAAGAACACAGTTTCCTTTGAAAACTTGCAAATATTTTCCACTAACTGATTTGTCCAATAGCATAGAAAAATATATTTTACTTTAATCCTCCCTATTTTTGAAGATACAGGTTTAAGAATATAGTTGTAAAAGAAATAAAAGTAAAGACAGGGCAGGAAACCTCTTAGTCCACTACACTAAGCAGCTGCACTATCTCCATGGTGATGCAACAGCAGAGAGGGAAAGGAGACAAAATCTTCTGTCTCCAATTAGCCTACTTCTCCAGTGCCTTGCTTCTTTTGCAAACACTATGCCAGTGACCATCTTCCTCCTGCTCACACCACCTACACCAATTTATACCAGTGTATGTGTATCAACAAAATTCTGGCCACAGCCATTTTTGTCAACATTCAGCAGGATTGTACCTGGCGGGCAGAAAGATGATAAATAAGTTTATAAAGTGTATGATCAGTGGTAGAAATTATAGTCATCAGTTGGCAAAAGCAGAAAGGCCTGGTTTGAGAACAAAGCAGTGGCTGCTAATGTGAAAACCACTGGGGTATAAATAAATGACTAAGTTCTCATTTTCAGATACCTATACATGCATTTTGGAGGGATATGAGCCAGTTCAAGAATCCAATTGACTTTTCACAATGGAAGGGGAAGTGAAATTATAGTTACACATAAAAGCAAGTTTAAAATCTTGCTCAGTCACAAAGATTAATAGATGACCTTAGGTCAGTTACTTTGCCTTAGCTTAATATACTGGATTTCACAAGATTGTTGGGAGAATAAAATGGGACAGGGGAAGAACACCACATACACCATCTTAAGCACTTGAGGGGGGTATGAAATAAAATACTGAGTAACATTTGAATTGTAAATGCTAATGACCATTATTTGCTTTTATTATTATTTTTTAATTTGTTGCTAGCACAAAAGACTCAAAGAAACTTCTCAGTACAATGAATATAAAAATGTAGTAACAAAATGTTAGAGCTCACTGGATCAAAAATCCTATCTAGGCTAGCATTCTGTTTACATTTTGAACAAACAGCTGCCCATGGAAAAACCACAAATAAGATATGAGTTGTAACAGCACCAGCAGATATGGAAAGCCCCCACTTATATGATGGGATAGGTGCTAGAATACTGTCAAAAGGTGAAATTGGCTGAAAAGTGAAACTTGGGGTTTTTAGACAGCAAACAAAAGACTGAACATTAGATGGTATCAAGTTAACCGAGAGGGAGAAAGACAGTATGCCAAGTAGGCAGCGAGTGGTCCAAATAACAGAAAATTACATGGCTATGATTTTGACCTATTGAAACAACGGAGTGGCCATCAAAAAGATGGAGATACCAAAATATACTCTTCAACTTCATTATTATGGAGATAATGAGAAGTGGTTAGAACCTTCAGCTTGTTCCAAATGTAGTAACTATACTGATGACCAGTGCAGTTGCAGCAGTATACAACTCCTTTGTTATACCAGCATCAGTGGTTAATCTGTTAACAAAAAACAATCAAATTGCTGGTTTTTATGTAAAAAGGCCAACATGACTTGGATCCAGGCTATCTGAAGGACTGTACTCTTCCATTCATGCCTGTCCCAGATTTGGGATCTTCACAGGAGGCCCTCTCTCAGCCACATCAGCTTCAGAGGCATGTTTGATGAGGACATGAAAGAGGGCTTTCTTTGTGACTGTGCCCTGGAGTCTGGAATTCCCTACCAAAGAAACTTGGCTGCACACCTCCTTCTGTCAGTTTTAATTGTACTTTTTATTAATTCGTATTCGGAGCTACCCTGAATCACATTTTGGGACACATTCAATTAAAAATTGAATAGCCTATTCCTAGTTTACTCGTATACCAGGGATCCAGAAAGCCCTAGCTCAAGTCTCAAGAACATCTGCATGTGTCCTATGAGTCCCCAACTTAATCTTCTGATCCTTTGGAAAGTCACCCCCACATCTTCAGGAACAGCTATTCCTATACTGTACTAGGAAGGAATAGCTCAGCTGTCTTGTTGTAGAGTGGTTTGGATCTCAGACTTTCATTTTCATTTATGCTATCGGTTTCTTAGGCAGATTATACACAAGCTTATGCTTAAGAAGCTTATGCTTAAGAGGAGAAAATTTGATCTCTGATTTGGAAGGGCTATCTGTATTGTCAAACCAGACTGTGAGACAGAATTGGGCTTTTAAAGATTAGAAATGTATTAGACACAGGGAAAGCACAGATTCCTTCCATCCATTAAATCTCCCATTCATGAATGACTTTCTTGGTGACAATTATTTCATCCTTGTTTCATTTTCCTCTTCCTAGGTCTATTATTTGATTTATTTCCTCTTACAACCTATTCCAACAAACACCATCTCTTGGTATGCTGTGCCAACAGGATCCAATCCTGTTGCCACTCAATCTGTTTTCATTATTCGAGGGAATGATACTTGCAGAACATAAACTCTCTCTCTCTCTCTCTTTTTAAAACTAACCACTTCTAAAACACTCTAACATTTTTAGAAGTACATGAGATAATATGCAAACTACTGCAAACATGATTAATCATAACCCAGGATGTTTTTACAATACTTTGTAAATTATAATGAATTCCAAGTCTCACATTTAAAAAAAAAATCCATTATTAGAAATTCTTTTTCAAGAGAAATAATGGGACACTTACTGTTCTGGAATCCGAGAAAGGGTTGTACTCATCTAATCCAGGAGGTACGTTTCTTGTCACTTGTGTAACCGAAGGATCCTAGGCAGAGAGATAATAAGCAGTTACAGAAAGCCTGCAATTGCACACTGCACATGCAAACCTAGCATACTCATGATGAAGTTTCAAAAGCTTCAATCCCACATATAACTTTCCTGATAATAGGATGCATTGAGCTCAATCAGACTTATTTTAGTAGATATGTTTAGACTTGGGCTGTCAATAATGCAGTTATATTACATACAATATACCAGTCTGAGAGAAAGGCAGGATATACATAAAATAAAACAACAGCAGCACTTTGCAGCAGTGCATGGATGTCTACTGTAATGTACATACTGCTGAGTTCTATTGGAAGTAATCCAGGTTGAATATCCCTTATCTAAACTGCTTGGGACCAGAAGTGTTCATTATTTTGGATTTTTTAAATTTTAGAATTATCTGTACAGTGGTACCCCGGGATACGAAATACCCAGGTTACGAAATTTCCGGGATACGAAAAAATCCCATAGGAAATAACTGTTCTGGGTTACGAATGTTTTTTCGGGTTACGAAGAAAATTTTTGGTGCTTTTCGGCGCTTTTTCGCACGAAACGCGGCTTTTCCCCATTAGCGCCTATGGGTTTTCGGCTTGCGAAGGCTTTTCGGGTTACGAAAGCGGCCGCGGAACGAATTAATTTCGTAACCCGAGGGAGCACTGTATTTACATACAATGAGACATAATGTGGCTGGAGACACACTGAGGATCTATGAAAGAGCTGTTTCACATATCTTTTTCCAGCTGTGTCTCTCTTCAGCCTTGCAAATACAAGTACATACTAAGCCACCTGTGCGGTATCTCAAAAAAGTTAGAAATTTGGAGTACTTCTCATTTCGGAATTCTGAATAGGGGACAATTAACTTGTACTAGATAGGCGAATACAGAACTGCAGCTCAACTTGGGATTGTAGCATCAACAAAAAACAGTTTATTTCATTACTGCATTCTTAACGCAAGTTATTTTAAAGTAACACAAATTATTTTTGTTTGGCAGAAACTAAGTAAGTTCCAACACTGAGATTTTTAGCAAAGCACGGCCATAAAACAAGTTGTGTAAATTATCCAAAGATAAATGGTTACTTCTGCTTCAGCAATTCTAATTTGGAAATATCAGTCTGGTTCCACTTAGGATTCCTCAGAAGTAATACAGAAGGATACTTTCCCACTGAGGTTATCATAATACTCTCAAACAAAGGAACTGCAAAGGGAAAATCCAGTGTGAAAACACTAAGTCAAGGAATTCACTTCTATCACCAGGGACTAAATGTACATCTAAGTTTTAATTATCACTGTGTGGATATGTGGCATTTCATGCCCTTTTTTTTTTTTTGCCAACCCAGAATGACACTCTTTACAGCTGATGAAGCTGACTCAATTCCACAGAAGCCTGTGGTGTAATAAAAGTGTTCATCTTCAAGTTGCCACAGAACATGCTACAAGAGACCAACATGTCTACTCATCTAGAAACTGTCCATGAGTCTTTATAGTCTTATATTAATATTCGATACATGCTTACATTACTAAGCCATATCACTGTTCTATGGGGAGAAAATACATTATCTATTAAGAACTATATTTTTAAACAATTCCCACAATACAAAAATTATTTTGATAAGAGTGGCTAGTGTCCCATTAATAAACACATAAATAATAAATGGAAAAGAGTTACTTGCCTAGGACTACCATATTTTCAAATTTTAGGACTGACTTTATTTGGCATAGAAAGAAGAAAAAATTCACGCTGTCCCTCTCCCTGTTCTGTAGGTCACTCTCATTTTACCATGATCTGCTTATAAATCTAGATTAACATGATTAGTGAGCTATCCCATCTGTGATACAAATGTGTTATGAAGAATGCTGCTCCTTCTGAACATGAAAGCTCAGTTTTCAGCTGAATACTGTAATTAGGAAGCTGAAATATAAAACACATACTCAACAAATTTACGGAAATCATAAATAAGCATATTTTACTCTGAAAAACATGGCTCACACCTGTCAAAATAACCATCAGCAATTTGCGGCAAATTTGAAATCTCTAGACAAGACAGAATTGTGTTAACATGAAATATAAATCTGGTAAATTCCAAGAGAGAATACAAAAAGAAGAGCTTTTAGGATTTAACAACTGATAAGGGTTTTTTTTTGGGGGGGGGGGAATCACAGATGCCAGAAAAGTCAGGGAGAATCATGTCTCTAAAACCAGTTTCTCTGTGCAACCTGCAATGTTTTACAAGGAAAGATCCTGGGTATTAAGAGGGAAAAGTTTAAGCTCCATTGAATTTAGCTCATTTCACCTTTAGGCCACAGGCTGAAGTTCTCCCACTTATCCCTTTTAGTATCTCAGCCCAAACCAACTGGAAACTCTTGCTTGCAACATGCTCTCTGCTACCAATGTCCCCTGCCAATATATACGTACAACCCTTATTCCTGCTCATTTTTGGAACTGGGCTCTGTGGGAAGGTGCAGCTAATTTCAGTACTATAAAATACGTGATTCTACACCCACAAATGGCTTAACTCCTAGCACATTCACACAGAAAAAATACTTTGCAAAGAAAGAAAATGAAAGCAAGGAAATGACCCTCAATCATGAGTTCAGCCTCTATATTTTCATTCCATTAGCACAATAGTCCCTAAAAATAGGACCTCTAGGTGATGCTGTAACTTCAACTCCCAGAGGTCCCAGCCAATATGGCCACTAGTCAGGCATGCTGGAAGCTGAAGTCCAACAGCATATAGAGAGCCAGATTTGGGAGCCAGTATATCAGCAGTTTTCTGTTCAGAGAATCAGTGACTGCCAGGTTCATCTGATACAGCAACTTCCCTGTGGACATCCAGCAAGCTACATTAACCTAGGCATGGCACCTCAAGCCCAACATACTACCCATGACACCACAGCGATTCATGACAATACGTAAGACACATGTAAAGATGAGTAAAACTACAAACTGGATTTGAATCCAATATGACCAACACAATTTACAAAACAGACACTATACTTAGGCAGTAAGAACAGTATTCTTCTTACACTGGGCTGGAGAAGAGATCTTCAGGATTAACTACTGCAGTTCTTACTGCTTTCTACTATACTAAAATGTGTTTTGCAAAGACAGCTTGGCATCAAAGTAAGGAACCTTTCAATTCACCTGGCATTGGTTGGCACAGATACATATAGTTGCCTTTTGACTCAGTCTCTGAAAGACAGACTGCCAACTGCTTCATGTGTAAGGAAACAGCAAAAAGGTTGTACAAGTGATTCATATGCTGTGCATACCACCTCCCTCTCAGCACTCACAGATTCTGTCTTATTGACTCCTTGCAACATGCCAAGATGGCTCCCAGACAATTGCATGGTTTGAGGATCTCAATAATTGCCCTAACACCAAGAGTTTTGAGACAGATTACAGTTATGATGAAACTACATTAGTTTCATCATTATATTAGGAATATAATTTTATGCTGAGACAGAGATAAAGTTGCATAAGACAATATTAATGAAGGGAGTCAATGTATACAATGTTTTTCTTTTTGTGTTAATTGGTAGTACAATGCGTCCGTGCCATATGCAGGCACACTATATATGGATTCCAGCTTGCGTGGAAGCCACACTGCACTTAAAGTAATGGCACGTGTGCCCTTGGGGCACATGCCATCCTGAGCCCCAAGCACATGCCCCATTGTATCGAATAGAGCACAAGCATTCCTGAATTTTCCCTTACGTGGAGGGATCCGGAATGGATCCCCTGCATAAGGGGGGGGGGGGCACTGTAGAAGATATACTGTATACATAAGCTTAAAAACAATTAAAATAATCAAAGTAAGAAAGTAATTTGTTAAGAATTGCATATATTACTGTCTGCAGAGAATAGAAAAATCTGCGAAGATGTGTTAATTAAAATTAAGTTGTACAATTAGAAAAGCTATGGAAAAAGCTGTGATAAGAAAATGTGGAAGAAAAACAGGAATAAAGGTTGTTAGAAAAAGATAAACTAGATACAAAAAGACTAGATAAAAATACCTCAAAAGTCATAGTTAAGGAAATAATGAGTAATTGTTTTTATAAGTAGATATGCAGGGGTGGATTTTAAGGGATGGGGAGAAAATGTAAGTATGCATGTATATGTTTTTGTATTAGAATTATTAAAACCAATAAAAACTATTTTGAAAAATTTTTAAAAAGAAACTGCATTAGTTTTAAGTTTTATTTTTAAAGAACAAAAATAGAAGATTTTGTCAAACTAGGTTTGAATTTTAGATTACAGCAAGAACTCTGATGAAGCATCTGAACATTGCAATGATTCATTATTAATTACTGTTCTTTTTGGGGGGGACTCACACACAAGAAGTATAAAAACTCAAAAATAATCAGAGAAATTATAATACACCATTGTATAGATAACACCACTATAAAAAGAGGATGAAAATAAAAGCTATTCAAATAAATGGAACAGTGTTGAAAAGTACAAAGTTTCTAACTCAATGAACATGAAGTTTTGGCACTATACTCAGTTAAAAACAGAACACATAATAACATTCTTAAACACTATTGTCAAATTTTCTGATTATCTTAAGACCCACATGACTTTCCCAGCCCTGATGAACTGCTACTTTCCATAATTAATAGGGTCATACAACTCCTGTCTTTGTTTCTGTGTGGATTGATCCATAGTACTGTTCAGAGAAAGGAACAGCAGTACCTTATATCCCATTTCAATCACTGATTTCAAATATTCCATTTCAAATATAAATGAAATGTTATCTAGTGTACAGTACTATAGCATCATTCCTTGCCTTGTATGTCCCCACTCCTCTGTTTGCTTGGGAAAAGCAACAAATGTCACAGGGAAGTATCAGAAAACCCTTGTTGCAGAAGACTCTTGCCATCAGAGCAGTCACTATGCTTAACATAAAGCTATATAAACATGGCTAAAATTTCTTCGGAACGTTTGGGTGCCAGTGAAAAGCAAAAAATTAAAACTTAACCAGAACGTATACTACATATCAGGAAAGGTAATATCAAATCAAAGAGTATACCAGCATGGATAAAAAGTAGAGACATGAAAGCTCATAAGAAATCAGAATACTTAGGTCTTCTCAGCATTCCTCACACTAGGGCTGCTGGTACTTGCAGTCCAACAACATCTGGAAGGCTACATGATTCTTTTCCCAGAAGAATGGCAACTTCCTTCTTACAACTGAAGGCTAGCCCAAATGATGAAAATAAAAACACAAGCTTGCATCCAAAATAATTGCAAGCAGTTAATTTTAAGGTGCATGTTGCTCAACGCTGAAAAATCATTTAAAAATCATATCACTGTATAATAATAATAATAATAATAATAATAATAATAATTTTTATTTTACAGTCGGCCCTTCTTATAACATGGATTTTTTATACAGGGATTAAGCATACACGGTTTGAAAATGTTCCAAAAAAGTATAAATTACCTTGATGTTCCATTTTTTATTAGGGACACCATTTTGCTATGTCATTATATTTAATGGGACTTGAGCAATACACGGATTTTGTATACACGGGGGATCTGAACCAAACCCCAGCGTATAACAAGGATCCACAGTATTACCGCCTGTGGCGAACCAATCCGGGCATTTTACAACATTAAAATACATAACAGCATAAAAACAATATATTTCCCTCCCCCCTTAAAAAGTTATTAAACAACATATCTAATGTAAAACCACAATAACTAGTTAAAATAACAATAAATTAAACAAAATGATACCAACCAACAAACCACTGCAACTTCAGTTCTAAAGAAAAGAAAAAAAAGAAAAGAAAAGGGGGCTTTGGAGACATTACTGAGGAGGGGGGAGATCCTGAGATCCTGAGGCTGGGATATTTCAGTCTGGGAAGACCTGCCTGAAGAGATCCGTCTTGACAGCCTTTTTGAAGCTGTCCAAAGATGTTAATTGACGGATCTCGTCCGGCAGGTCATTCCAGAGCCTGGGGGCGACAGCAGAAAAAAGCCCTCTGGGAGGTCGCCACAAGCCTCAAATTTGAGGCTGCAACAAGTTCCTCCCAGAGGACCGGAGCGCACGGGGAGGATTGTATGGGAAGAAGTGGTCTCTGAGATAGCTTGGACCCAAGCCATTTAGGGCTTTAAAGGTAATAACCAATACCTTGTACTGGGCCCGGAAACCAATAGGCAGCCAGTGGAGGGACCTCAAAACCGGAATGATATGGTCCCTTCTAGATGTTCCTGACACATGCCTGGCTGCCATGTTTTGAACCAGCTGTAGTTTCCGAACCAGGCACAAGGGTAGCCCCATGTAGAGCGCATTACAGAAGTCAAGGCGTGAGGTTACCAGGCTGTGCACTACAGTCTCGAGATCCCTTACTTCCAGAAAAGGGCACAGCTGGCGTATCAGCCGAAGCTGATAACAGGCACTCCTGACAGTCGCATTCACCTGATAGTATATTCAGAGGCAAGAAACAGGCTAGAGAGGAAGCTAGACTAAAGGATGACAGGCTAAAACAGTACCAAAAGAGGATAAATAGACTGCAGAGAAGCTGAATGAATTATTTGTGTCTGTGGTGGTGATGAAACATGCTGCTCTAGGCCTAAAATTAATATATCACTGTCACAAAATGGAATCCACACAAAAAAATTAAAAAATTAAAAGTAGCATTCCTGATCTAACTAATATATGCAACTTATCCTAAAAGTCAGACTCTGTATCAGGGTTGGTGCCAACCTAACACCAGCTTTTAAAAAGGGATCCAAGGGTTTAGCTGAACATTTGTTCCAGGTAAATCGGTGGAAAGCAAAATTAAAGGAAATATTATCAAGCACTTCCGAGAAAGGAACTGGAAAACCACCACTGAGTATTCCTTGTCTAAGAAAACCTTATGAAATTTGTGGGATCACCATAGGTTGACAGGCAACTTGAAGGCACACTTGCACACACAGAGACATTATCAGCACACAGAAGATCACATATAGCTGAAGAAATATCAACATGGCTTCATTAACCTCAGAGTTCTTTGAGAGTGTCAACAAACATGCAAATAGGGAAGATCTCTCAGTTAATTTTTACTAAAGCAATATAATTATCAGGAGATCTTTTCAAATTTTAATGAAGGATCTAGAGTTCAGTTTTGTTAGGAACAAAGTGTTGGCTATTACCTTTAAAGCTTACACCAGTGGTTCTCAAACAATGGGGTGGGACCCCAGGGGTGTGTATGAGAGTTGCTCTTGGGGGGGGGGACAAGACTTGTAGACCGTAATGCCTCCTCCCCCCAAAAATTTATGTGTCAAATTTACACATGTGTTGAGTATTGAATTTACTTAACTGTGAACAAAATAAAGCATTGAACAATGTCATAAAATGTTAAAAGATTAATATACTGGAATGTGCAAATGAAAATATGCATACTAAATAAACAAAATGTTTTTATTCATATAGTACAGCAAGTGGTGTTATGTATGCATGACATCCATCAATGGTAAAAAGTCTGAATACCACAGCCCTACATGGTTTGGGTCCAGGTTATCTCTGGGATCACCTCCTCCTGTATAATCTGCCCCATACACTCAGGTGCTCTGGGGGACATTACTTCAACCGGCCAGGAATAGACAGGCAACTGTCACCAAAAAGACCTTCTTGTTGGCCATGCCTACACTATGGAATTACTTGCAAGGGCAGATTAAACACACTGTATGAATTTAAAGCAGTATTAAAGAGCTATCTCTTCCAGCAGGTCCATCCAGTTGATTCTAAACTATGCATTTTAAATTGGTATATTTTTAATTTTATGCCTGGATGATTTTAATGTGCAATGATTATCTTAATCCTATGTTTACGTGTTTCAACCTGTGTATTTGAATGGCTTCATTTTAGTTATATATTATATTTTAATCTATACTGTACCGAGCCTTAGAGAGAGGCAGGTAACAACTACAAGCACAACAGAAACAGCAAGTGTTAGCAGTGTGGTGGCTAGGCTTGGTTTCAATACCAAATTTCTCACCCTATTCAATGGGGGCATCCTCCCAAGGACATGATTAGACTGCGTTCTTGCTTACTGCCACTGATGCTGTTATGCTGGACTTTCTGCTATTTGTTATCAAATTTTATTTAGAAATTGTTGAATGCTGCCAGAAGTATTACAAACAAGTGCCTAAATATTACTAAGACTGCATCTGCACGACAGAAATAATCCACTTTGAAACCACTTTAACTGCTATGGCTCAATGCTATGAAATTTTGGGAATTCTAGTTTGTTGTGGAACCAGAGCTCTCTGACAGAGAAGGATAAATGTCTCACAAAACTACAGTTCCCAGAATTCCACAGCACTGAGCCATGGCAACTAAAGTGGCATCAAATGGAACTGCTTTTGCAGTGCAGATACAGCCTTAGATAATTAAATATGTGTCTTTATGCTTATCTTTCTTCTCTACAATGAATACTGTGGGAGATGACAGCCAGCACTTTGCCAGTTCTGGCTGCCACACTTTCCTTCCTAAGTTCTTATGAGACATGCATTCTCATTTAATTCACAAGACTGAGTGCTACAAGAAAGAGGGATCAAGACAGCCACAGTTAACTAAAAAAAAATTACATTTATAACATTAAGTATTTATCTATTGTTTACTTATTTCTTTCATTTATAAGTATCTCAGCAATTATAGTTTTCTGGAAAATGTACAAAACAAGGCAGATTAAAAATTACAATTCAAATATTCTTTTAAAAAAATCAAAGCTATTATAAAAACAAAACTAAAACTTCAAAGAGATTTAGAACTTCACAGCTACAATTAGTACAGAATTCCAAAGGGGAAAATACTACAGAACCAAAATAAACATGATAAAATTTCAGAAAAAATAACCTTTGGATTCTATGATGGGGTTCTTCTTTGCAGCAGAATCTGAGTGATGAAATATGATAATTTCATGATTTGTTTTGTGTACTTTAACCTCCTTTTCAGCTAACCATATTGATCACAGAGTGGCTTTTATTTTGGCTGCAGATTACTGTTTAAAGAGTCTATTTTGCCAAACAATACAATTGTCTTTCATGGTTTATAAAAAACAACTAGGAATAAGCATCAAGGCTATATATGACTCTTGTCCCTCATGTACTCTAACTACACGATGGCTGTTAATAAAGTAAGTTCAGAATCTTTAGCCTAGTGCTCACCAAGAAAGCCATAAAATTAGTGTTAACTTATGAACATTCATCAAGCAACATGAGCGTTATTGTTACATATGTTATGCTAACAGAAGTACTACACACAGTTCCCTACGACAGAGAAATTGTGCATTTTAAACCCACAGCTTTCAAAAAGCATTTTCTCTTAAACTGGGCTTAACTTTTACCAGTCCAGGTTATTTGAAGGACTGTATTCATGTTCTTTTTACTATTTCCTGCTAAAATGTTTTGAAACTCTGATGATTTTCAATAATAAAATTTATCTCATGCAAATCAAACAACTTAATGGTGATGTGGCCATGTGCACAAGCCGCCATTGGGGACAATGCAAGCTTGCTGACCGCAGATGCTTGAATCCACGAATGGCAAGTTCATGGATACTGAGGGCTGACTGTAGTTTACTAAGAAAATACAATCCATTCTTTAAAAGAATCATTGATGCAAGGCTACCGATTCTAAATCATCCATCTGAACCTCCTTCTACTGTACCAAAATGACAGCTGTGGCAACTGTTTCTTAACTTCTTGTACCAGTAAACTTGTAAACTCTTATACATAACTTTCAAAAGATAACTATGTTGGTCTGTTTTAATATAAAAATAAATGGAGGAAGGAATCTGTGTATAATTACAGCGCTTTAGAAATAAAGTTTAATAATAATAATAATAATAATAATAATCTAGTAGTACTTCTAAGACTGATTTATTTGAGCATTGGTTTTTGTGGATTTCTACCTGCTTCTTCAGATGCATTGATGGAACACTGATGAACTGAATATATCATTCCATCAATGCATCTGAAGTAGACGGAAATCCATGAAAGCTCATGCTTAAATACAATTCAGTTTCCATTCATGGGCTTGGCATCTGCAAACTGGAGCATCCACTAATAGCCCCCACCCCATTCTCTTCAATGGCAGCACATGCACATGGTCATGCCAACGCAGCCACAAATGCATCATGCCACCATTGAGAAGAACGGGACTTGAGGTCCTCCAATATTTGGCATCCGCCAGGGGATCTAAGATGGAATCGATATGAAGCGCTGACTGATATCCCCGTGGATCCCATCTGCTATCAGATGGAAAGAATGTGAAGTTAAGGAGGTTTACTGGAGATCATTGATTTTCCATTTGTAAAACCTTTAGTTCTAATCTGAGAGGGAAGAGAAACAGTTACCATTTGCACAGAACTTGGAGAGAAATTATACAGTGTTACTGGGAGGTCTCCTTCCCAGCTCCTCATCTTTTAAAAAAGGGAGGCATGGCTAAGACTGATTTATAGTCAGCTCTCCGTATTGGCAGCAATACCAATCAGCCCATCGTATCCATTCCATTTTGGACCTCCCCCCCATGGATGCCAAATATTGGCAGGCCTCAAGAGAAGGTTAAGAGGTGATATGACAGCACTGTCTAAGTATCTGAAGAGGTGTCATATTGAGGATAGAGCAAGCTTGTTTTCTGCTGCTCCAGAAACTAGGACATAGAACAATGGATGCAAACTAAAGGAAACGAGATTCCACCTCAACTTTACAAAGATGCTCCTGATAGTATGAGCTGTTCAACAATGGAATAGGCTCCCTTGGAGCATGGTGGGGTGGAGTCTCCTTCTTTGGAGGTTTTTAAACAGAGTCTGGATGGCCATCTGTCAGGTCTCCTGACAGTAAGATCTGTTCAACAGTGGAACATGCTCCCTCAGAGTGTGAAGAAATCTTCTCCTTTGGAGGTTTTTAAACAGTCTGGGTGGCCATCTGTCGGGTGTCTTCCAACTCTATGATTCTTTCCCTAGAGGAGAGATAGGAAAAGTGTGGTCTGCATATGGTATGCAGGTCCCTTTTTCAGTACCATAAAAAATTACCAAAATCCCCACCAAAAGTTATTTTTTCTGATAAGAAAGACATTACAGTAGCTCCTGAGCTGGGCCTACCTCTAAACAATCTTTCCCCTGCAAAACCAGCAGAAAATTGTTGAAAACTAGAACCAGATTGGTTTCGTCCCTTCCAGGAGCTATTTTCAGATGATTTCTAGCCACAAACGAGGCAGCATGGCACAAAATACTGCCACCTCACCTGCTATAGTTTCCCATCTCTGCCCTAATGTTCAATAGTTTCTCTGGAGGCATGATCCTAAGGAGAGGGGAGGGAATGAAATAAGGATAAGAGCAGAGAAGGAACTGCTGGATCTTGGGCTATTCCATGAATACTCTGATCATTCTTTCGAATTTATCTCTGGCCAGATCCTTTGTTAAATCATCTTTATATACCACAAGTCAGTGATGGCTGATATAAGGAGCCCATATATCCAGTGACAAACTAGAAATTGCAGAAAGACCCTTGAACACTATACAACACTACAGAAGCCAACTAAACATAGCAGTTGCTTGGATTTTAAGCCCTCAAACTCATTTGGCTTGACACATTTTACCAGGCATCTAGTCTCAGGCCCAACATAAATAGGATACTACTGCAATTACAAACAACTGGATATAAGGTTTCTAAATACTTTGCAGCTCCTATCCCAACTCTTTTTATACAATTTGTATATGTTCAAATTAATAGGGATCAGCTCTTTTTAAAGGAGAAGGTTAATGGAAGAGGATAAACCTGTTCTTGTGAAATAAAGATCTTCAGCAGTTTTATGCAAAGAGGACTTGGAGAGATTACACAACCCATGAACAAATTTCATTTTGTAGAACAAATATGCTAAGCAATGTTGAGTTATCACATAACACCTTACAGTGATTCTGTAAGTCACTATTGCAGCCTTGCACATAAATCAACAAAAGGGCAGGTATACATCTAAATAAGTGGATCCTAAACTAAGAAACTAAAATCACACACAACTGTTACCTTTTCAAAAAGTCCTGATCTTTAGGATACTTCAGTTAGTTTATTTATCAACTTCAATCCCACTTTTCCTCCGTAAGTTCAAGGCAATGCGCATGGCTTTCCTCCTCTCCACCTTACCCTCACTGTAATCTTCTGGGGTAAATCAGAATGAGAAACAGCAACTGGCCCAAGATCATCCAATGAGTCTCATGTCTCAGTGGGAACTCAGGCCTGTTACAGACAGCCAAAATAAAGCTGCTTTGAGTCACAGTGGACGTATGGTGTTTCAAAGATGCATGCGTTCTAAGAGTCCAGAAGCCATACCAAAGCCACGTTCCAGTCCTTAGGGCTGGAGTGTGGCTTTGGTGCGACTTCTGGACTCTTAGGATGCATGCATCATTGAAACACCATACCTCCACTGTGACTCGAAGCAGCTTTATTTTGGCTGTCTGTAACAGGCCACAATTTCCTCAACTCATAAACCACAGCACCATACTGGCTGTCCCACATTGCTATTACATCACAGCCTTAAAATGAATCAGCCACCACTTTCTCTCCTTCCTGGTAATTCTGAATTGAAATTTTGAGAAGCAATGGAGATTACCAACAGAGATTTCACACCACTCTCAAACTACTCCTATTATTTTGAGGGAGTAAATTTAATTGTTGAACTGATACGAAATAGCTTATATTAATACAGTTTAGTAGGGAAATTTATTCTGGAGCCAACATAGCAACCATTATATATTGAAAGTACTGGAAAAGAGAACTTTACAACTTCACTATTTATAAAGTTATAAATGTGTTAATAATGCAGGCATCATTTACAGCTAGATTATGCAAGTTTGTAGTTGTCTAATAATGTGTTTTTACAGTTACTAGAGGAAAGTACACTTTGAAATTCATATTACAGAAACATACAACTGGGAATCAGATGCTACAAAAGCAACTAAAAATCATACAACTAGACTACTCCAGAAATTGTATCAATAAACTGAACAGATATACTATCAGAAAGTGCATTCACAGAACCATAGACTCACAGAGCTGGAAGAGACCCCAAGAGCCATCCAGTCCAACCCCCTGCCATGCAGGAACTTACAATCAAAACATTCCCAACAGATGGCCATCCAGCCTCTGCTTAAAGACCTCCAAAGAAGGAGACTCCAGCACTCTTACTGTCAGGGAGTTCTTCCTAATGTTTAGGTGGCATCTCTTTTCCTGTAGCTTGCATCCATTGTTCCAGGTCCTATTCTCTGGAACTGAGTAAAACAATATTGCTTCATCCTCAAAATGACACCCCTTCAAATATTTAAACAGGGCTACCATGTCATCTCTTAACCTTCTCTTCTCCAAGCTAAACATACCCAGCTCCCTTGCCATGAGAACCCTGAAAGCAGGTGGTAAATTAAGGATGAGGGCAGCCATGTTAGCTTGTGCAGTGAAAACTACCTACACTGTAGAAATAATACAGTTTGACAACACTGTGTTCCATCCTACAGAATCCTGGGATTTGTAGTTTTGTAAGGCACCAGCATCCTTTGGCAAAGAAGGCTAAAGATCTTGTAAAACTATGAAATTCAGTATTCCATAGGATGGAGCTACACCACTTAAAGTGGTGTCAAACTGCATTATTTCTACAATGTAGATGCACCCAAAGTCTTGTAATACCTTAAAGACTAACACTCTTTCTGGGCATAAAACTTTCACCGAGGCCAATAGACTTCATCACACGATTTAGCTAATTAAGGTAATTCAATATCTTACTGTATTTGGTTCAAACTGGTAGGCGTTAAACCTCACCTTTAGTGCCAGATCTTTTTGGAAAACATTGTTTTAATGTAGAGCAAGGCAAGTAAAACAGCCAAACTCTAAGGCAGTGGTTCTCAAACTTTGTACATTTGTATACTGGACAAAATTACAAAATGCAAAGGTATAACTCTGAACACTGAAGTGAGGATAGTTCAAGCTATTGTATTTCCCCATCAGCGTGTAAGATGTGAGACCTGGATAGTGAAAAAAGGCAACAAGAAGGAAACCAACTCATCTGAGATGTGGTGCTGAAGAAGAATGCTGAGGATGCTATGGATGGCCAAAATGACAAACAAATAGGCCCTTGAGCAGATCAAGCCTGAATACCTCATGGCTGCCAAGACAGCTAAACTGAGGCTGTCGTACTTCGGCCACATCATGAGAAGGTACGTTTCACTAGAAAAGTTACTAATGCTAGGAAAGGTGGAGGGAAGCAGTAAGAGAGTAGGACCTCATGCTAGATGGATGGACTCTATTAAGGAGGTCATGGGTATGAATTTGCAGGATTTAAGCAGAGCAGGGGAGGACAGGGAGTCTCAGAGATGTCTTATCCATAGGGCTGCCATCAGTCGGGGTGACCGGAGGACGATTAACTGTAGTCCAAAACACACTGCCAAAATAATCCAGTTTGAGACTGCTTTAACTGCCCTGGCTCAATGCTGGGGGATTCTGGGAACTGTAGTTTTGTGAGACATTTAGCTTTCTCTGTCTGACAGCTCTGGTGCCAGAATAAACTACAACCCCAGGATCCGCTAGCACTGAGCCAGGGCAGTTAAAAGTGGTCTCAAACCGGATTATTTCTGCAGTGTTTTGGACCACCGCCTCCTGTCCAGGAGGAGTCACACAGACCCAAAAGTCCCCCGAAAGGCTCAACAGGCTGCCCTGCCCTCTCCCAAGGGAAGCATCATCCAAAGTCCACAAAACAGCAGCACCTTTATTGGGAGCCCAAATGCGGATTTTGTGGATGATACTGTACTTTGCTATTAGGCCAACACAGCTGGACCTAAAAGGAAGAAACAGTGCAAAACAGACACAGAAGGCCAGCTGGGAGGAGGCCCCCAAAACAGCCCCCAATTGCAAAGACTGAGAGGGAAGGGAGCCACCGGAATAAAAAGCTTCCCCATCCCCTCAGATGAAGGGGTTTCACCTCTGGCCAAAGAGGGAGGATCTTTGGGGGCAGGGTGACCAATGTCCTCACCACAAAGGAGGACCAGGCACCACACAATGGAGGACATTCCAGATTAATAGAGGACATGGCCAAAATAGAAGCTGCAAAACATTCATGTAGAGATAAATCAGGGCTTATTTCTCAACCTCGAAATGATGGATATTTTGAGATCCCTCCTGAGTGGAAATGGAGGACACGGCTTGGAAAAGGAGGACGGGTCATCACCCTGCAAAGGAGGACAAGGCACCACAAAAAAATGGAGGACGTGACCAAAATGAAAGCTGAAGTGTAAATTCGTGCATCTTTGTCATGCTTAAAATGGAGGACGTTTTGGAATCCCTCCTGGGATGCGGGGCACGTCCTTTGGAAAAGGAGGGCACCTGGTCACCCTGGAAAGAAGGGCAAGCCACAGAAAGAATGGAGGACGTTCAAAAATGAAACGGAGGACGTGACCAACACGAAAGCTACAAAACACTCAGAGAAATGTACATCTTTGTGGAGGACGTCTTGACACTCCTCCTGGGCAGAGAAGGCTGGAGTGTGGAAAAGGAGGGCAAGGGCACTGCAAAAATGGAGGACACTGAAGAAAGAAATGTAGGACAGGACCAAAATGAAAGCTGCAAAACCCTCCCATAAATACGAATGTGTGCTTCTTTTCTGAGGCTCAAAATGGAGGACGCTTTGGAATCCCTCCGGAGAGAGAGGGCTGGGATGGAGGACACACGTCTGGTGGAAGGAAAGGAGGGAGCCTGGCGACCGCGCCTCCGCCTCCCCTTCTTCCTCTTCCTCTTCCCGGGGCTTTACCTTGAAGGGGTTGTTGAGGTCCGGGTCCGCGAAGGGGTTGTTGTCGAAGTCCGACATGGCGGAGGGCGGGGGACTCCGGTCGAGCCCCTCGGAGGCGGAGGAGGAGGAGGCTTCTCCTGCTGCTGCTGCTGCTGCTATTATTCCCTCGTCGACATCCGCTCAGGTACTTCCGGTAGGAAACCCACCCAGCCACCCCGCCTCCCGATAGGACAGTCACAGGCCTCCAAAATGGCCGCCCCGGAAGTGACGTAGAGGGTTGCGCCGAAGTATGGCCGGCGGCTGAGCGATGAGAACAGAGGGAGCCCTCCTAATGTGGAATCTCTTTTCCTCGGCTCCTATTCTCTGGAGCAGCAGAAAACAAGCTCGCTCCCTTCCTCCTCAGCGCGATACCCCATAAAGTACTTACTACACATTGTAAACTGCTCGGGGGGGGGCTGACATGATGCACTGATGAGTAGAACAGAGACGCACGCTCCTCCCTCCACCTTTGTGGGTTTGATTATTTACGGGTTTATTAATATGTTCTCTCTAGGAATCTCTAGGTCCTCCAGGGCAACTCTATGGTCAAATTTAGCCAAAGGCCACAGGGAAGGAAGCTCCGCTAGGCATTTGTTGACCCCAGAGTTGCACTGGAGGACCTAGAGATTCTCAGGGGAAAAGAGAGTGTTTTGTTGTTTGCAGTTTTTCCTCATCCGCGGGGTCCTTCAAGGCTCCTCCGCTGCTCAGCCTTCTGAGGAGAGGGGCTGATGCTTGCCCTACAAAGCTCCTCGGCTCTTCTGTTGCTCAGCCTTCTCCAGATGAGAAGAGCGGATGGAGGAGGAGAAGGATGGGCAAGCCTCCTCCACCATTTGGCCTTCTGAAGAGAGAGCCAGGCAGAGAGAGGAAGAGGCGGATGGAGTTAATATTAATGAATGAATTAATGTTTCATTAAAACCTATCTCTGGCCTGCGGAAGTTTAGCCTATTTTAATTTTGGCCCCTTCCTTCTGTCCAGTTGTGCAGGTCTGCTTTATGATGAGATGCTGGGAGTGGGGTCAAGCTCAGTGGAAGGAGAAAGGAGGGGACTTTTTTGAGATTAAAAAAGATTTAAGATTTTTTAAAATTTGAATTTTTTTAAAAATATATTTTTTGAAAGTTTAATACATTTTTAATCTTTTTAAATTTTCTTTAAAGCATTACCGCATTACACTATTATAGCGCTGCTGTTCCACTATAACTGCTCTGGCTGCCTCCTGTTGCATTCTGGGATTTGCAGTTTAAGGCGGGGCATTTAGAATTCTCAGCCAGAGAGCTCTTAGGTCTCATGAACTACAAACCCCAGAATGCAACAGGAGGCAACCAGAGCAGTCAAAGTGGAACAGCAGTGCTGTAAGAGGGTAGTGTGGTAATGTGTCTTCACTATGTATATGTAAAGACATTCAGGTTGTGCATATGATATTGTCATTTGAAGGTAAAATTTTAATTCTGCTAGTTGTTTATGTCACAATACATTCTGTGGTAGATAAGAATTAGGATTTATGAGTAACTAGTGCAAAAAAGCATGGCTAAGGATTCTGCATGGTGCAAAATGGGAGGAGCGATAGCAACTATATGTCTATACCGCTTATCAGTGCACTTGAGCACTCCCTAAGCGGTTTACAATGTGTAATAAAGCTAATTGCCCCCAACAAACTGGGCACTCATTTTAGTGGCATTGAAAGGATGCAACACTGAGTCAAGCTTGAGCCCCTGGCTGGGACTGAACTCTCAACCTTGTGGTTTGTGAGTAAGTGGCTGCAGTACACTCATCTCTCCACATTCACTGTGGGCTGTCCAAAATCCTATGGTGGGCTGCATGCAGCTCCTGGGCCACATGTTGTGTACGCCTGCCTTAAAGCATTTTAAAGGGAAGAAGGTGAATGCCATAGCCTATTACAGTGGTACCCCGGGATACGAATTACCCAGCTTACGAATTTTTCAGGATACGAAAAAATCCCATAGGGATTTATTGTTTCGGCTTACGAAGGTTTTTTCGGGTTACGAAAAAACCTCGGCGCTATTTTCCGCCACCGGAGGGCAGCAGAGAGCTATTTTTTCCATTAGCGCCTATGGCAATTCAGGTTACGAAGGTTTTTCGGGTTACGAAATTAGCCGCGGAACGAATTAATTTCGTAACCCGAGGTACCACTGTACTGCCAAAAGGTAGGTCTTTGAGGAGCACTGGTGTCACACACACCCTTAAGGTGTCACCCTGCACACACACATGCGTGTAGTGATGCCACTGGATGAGGGTTCGCCTTCCTCACCCCCTTCTTTTCCCCATAGATTTTTCTCTTGTGTAGTTTCCCACACACACACTCCTGTGGTCGTTGGGTTTTTGGTTCCTGACCCACAAATTCAAAGAGGAAGATGCAACTTTGGAGCAGAACCTCTTACTTTTCCTCAGTTGTGGCTGCCTCCGCACTGCAGGAATAATCCGATTTTGGCACCACTAACTGCCATGGCTCATTGTTTGGGAATTCTGGGAACTGTAGTTTTATGAGGCATTTAGCCTTCTCTTTCAGAGAGCTCTGGTGCCACAACCATCCACAGTTCCCAGAATTCCATTGCATTGATCTAAGGGAGTTAAAATAATACCAAACTGGATTGTCTCTGCAGTGCAGATGAAGCCAAGGTATTGCTTCTCAAGCTCTACAGTCCTCCAGTGTGCTGCAGAATTCTGGGAACTGTAGTTTGTTGTGGCAAACCTTCTGAGCTCTGTGGCTGAGAAGACTAAATGCCTCACAAAACGGCAGTTCCCAGCATTCCCTAGTCTTGAGCCATGGGTGTTAAAGATCCAAAACACACTGCCAAAATAATCCAGTTTGAGATTGCTGTAACTGCCCTGGCTCAGTGCTAGGGAATCCTGGGAATTGTAGTTTATTGTGGCACCAGAGTTCTCTGACAGAGAAGGCTTAAATGTGTCACAAAACTACAGTTCCCAGATTTCCCTAGAATGGAGCCATGGCATTTAAAGTGGTGCCAAACTGGATTATTTCTGCAGTGCGGATGCAGCTGAGGTCTCATTTATCAAGCTCTTCAGTCCTCCAGTATAGTCAATACTTAACAGATTGATCATAGGTTGTTTTTTCAAAAAAAAATCTTAATGTGATTCTTAACCTGCAAGTTTTGCCTCTTTGTGAGGATATTTGTATTCAGGCTTATATTTATAGGCCTTGTTGTTGTTGTTGTTGTTGTTGTTGTTGTTGTGTGCCTTCAAGTCATTTCTGACATATGGCAACCCTATTATGGGATTTTCTTGGCAGGTTTCTTCAGAGGGGGGTTTGCTATTGCCATCCTCTGAGGCTGAGAGAGTGTGACTTGCCCATGGTCACCCTGGCTGAGCCGGGATTCAATAGCAACAGCAATAGCAAGTACATTTCTATACTGCTTCATAATGAACTTGGAATTCCTTAAGTGGTTTACAATGTGTAAGCCAATTGCCTCCAAAAAGCTGGGTACTAATTTTAGCGATCTATAGAAGGATGCAAGGCTGAATGGACCTTGGAGCCCCTGAGATCGAACTCATAACCTTATAGCTGTAGTACAAGCATTCAGCCACTGCACCACCAGGACTCCCAATTCAAACCCTGGTCTCCCGAGTCATAGTCCAGTGCTCAAACTGCTACAACACAGTTACACATAATTCAGCGTAAATGCTACTGGACACACAGTTCTTCCTGAGTAAGAATGAAACACTGCCAAAATAATTTAGTGTGACACCTCTTTACCTGACATGGCTCAATGCTGTTGAATTCTGGGAATTCTAGTTTTGTTAGATATTTAGCCTCTGTTACAGAGCTCTGGTGCCACAGCAAACTACAGTTCCCAGGATTCCATAGCATTGATCCATGGCAATTAAAGTGGTGTCAAACTAGATTATTTCTGCAGTGCAGATGCAGACTTAGTCCAGAAATTCCTCATTCCCAGTCAGCTCAATGCAACTCATGTGGAAAATGTAGTTAACATTGGAATAAACATATTCCAAATCAGTTCTTGTTTCTTATTTTGGTCTTATTTTTAAACGACAGAAGTGTGCCAACTTCACTTGAATTATTAGGGTGCCCCACCAATGATATTCCTAAAGAGCATTTCATGTATCTATCAGCAGACAACGCATGGGAGAATAGTTAAAGTGTAAATTCATGTTTTTCTGAAAGACGTGGACACATCTCTATGACAGAGTATATACTTTACATGGACCTGCCAAAATTTCCTTCTGTAAGGTGACAGGATTCTTGTTCCTTGTGCTCCTTGTGTCCAATTCAATTCAATCCTTGGGATCTAAAAGGAGGTCTGGAGAAAGAGACTTGTTGGGGAAGTATGTTATGTAACAATACAGTAAACAATAAACACTAGTTAAATAAACATGTGATTGTACCTATTTGAATGAGGTTATTAGATCCCTAAAGGCTGTAACAAAAAGCCATGTTTTAACTTGGCCAGGTTGCACTTGTTCAGGAAAGGCCACCATCACTGGCAAGTGATCAAAGCTAGCCCCAGGCACTCCAAGCCAGAGAGATCTCCTGGCTTCCAGTGACAGAGATGGATTCAGGAATATTCCACTGTTCTGCACCTACTTATTAAGGAAGTGCAACTTTACCCAGGGCTCTCATTTATCCAGTTCCTAGGAATCACCAATCCACTGAGCCTTCATCTTAGCAAGATCCAGCCATAATTACTATCCACACTAATGTGGATATACTGTATATACAGTGGACCCTTGTTATATGCTGGGGTTTGGTTCCAGGATCCCCCGTGTATAACAAAATCCGTGTATGCTCAAGTCCCATTAAATATAATGACATAGCAAAATGGTGTCCCTAATAAAAAAATGGAAAATCAAGGTAAATTTATACTTTTTTGGAACATTTTCAAACCGTGTATGCTTGAATCCGTGTATAAAAAATCCGTGTATAAGAAGGGCTGACTGTACTCATATATAACTACACTGGTACCCCGGGATACGAATGCGCCGCGTTACGAAATTTCCGGGTTACGAAAAAAATCCATTAAAAATAATTGTTCCGGGTTACGAAGGTTATTTCGGGTTACGAAAAATTTTTTGGTGCTTTTCGGCGCTTTTTCGCACCAAATCGCGGCTTTCGCTATTAGCGCCTATGGGGCTTCGGCTTGCGAATGCTTTTCGGGTTACGAATGGCGCCGCGGAACGAATTAAATTCGTAACCCGGGGGAGCCCTGTACAAATTTTAGTAAAAAAAGTGGCCTAAAAAAACTGAGTTGACTTATCAACGGGTCGATGTAAGTACTGTACTTTAACACTTATTTTAAAAAAGGAACCATCCCCTGGTAAAAGACAAGAGTTCAATCT
Organism: Sceloporus undulatus; assembly: GCF_019175285.1. NCBI lineage: Eukaryota > Metazoa > Chordata > Lepidosauria > Squamata > Phrynosomatidae > Sceloporus > Sceloporus undulatus. The sequence continues at coordinate 291,950,116 of NC_056523.1, read as the reverse complement.
GTCCTGAAAGTACAGTGGTCCCTTCACATTTGCTGAGGTTAAGGGTGAAGGACCCCTGTGAATGTGGAAAAACTGCACATTAAAAAAACACACTATTCTTTGTACCTGAGAGAACAGCTGTCTCCAGGTCCTCCAGTGTAACTCTGTGTTCAACATCTGCCAGAATTTGATCATAGAATCATGCTGGAGGACCTACAAATGCTCAGATAAATGTTTTCTCTAGGAACTTCTAGGTTCTCCAGCACAACTCTGTGGTCAACATCTGGCAGAGTTGTGCTGGAGGACCTAGACATTCCTAGAAAGGACCTATTGATCAAATCACAAATAACCAAAAAATCACAAGCAACCAAATGATGCCTTCTACTCTGTTATCCATCCAGACTTTAGTGTGAGCAGAATTATGATTGCTGGAATTTTCTAAATTCTTTGCCATTGTTTTCCTTTGCTTCATCCTAGATCCTTTGTTACAACTTGCCCATGGGTTATACCAAAATTCATAATTTTGGCCCCAAAACCTGCCCTTGACATACATGAGGTCGACTTAGAGTTGAGTATACAGTAGAGTCTCGATTATCCAACTTTTGATTATCCAACATTCCTGATTATCCAACATCGCTGCTCAGTGATTTCTTTACATTTTCAGAGGACTGAACTGTTTATACAGTACATATTGTACATCACAATGTTGATCAGTGATTTCTTTACATTTTTAGACGACTGTTTATACATTACAATGTTATTCCTATAATGTTACTGCAGCGTTACTTTTACTGTTACTGCAATAAAACTTCAATACGTTTGCAATTCATAGTGATTTCAAGGCTTTTCTTGGACCCTCCAGATTATCCAACATTTTCGGCTATCCAACTATCAGCCCGCCCGTTTATGTCGGATAATCGAGACACTTCTGTATATAATTATTCAGCCTGATTCAGTCCACTACAGCATTCAGAAACTGGTCTACACCTGCACATCCCAGGTCAACTCCAATCACAAGAAGTACAGTTGAATGCCATCAACTAACCAGTGGCACTCAGTCCTCAAATCATAATGACCTCAGCCAGAGACTTCAGATATTAAACAGCTTGGAGGATAAGGTTGAACTTTGTGGCTATAGCCATTATACTGAATCAAAATTCCCAATGCTACTATATTAAACCATCCCTGTCAATAGCAACAAACTGATGGTAATATGGTGTCTTCTGTTGCCGTCCCACAGAATTGATTCAGTAAGATGCCATGGTATTGAAAGACAGTGAGAGATAACAAAGATCAACAGGCCAGCACAACCCTATATTTCACCTGGAGCAGGTAATCAGTCAGGGCAACCAAGATTGTTTCAGTACTCAGGCCTGGCTTTAAACCACATTGAAATGGAACCACTTAATCTGTTTCTTCAAAGAACATCTGAAGTTGCCCAGCCTCCATATCTTGAGCACCTTGCCCCCAAAGGGGATATTAGTGATGGGATGGTACTTCTCTTATACCTCTGGATCCAGGCAGGTCCTGTTCAGGTGAAGTCATACTAGATGACAGGATCCTCCTTCTGATCTAGTAAGGCATCTGACGCCTTCTGGAGTCACCTCCAAGATGGGCACAGATTGAAATTACATATGCAGAACAGACTGAATCAAGTGTCTTGTCCACTTCTTCAGGCCATGGAAGCTGAAACAGATCCAAAGAAACACGAGCAGAGGAAACACTGAACTCTTTCCCTTAGATAACTGTAGCATGAAAGCCTTGAATGTATATAGTTGCATAACTTGTCTTTGTGAAGATCCAACCTAGTTTGCTTTTGCCATTTTTATAAACCAAACCCAGTTTTGTACTTTAAGAGAAATTGATCTTGACTCATATCTGTGTTATCTTTTTGTTACCATGACAACATGAGCTGTTCTGAGTGCCCTAGAAAAATATGTTAGAAATTCCTGATCTAATGGTTTGAAAGTGCAGAATGCTTATATAAATCAACATTCGTAACTTGGAAAATAGAATCAGTTCCCCTGCTTGGCTTTTCAGAGCCCTTCATCCTGCTTCTATTCTCCATGACTCATGAAATGATAACAGTCTTGTCTACAGTTACAGGGTAGAGAACACCAGTTTCCCACAAAAATAATTTGTAAATTATTTGGAGAATCTGTTGTGGAGTGAATTGTAAATTTTCTGACAATGTGTGATTAAATAGAGACTTTCCTTCTCCCTCCAACATAATGGGTGTGGCATCAAGAGTGACTTTTGATTTGGAGTACAGTAGTACTCTTATTGCTAATGAACATACAGACTTTACTTTTACAGTTAGTGGTTTTAATTTTTTTTCTTTCATGTTGCGAAATCACACCATATGGAGTGTGTGCTACGTTTTTAACTTCTGTATGCTTTTATATTAACTTTATATTGTTTTAACTAAATGATTTTAATTGTTTTTAAATTTCTACTCTGAAGTTTTTGAGATGTTTTTATCTTGTAAGCCACCTTGTGTCCCTTCCTGGGAGAAAGGTGACATATTAATAAAATAAATAAAATAAATATAAATAAATCCATATGATCTGATTTTCTGATAAGAAATCTGTTTTCATATTTTTGCACAATTATTTTTATACTTGATCCTTGTGTACCTACTAAATCCGAATGCTTTGTACTTGCTATGCACTTCAGTACTCTATTGTCCCATATTTGTTTTATAAGAGAGACTGGGTGTGCATTTGTACTGTAGAAATAATGCAGTTTGGTAACACTTTAACTCCATCCTACAGAATCCTGGGATTTGTAGTTTTGTGAGGCATCAGCACTCTTTGGCAGATAGCTAAAGACCTTGTAAAACTACCAATTCCAGGATTCCATAGAATGGAACTGCAATACTTAAAGTGGTGGCATGCCATGTATTTCTATAATGGGATGCACCCTGGGATAGCTCCAGTTGCCTAAATGATGGAGGAAAGTATTAATGAGTAAGTATGATATTAACTACTTATCTGAAGTGATGGCAAGTTACTTTAAATATTAGCAGGAAATGCTGAGAATGCAAGTTTTCCCATAGTCTTTAAAAAATGTAAAAGTAAACCCATCAGTTAATTTCTGCCAAACAAATATTCAGACCAACCAATTAAACATGTTTGGACAGCTTAGATTATTTATATGGGGCCTGATTTACTGATTACTTCTCTTTATTTGTAGCAAAACTAATACCAGTGCTTATCAGGTGATTCTTTTTGCCTCCCAAGATTTTCTTCATAATGTTTCTGTCAGTTAAAACAAGACAGATTAAAGTTTATGATAGCAAATCTGTTAAAGAAATCAAAAGGGGGGGGGATGACATTAGCCAGAGATCCTTATATAATTATTAAGGTGAAAACCAAAATCGAGGGACTTCCTATTCCCTTTAGACTGGAGCCTGGAAAAGTTACCTTTGGGGACTATAGCTTACAATATGTCTCAGTCATTATGGCCAGTGGACATCATGGTTGGAGGGTTCAGGAAGTTGTAATCCAAAATAAAAATTGTTCCAGGCTCTGTTCTAAGCTATAATGTTACCTCCACTGATAGCGCAACTATTCACTAGACTCAGCCGTTTGTAAAGAGTTTCTCCTGTTGTCATCAAAGAGATGGACAAAATACATTTCAGAATGTATTTGCATTTTTAAAAGGTCAGCAATATGGACCCAGAAGCCCTAGGCTTTTCCAAGGCCCATTATAATCTGGAAGAACTGGTGACAACTCCACACATTCCACACACCCTTCAGGATCTTGGTTACTGTCCAATAAAAAAAAATACTACTTCTTCAGCCCAAACACTGTGATTTTAAGTCAATTATCACCACATTTGATCTATAGATTTTAATCAATTTTCTGCCTGTTTCATTTCTGTGTAGTCATTAAATTCACCACAGGGAATTCCAAATTTTTTTACTGATAGATCCCTTAAAAAAAAATTTTTTAAAGATGCATAACACAAATCTCCCTGCACCTATTGTTCTGAAATTCAGCAAGTACAATAGTTTTCTAAACTAAACCTGCTAATTTTTCTATGCTTTATGACAGTCAGTGGAAGTGAAAGTTGGCTGTTAGCTCAGGTTCAGGTCCTAAACTGAAATAAACTGACTCTAAATCCACAAGAGCATAGGATGGTCATTTTTGAAAACACCAGATCAGTGGGAATTGATCAGGATGAACATGAATGACAGACATCCTTTTGGCATTTACACCAGAAAGGTGGGATGCACTTCTTTCAAACTTTGCTCAGCTCTGGACCATTCCAAATACTGTTTGAAGCCCAGCACCTAAACCTGTGCCTTCCTGGAAGACCACTCAAGGGACTAATCACAGATAAGTAATCTGTTGTTTTCATTAATTAGATAGATGTGAGATACTGCTAAACACTTTATTTTTATGCCTGGGCCACTTCTGTTAGTGCTGAGAAATTTTGGTGGGGAAGGGAGGAAATAATTCCTAAATTTTATCTTTGGGATTGGAAGGAAGCCAGAGAAGAGTTATTGGCATTTTGTGGTATTTCATTTTAATTACCAATAAGTGATGTAATAAAGTGGAATGAAATATGCTGAGATTGGTTGAGCATGAATATAGAAATACATTTTAGAAAATCTACTAGTCTATCAGTAAAGAGGAAAGTTCTCATATCTGATCTCTTGTGAGATGGCCAGCTCCATAAAATGTTTACAGAGCCAAAATTCAGCTGTAGAATGATACACTTGGAAGAAATCCTGGAGGTTATCTAAACCAGCCGCTGCTCAGTGCCAGATCTGCAGTGCAGCTATAGCATCCCTGACAGATGGCTGGCCATGACTGTCCTAGTCATGCTCCCCAACAGCAAGAAAAACTGCTTCATCATCTGTCCGTGTGATAACCTTTCAGATACCTGAAACAGTTAGGTTTCCTCTTATTCTTTTCTTCTCCACTCTTAATACAGTATAACCAGCTCTTTCAAAAATGCCCCTTAAGACTTGGTTTAAAGGTCCTGCACACCCACCCTCCCCAGGGTTGCCTTTCTCCTGGACACATTTCACTTTTTCAATTTGCTCCTTAAAATGTAGGTCCTAGAACTGTAGTCCCAATGCCTGCAGTCTGGTCAGTGCAGATTAGAACAATATTTCCCTTGATGTAGGCTGTGTGTGTATGTGCCTTCAAGTCGCGTGTTGACATATGCCAACCCCGTGAGATTTTCATACGCAAGTAATACTCAGAGGTGGTTTCGCCAGTTCCTTTCTCTGAAATGCTTACAGCATTTAGTATTTGTTGGTGGTCCCCCATCCAAGTACTAACCCAGAGCTGACCCTGCTTAGCTTCCAAGATCAGATGGGATTGCTGCCTTTAGGATATGTTGGCCAATGCGGGCTTATACTCCTCTGTTAATTCAGCTGAAGAATGCATTTCTTCTCTCTCTCTCTTTCTCTCTCTCTCTGGGAATTGCTTTGCACTGCCGGCTTTGTGATCCACCAGTTCACTTCTGCTGCTTCCAAGCATAGGATTTTCCAACCTATACTTGTGTTTTTGATTTTATGTAGGTACGTGCAAATCTTTATACTGAATTCCAATAACTAGTCAGTAAATGAGAGGAGAGCCAGTGTGAAGTAGCGGTTTGAGCACCGGATTCTAGAAAACCAGTGTTTGAATTCCCACTTACTCATGGATACCTACTGGGTGACTTTGGGTATGTCACACACTCTCATTTTAAGAGAAGGGGAATGGCAGATCTCCTCTGATTAAATCTTGCCAAGAAAACCCTGTACAATCCGCCCTCTGTATCCAAGGAGTCTGTATCCACAGATCCAACTATCCACAGCTTGAGAATACTTTAAAAATTCCAAAAAGCAAGCCTTAATTTTACCATTTTATATAAAAGGACACCATTTTACTATGCTATTGTATATAATGGGAGTTGAGCATCCACAGATTTTGGTATCCATAGGGGATCCTAGAACCAAATCCCAGTGGATACCAAGGGCCCACTGTAATAGAGTTGTCATAAACTGGTGTCCATTTGACGACACCCAGCAACAGCAACCAATGATAGTCTCTATTTTCTGACTGTATTTCAATGCAACAAAAATTCAGAATTCTTTAGAAGTCTGGTTTGCTGTGGACAAGGCAGCATGCTGGTGAATGTTACCTAATTATAGGAAGGAACTATCCCACAAGGAAATATGGTCACTTTCTAGAATATTTTTTCCTACCAGTTTGGGATTGTATTTCATGTATCAGTAATTATCAGTAATCAGTAAGTAGTAAAGGTAGGTGTGTGTTCATACCGATCAATCTAGGCAGTGTTAATAGGGTCCAGAGTAATAGAAGTTATTAAACAGACGGTGTATCACAAATTTTCTTGAAAACAACCACCTCTGCTGTTCACAGCTGGAACTACAGAAAGAAAGAAAACTATATTCATGGCTATTTATGTTTATATAAATAATTTATCTAGATTGTGGTAAAATCGTAGAGGCATGAACTTGAAGGCCAGAAGATAGTTTTCTCAACCCCACTGACCAACCCACGCAACCCCATTTCTGTGATTAATGTAGAATAAGAAAGAAGTCTAAGATGCAGCTCCCTTCCATTTTTCTTCTTTTTAACATACAGTATTTTATAGTTGAATTGCAGCCAGCCAGGCACTGATGTGGTTACAGATACTCTCTTGCTTCAAGCATGTATTATCCCTTTCATTAACAACACAGTTTTATTAATTCAGCAAATGCTATGCTTTATCACCAGGTCAGCAAAAGCAAACTCCATTGTATCACCGTAGTGATTACAATGAACTTAAAATCTGAAACTGCACATGTTTGGAGTGTTTCCTTGTTTATATATAGTGTTAACAAAATGTCCCCCTGCTCCCAAGGATACTGCAAGAATACAAAGTGATTATTCATGGACAGGTGCTGGTTCTTGAGCCATTGGCTGCCTGGCCCTGATGAATTTCCAGGGGAGATAAATTAATGAATAACAGTAGTTATAGTCAGTGGACACAGTATGGTCCTGGTCACATCAGAGAGTTTGAGAGACACTGCTTTAGTGTTTTTGAAATGTAGAAACTGCTGTAAAGCATGGAATGGCCGAGGGAAAGAGAAATGTTATGATGCTTGCACCTGAATTAAAGCACATGGCAATTTGAAGAAAGTTCATGTAGGAACATTAAACACAGAGACTAAAATAATTCAGCTTCTCTATTGCTCTTTAGCACGTCCTGGCGACATGCTAGAATTGCCTCGGGGCACCATTTCCAGACGCCCCCACAACCCTAGGACGTTACCAGGACATCACAACTGTGCGGTGCCATATACACAGCACGCACAGCTGTGATGTCACTGCTGTGCACCTTCCAGATGGGCGCGTGCGGCAGCAATGTCCTCGTGCTGCCGCAGGCAGTTTGCGGCGGCGCTAAAAGGAGCTGATTTTTAGCGGTCCTTTTGTTTCTGCGTAGCCGCGCCGCACAATTTGGATGCTGTGGCGCTGTTATGCGGAAAAGAGAGGCGGCCATTGGCCGCCTCTTTCTGGCAGTCTGTACCCCGCCTATGTTTCTTTTTTATGGCTTCACTGCTACTCCAGAAATAAATAAGGATCTGGAGCTACACAAGCCTGGTAAAGGCCATCACCCATGATTGTTTTTGTTTTTTTTTAATCACTTACTAGTGCCAGCACATTCCAACAACTCTCCCCTCTGTTTTCAAGTTCTAAAGTCTACCTCCTTGACTTTCTCAGCTGTCAGACAGTGGTTTTCAAATATTCCCTTTCAGACTCTCAGCCAATCACTAATCACCTGCCACATTCCAAATACCTGTTCTCACTTTTCCAATAAAACAAAACACAGCAAAATCCACAAAACAATAATAAATTTTGGGGCCAACTAAAAAGCACAAAGTACATCCTGAAAGCTTTTGAAGTGCCACTGGCTTCTTCCAAGGTTAAAAAATCATGCAGGAGAAGAAAAGAGTCACAAGCCTACATTTTGTATCAGATGTTGTTTGGGTTGTAGTTAAGTTGGTCTGGAGGAATTTCAGTGCAGCCAGAGGCCATTCCCCTTCTTGGCCATGTGAGGACTCAGACAAAGGGCATTAACATTTAAATTCTATTAGTAGCAGCAAAGTAACTGTTCTTGTGACCTAGGCTGTCTCTGTGTTTTGAGACAGAGACAAAACGGATGGATGAATGGATGGATGGATAAATTGATAGTTTATTAGTATCTGAGTCTGATCTCTTGTAATTAGGGTTGCCATCCCCAAGGACCTCCAAACCGGGATAAATGTAGGACATGTTTTAAAATGTAGGACCTTTTTAAAAAAATCCTGGGCAGGAAATTAAAAAAAAAGGTCCTACATTTCAAACATTGTCCAAGGCCTCGCTGGGCCTGGAGACAGTGTCTTGCAGGCCCCAGCGAGGCCTTCCAGGGCTCTGCGATCGCCGGCCCGGCTTTCCGCCGGGCCGGGAAAGAGGCGGGGCCGCCCCTCATCGCGGCGATCGCCACGGTGGGAAGCGTCCTCCTCCTCCGTCCCGGCCTGGGAAGAAGCCTGGCCGGCTCCGGCCGGGAAGGAAGCGGGGGCCGCCCCTCATCGTGGCATCGCCGCGAGGGGAACGTCCTCCTCCTCCTCCTCCTCCTGGCCTGGGAAGAGCCTGGCCGGCTCCCAGGCAGGAAGGAGGCGGGGCCGCCTCTCTCATCGCAGCGATCGCCGCAGTGGGAAGCGGCCTACTCCCTCTCCCTGGCCTCGCAGAGGCTTGGAGGACCCCGTGGTCGGAGCTCGACCGCAGAGCGGCCCTCCAGGCCTCGCTGGGCCCGGGAGGGAGCGTCTCCCGCGGCTGAGCTCCAACCGCGGAGGCCTTCCCAGCCTCAGCAAGGACCGGGAGCCGCCGCGGGGGCTGAGGTGGCCGCGGTGGCGGGGCTGTCCCGGTTTGGGTGCCAAAACCGACCGGACCGGGATGGCAACCCCGCCCAAACCGGATTGTCCCGCCCCCCGGCGGGATATGGCAACACTCTACTTGTAATGGGGGGGCTAACATAGCAATTGGCTGTGGAAGATGTAAAGCAGAGCAACATCCCTTAGCTGATCAGAAACCAGATTTTTGATGTAATATTGTTTGAAATTTTGTAAACTGCCTTAGATTCTGTCCTGGGCAAAGGGCAGGGTATACATTTTGATTGATTGATTGATTGAAATTTTATTTCTATACCGCCGTTCCCACGATCACGGCGGTTTACAAGCAATACAAACATGATACAATACAGATTAAAAGAAATCCAACTCCCACTAACACCCCCTGATTAAAACCAGCATAACTATACATCATTAAAATCCACATAGAATCAATCAAAAATTACTAGACAGTTAAAAAATCCAATACAATGCAATACAATACACAGTACATAGGGGGAAACAGTCAGGACATGTATATATTATATTAATCACATAAATAAACAAATAAATAAAATGTATTGTTTAGCTAAATTATATCTTATTTTTCCCCCAGAGACTTCCTTCCTGCAATACTTAGGAACTTCACAAGTACAAATTGAGCAGGCAAGTATGAAAATGGAAAGGAGGAGTTCTTGTAGGAAAAATCTTTATTCTAAGAAGTTAGCTATATCACATTAGAAAGGCATCATATACATGAGAACATGCACACCATGACATATGTAAAACTACATAGAACATTCTTAGGTCATATTTAGCCATGATTAAAAAGAAACATATCCCATCCCTATTCTACTCACAGTAAGGTTGATAATCTTGGACCTTTTGTCCAGCCTCAGCCACACTTCTTAAGGATAGGGCAGAGTTGGCAAACACCTACATTTATTTCTCCATCACTCTGAAGAACTCACTCATATTACAAAGTGTTTCCCTTAAAAAACAAACAAGCAAACAAACAAACAAACAAACAAACAAACAAACCTCTGACCTAAATAATCTGAAAATTTAATACTTTCTCTTGTACTAGGTTCCTCATTAGGTGAGAGTGTTGTCTTTTGCTGTCTTTTGGAGGTTATAAGTAATTCTCTCCTATATCTAAGTATTAATTCTTTGGTTACCTGGGATAGGGCTACCATAATTGTCCACTATTACCAGGGACAAAATGTAGGACAACTTCTAGACGAAACTGTAGGACAACTGCAGGACAAAACTCAGCCCTAAATGTAGGACATTTAAGGTCCTACCTTTTTCTTAAATGATTCCCGGGGAATCATCCAATATCCATACAATATGCTTACACTTTCCCACCTCTAGTCTGTAGGAATCTCACATATTCTCCAAGAGCTTCTGAGATTGCCTTTGCAAGTTCCTATAGTACTTTTGGATATAGCTCATCTAATAAAACAATTATAAATTTTAAACAATTCAAAAGAAAAAAATTTACATTAAATTTAAATGTTTAATTTTAATATTAAGTAACATTTTTATTAAACGTCAAAATTATTGAATTAATTAAAATAGTGGTATAATAGTTTGGGCCTCCTGTGACACCCAAAAGAAAATAATGAAGGCACCATAAAGTAAGTTCTGTGATTTGGTTGCTGCTGTGAAAAGATCATTTCTCCAACAGCCTTTTGCCTAGCCTCAGAAAACAGGGACACCTGTAATGTTCTCTCCTGTTTCTTCTACATGTCAGTATTCCTAGCATTCTAGTGTTTCCAAACACAACAAAATTTTAGTTTGTTTTTGTACATATGTAAGAGCAGGAAAAGGTAAATAGAACCAGAAGTATTAACAGTTCTACTAAATTTGCCAGAACATATTTTGTTGGAGAAACTACATGTAATGATGTGATGTGTCTGCACATGGGAGCAATTTGTTAGGCTGATGCTTCTTGATACAAATACAAATCTCAAGAAGGCAAGAAATTGATTGGAGAGTATGACTCATGTTTATTCCTCCAATTGACCCTGGTGAGAGGGAAAGCAAGCTCTTTGTGAAATAGAACATACAGCAGTTCTCAATTTTAAAAAGGTTTTTAGAGTCATTGAGAGTTTACAGAATTTGGACTGCAAAAGCGTCAACATTTTGGGACATTGGCTGCCTCTCTATGGAGTTTTGATAGGGACCAGTGGATTTGGCTGTTTGTTGGAGTTTCAGTAGTGTCTTAGCCTATACTCAACCTGTGTATTTGTAAGTAAGCTCAAATAGGAAAAGACAGTACCAGTATCTGGTGACCCCTCCGAAAGGACACCAAATTTGAGTAAGAGCTGTGCCTTTGAAACTGTGGTGCTGGGATGTGGTACATTGCTCTACACGGTTTGTGGCATCACAGTGCTCCTCTGGTGCTGTGTCCACATGATGCAGCACCAAAAGAGTTCCTTCAAGCTGCAGCACCGTGGCTATCATGCCCTTTCCAGGGTGCAAAAAGGAGCCACTTTTTGCAGCTCCTTTTTGCACCCTGGTCCTTTTTGCACCCTTTCCAAGGTCCCTGGAAAGGCCGGATTGGGGCAGTGGCATGCGGTTGCCACAGCCCCAATCTAGCACACCTGAAGGTGGCTGCAGGCTGCCCCTTAGGGGTTGTTTACACAGCCCCTGTGATTCTAAAACTCTGTAATATAACAATACATATTTTTGTGGGAAAATGTGTGAAATGTCACATTATCCTGTACACCAAAGTTGAGCAACTTGCATTGTTGGACTGCAACTCCCATTGACTCTTACCATTCACAATGCTGGTTAGAGTTCATAGAAAGTGTAGGCTGATTGAAATAAAAATGTTCCAAACACATTTATGGGGTAAATAAACATATACCATCAGAGTTGAGCATGCCACGTAACTTCAAACTGCTGAAGTTTCATTATTATTAAAACTAGAGCATGCTATAATTAGTGCAAAGTCATCACTTCAGAAAACAAGTCTGCATAAATGATGTTTTAGAGTTGAAAGCACAATTGCACCCATATATTTGGAGATAGCTTTTTCTCTGATACACTCTTTAGTTTTAACACTGTTCCCCTAGAAGACATCAAAGCAAATGTACCTACAATCTGAAAATGATAAAATTGTTGTCACACCCCGCCCCCCAATTATTCATCAGAAAAGCAAACTGGTTGCTTTGACAAATTGTGACATGAATATCTGGCATTTTCCCTCTCCTAGTAGTTTCATTACACATCTGATTCTTCTGAGACTTGTTCAGCACAGCTCACATCCCTCCTCTATTTCTACCCTTCCTGTCTCCTGCTGGCAATCTTTGATGCTAGGATTGGCAGCAGATTTCAACTGGATAATCTTTTGTATTGTCCAGCATAGGGAGGTATCTTTATGAGAAATTTTAAATGTATAATACGTTGTGTGTTGCTGTTGTTATTTAAAATAATTTAAATATAACAAAATAATAATAAATGGCAATATTGTTGTTATTGTAATTATCGACAATAATTAAAATAATTAGAATGGGATAAAACCATTAAATATATAATTAAGTTAAAACATGTTTAAGAAATCTGACCACTTTAAAAAATGGGAAGCGGAGCCTATCAAGACATGTTTGTATTGATATACATTCTCTATTTGTTAAAGTTTAGCAATAGTGGAGGATTACAAAAACTACTTTGTAGGTGAAATGGTTGCATGTTAGTCATTTTTCTATTTTCCCTTGCATTTTTAAATAAATAAGCAAAAACAGAGAAGCATTTTTTTAAAAAAATTAATAATGAATGGAGGAACCTTGAATAATTGGCCTATAGCAAGAAGAAATTACTGTCTAAAAAGAGAAACTGCTGCATACAAAGGAGCAGAATAAACATCAACCTCTCATGGCTGAGCGCTATATACGCAATGCAGTGGGGCAAACGGCACGAGGAGTCTGACCAAAAAAAAAAAAATCTGATTAATTTTCTGCTAGTCTGAAATTACCATCTGTGTATCTAGTGTTGTTTCCAAAATAGATCTTTCATATTCCTCATCCTTGATCTGCCAAGAAAATAATTTATTGGCCTTTTCACCTCGTTCATATACAAGCGCACTTGAGTGAAGCAAATGCTTACAGATCTGATTCTCAGACAATTTGTTACATTCCACCCAGAAACCATTTATAAATTATCAAATATTAAAGAAGATTTTACACTAGGGCAAATAAGTTAAGTGTTTCACTCTTAGCAAAATGTCACCAGCTCCTAGAATATCTCCTTTCCATTCTCCCTTTCTCTTCATTATGGCCCAGCATGAAGTGTCTTGAGTTTCCAGAGAGACAAGTATGGTAAGTGTCACAATAGGGCAAACTGGGGTGGGGCTGTCTGTAATTTTCAAGGAGATGTGAGATGAATTTTATCATATTGGCACATGTGGGAGTGGCAACAAGCAGCCAACTTGACATGTGGATGAAATCACCCTGAGGGTTGCTTATGAATGAGTACTACCACACAGCAAACAATCATAGTGCCTATGCTCCGTTAATTATAATATTCTTATTATTTATATTTGAACTTGGCACACACACACACACACACACACACCCATGTGTCTTTTTATCCATCTCTGCTTTTGGTTCACCAAACATTTGTCTATGAATACAATGAAAATCCTGCTGGATCAGACTGCAAGTATCTTGAAGTCTTCTGAATTGTCCACAAACAGAGCATCTGACCATGGAGTGAGGAAGTATAGAATCCAACCTAAATGTGCTCCTTCTGCCCTTGCTGCCTATTATTCTCTCTTCCTTAGCCAGTCTGCTGTTTAAGCTGCCTGTTCTTAAAGCCCTGCTCAGACCAGATACTGCAGGACCTTCTGACCTTCATCAAGACAATACAGATATAGTGTGACTACTGGATGGAGCAATCTTCCATCCACAAGTAGAACATCATTTAAACAAAATATTTGAGGCCATCTTATAAGTTCATATAAGAACTGAAGAAATCCCCAAATGCAAAGGGGTAGAGAGAAAAAGCATTTTTCCTTATTTTTTTTTAAAGGCAGTGGCTGAAGATAAGAAAAAGGCAAAGAAGGTTTGGAAATATTAGAAGCAATGAGGAAAGGAATTCTGCAAAGGAGAATTTCCTTAAATCGCTGCTAGTGGTGATGAAAAGGAACTGAAGAGAGAGCCTGAGATATGCATGGTGAGCAAGTGGAGATGGGGTTACCACCTAAGATCGCTCAATTTATAGAGTATTTTGGAGAGGTCTTCTACACAGGCACCAAGACCCATTTGTGTGATTCCACAGAGGCCACAAAGAAGTACAGATTTTATTTATTTGGTCTGCTCCGAATGCAGGGGATCTGGTTGACTGAACTTCCTGTGGGTTTTACTACTGTGCTTTTATGTATTTATATATTTCCTGCATTCATAATTTTGAACACATATTTTTATTAAGCATTTCAAAGTTATGACTGCAAAGAAAACACAATTGTCCTTCAAACAGACTGAACAACAATTGTTATTATGTGCTTTCAAATTGTTTCTAATTTATGGTGACCTTAAGCCATAAACCTATCACAGTGTTCTCTTGGCAAGATTTATTCAGATTTGTTTGACTGACGGTGGCAATGGTTCAAGTGGTGCGTGTGCCTGGCCTTTGAAAACACAGAGACTGTACATGCTGTGTACATGCTGTGTTGGAAGAGGAGTATTCCTCTGAGTATGGAAGACAGTACTCCTTAGGATGGCTATTGCTGTGTGCCCTCAAGTCTTTTGCACTGCATGGTGACCCTATCACAGGTGTTTCTTTGTGAGATTTGTTCATAAGAGGTTTGCCATTACCTTCTTTTGAAACTGAGAGAGTGTCACTTGCCCAGTGTCACCCAGTGGGATTCCATGGCTAAGCAGGGATTTGAACCCTGGTTTCCAAAGGCATAGTCCAATACTCAAACCACTACACCATGCTGACTCCAAAACAACAAAACACTATACTCACGTAAATAATATCAATAAAAAACTAGTGATACAGAAAAATATAGTCATAAGGTGATTTTTAACATTACAATGAGATCACATCTTCCAGAATATGAAGCGAGACAAGCAAAAATATGCACAGCTTGGTATCTGTTATTACATATATGATGGGAACCAGCATTTAATAAAGTGATCATTCTGTCACACCATAAAATGCATGCGTTTGCTACATATGTTAGGCCATTTGTAAATAGATTATTATACAGACACCATATATCTCCTGCGCTCTTTTCTGTTAATGAAAACTTATCTTATGAAGGCTATTTCACTGCTGAAGCAAGAAGATGGAGAAGGGAACAATATTTTACTAAGCAGAAGTTAAATTGGCTTCCTTTGTTCTAAAGCCAGCAGGCATTGTATAAACCTAAGCCAGACAGCTAAACCTTCCTTCCTGCTATAGATATATGATGACACTTTTTATTTGGGTTATGCGATCTAGGTCACACATGATGACACTTTTGATTTGGGTTACATGATCTAGGTCAAACCTGAATCAAGATGGAAAGAGTAAATATGAAACCACAGTGGATAAATGCCTGATTATTTTTGGATTCTTCAAGCATGGCAACAAATCCTCATCTTATGTCCCAGACAGCCAACCAACACTCCCGATTTCCCCCAAAGATGGCATATTTTGTTATTCTCTAGGCATTTTCTTAAAGTTGTTCTTAAACAAATGAATGATGTTACTCTTTATTAATGCAGCAAAAGCTTGTACATAATTTCCCTCTCAGTAAGAATTTCACAAGAGGCAAATCACATTATAATTGCACTGCATAACAAACAAGTAAAGTCAATTATGAATCTATGCTACTGTCAAACACTTGACCTATGTCCCTTTTGCACATTGTTATTGCCTTGAGGCCCCAGTGTACTAGATGTGACAGCATACTGAAAGCCCAGCCCTGTGCAGAGTTAGACACCTACAAACCCATTAAAATCACTGGGTTTAGAGCCACCTAAACACATAGAATCAAGCTGTGAATTAAGTGAATTTTGCATTAATTCTGCAGAACAAGGAGCTATTATCTTCAACTAAGATAGCAATCAAAAAAGATTTAATGTTTTACACTACTGTGCTATTAGAGAGTGTTTTCAGCATCTGGAAAGATTACAGTAGATAAGTTATCAATAAACAATAGTGTCTATTATAATAAAACAGAAAACAACAGAGCACAATCTCTCTTCAGGAAGAATTCCTTTGAATACTTGTCTGATGATTGTCAGATGTCTGCAAATGTCTGCATGTATATGTGGCTGATGCTTATTACTTAGTTTTATGCCACATTACAGTCTTTCTTAACCTAACCTCTTGATGTGTTAGAGAGTATAACAGACTGTGAATTACAGTCGGCCTTCAGTATCCACAGGGGATCCATTCTGGACTCCCCATGGATACCAAAATCCACAGATGCTCAAGTCCCATTGTCCAGAATGGCAGCGCAGCCACGCAGCCATACCACCACTAGGAACAAAGGGACTGGAGCCCCCCACCACCAGGCCCAGCACCCAGGATGGAACTCCCAGACTCATGCACCAGTTCTGGCTCTGGTGCCCTCTGGCCAACGGGGTTCCAGATTTAGATTAGTTTGGGTCACACAGCCTGGAGGCTCTGTCCTGAGTGCTGGTCCTGAGACTCAAGTCCTGGCCCCGGCTCCCTCTAGCTGACGGGGCTCCAGCCTCCTTCCCCAAAGCCAAGCTGGGGCAGAAGCCTTGGATGCGGAGGGGGGGAGAGAGGAAGGAAGAAAGGAGAGGGAGGGAGAGGGGACTTCAGTACAATTGTGGTGCGGCTACGTGCAGGTACCACCATTGGGGACAATGCGGCTTGCTATCTACGGATGCTCAAATCCACAGATGGCATGCCCACAGATATTGAGGTCCCACTGCATAGGACTTGTAGTGCAATGCAATAGGTAGAATAGCTGTGGAATATTGCCTTACTACTATCAATCTGTTTAATATGCAAGTTTTTCTCATCTAAAAATGTACATTACTAATACGGTGGGTTTTTATTTCACAGAGACATTATAACATTTGGTATAAGTATCTAGTGGCACATTACATACTGTATATGCTCATGTGTAAGTCTAGAAATTTTAGTCAAAATATTTAACCCCCCCCCCCCAAAAAAAACCCCACTGGTCAATGTAAGTACTGTACTTTAACTTATTTTTAAAAAAGACTCATCCCTTGGTGAAAGGCAAGAATGTAATCTGTCCTGGAAGCACTGAACACCCCCACCCACCCCCCGCAGTCATCCATCCAGCCTTTAGTATGACCACAAACAGTTATGCCGGCTGGAGTTTTGGAAGTTCTTTGGCATTGTTTTCCTTTCCTTTATCCTTTAAATTCTTTGTTGTATGCCCCTAAATTTTACCCTTGACTTAACCATGGGTCATAGCAAAATCCATGGCGAGTTACAAACCGCCACTAGGGACGTCCTGAGGACGTCCCAGTTTGGAAAAGGGGCGTCTCTTCTAGACACCCCTTGCCCTATCACGGACTCAGTCCATACAAAATGGCGGCGCCTTGTTCATATGGGCGCTGCCATTTTCACATAACGGACGCTCTGCGTCCACACGTGGTGCCCCGGAAGTGATGCTGCGAGTGTGCCCTTTGGCACTCGCGGCGCCTCTTCCGCGGCCTGAGAAGGAGCGCAATTTCCACGCTCCTTCTCTGCAGCGTCCGGGAGCCGTGCCGTTTAAAGTCTATGGCTCCCCGACGCTGCAAGCGGCGGCGGAGGGAGAGCGCTGCAACCCGGCGGTTTATAACCTGCCCATAATTTTGGCCCCAAAACCTGCCCTCAACTTATACATGAGGTCGACTTATGAGTAAAGTATAAATGGTACTTCAGTAGTCAACAACAACAACAAACAATTATGTTAGACTTCCATCCACTAGACACTTCTGTGGAGAATTCCCATTAAATCCAATGACTCACTGATGAGTACAAATATACAGAATTGCATCATTAGCTATCTACCTTTGGAATGAAAGCATAAGATCAACTGACTTAAAATTTCTGTTTCAGTGAAAAGTGATCAGATGCAAGGAAGACAGAATAGATATATGAGTGAGAAAAAAAGGACTCTTGCACCTGTAATATTTGTGAAGAACATATAAAACATATAAAAACATAAAAATTCAGCAGGTGTAGCTTGTCATGTAAGCTGGAAATACAACAATTTCCACTTTCACATACAAATTAAAGGGACAGGAGCCCTATTCTGTTTTTCATTCAGGAACAGAACAAAAAACTGGAAAGTACATATTCACAGTGGAAGAGATAAAGGAAATGAAAGACCAGTCCAGACGGGCCAAATGCACCATGCTGGCAGCGTACTAGGGTTAAGGGACTGGGCAGCAACCACACTGTCCCTAACCCTAGTATGGCATAGCGCCGTAACAATGCAGGCACCCTATGTATACGGATGCCGCCATTGTGACATGATGGATGCATAGCATCCGCACGTCGTGCCATGCCATTTACATCACGAGTGTGCCATTGGCGCACTCGGGCATAACTGGCACGGCACAAAAAGAACCTGCTTTTCACGGGTTCTTTTTTTCTCTGCAGGGAAGCCATGCGGTTTGGTGGCTGCAGCTTCCCTACAGGGGAAAAAAGGCATTGGCAGGCCTCCATTTTTGGGAGGTCTGTAGGGACTTTGTTTCCTTTATCTCTTCCAGTCTTTTCCATTTGACAATCTGAAAGACAGGACTTTGGTGTTTTTCAAAATTGTGTAGCATAGGACTAGAAAAATGCACTAATTGAAATGTTGTAGGCTATACAGCTTGAATGGTACAACTCTTTTCCCTGTTGCAAGCAAAAACAAAAACTTGTGACTAGAGAACATGTGACCCTCTAGACCAGTTATCCCCAAATTACTGTATTCCCTTTAAGAGATTTTGGACTTCAGCTCCCAGAAGCCTCAGCCATGTTGGCCAATACTGTGGGATTCTGGGAGTTGAAGTCTGAAATCCCTTAAAGAGCACAGTTTGGGGACCACTGCTTTAGAGTGTCCCAAAACATTTACGGGTTAACACCCCCATTCCTCTTAGATGACAAGCCATGCCTATTTCTTGATCTTAGCTCTACTGTTTGTGCACCAACCAGCTAGCTAACTGTGACTACATCAGTTACTCCCAGCTTACCACTGCCACCTTCTCTGCTCCAGCCTCTCACCTTCAGAGCAGCAACTGAGTAGTGGCAGTGGCCCAGGCCTGCTCCTTTCTCTCACTCATAACAACCTTACAGAAAAGGAAGGTTGCTGTTCCTAGGTGCAAAGGGAGCATCGACTGAGCAGCTGTTCAAGAAGCCTCTCACCTGTGCCTGCCTTGCAGCAAAGATTGGTGCAGGCAAGAAGCTTCTTGGTTGCTGCTTGACCAACTGCTTGGTCACTTATCTCTTTTCACACTGTCACCCAGGAGCAGCAACTGAACAGCTGGCTGAGCAGTGACTCAGAAGCCTCTCACCCATGCCAGCCTTGCAACAAAAGCCAGCACAGGCAAGAGGCTTCTCAGTTGCTGCTTGACCAGTTGCTGCTCCCAAGACGAATGAGTGCAAAGAAAGAAGCTTCTCCTTGGTGAGGAATTACTCTCAATCCTTCTTCACCTGGGTGGATGTGCCTTCTGCACACAGCTTCAAGTCATCCCACTCCCACAAATGTTGCTTCTTCTGTCTCTTCTCTTTCTGAAAAAAGAAAGCGGGTGCAGCAGTGTAGCTCCAACCTGTCTGCTGATTCCTGACAAAGATTACAAATGTAAAGTCGAAGGCTTTCATGGCCGGCATCCATATTTGTTTGTGGGTTTTTCGGGCTATTATAGCAACTCTGCTAGAACATGGCCACATAGCCCGAAAAACCCACAAAAAACTAAAGATTACAAAGCTTAATCAGGGTCCCAAATATGAAAGTTCCTTTTTGATGCTGCTTTTCCCCTGCTGCCATGTGCTTTAACTCCTCACTTCAGCCAGCCATTCTGTCCCAAAATGGTGCCATGGGAGTGAACTTGCATGTGCAGGAGAAAAACCACCACATGAAGGGATCAATGAGGCAGCACAATGGTTTTATGGGACCCTAAAAAGAGATGTTTTGTGTATCCCTCATCCCCACCATGGTCCTAATGGGCACTGGTTCCCTTGCACTCCAATACTTTGACTTAAGGCCCTCCTGCCACCCCCTTTCCCCCTCACCACCCACCAGAATATTTCAACTGCCCCCAGGGGCCATACCAATCATTTTGGGAATCACAGCTCTGGATGTTCTGTACTGAACTCCCCTCAGACCTTAAGCAATGGTGAAGGATGGTTGGAATTGTAGTGGATGGTCTCACATCTGCTGCCTCATTATCATGCCCTAAGGCAGTTTATTGTTTTGTCTGCTGATTCAGACATCATCTGGATATTCAGTATCCTTTACAAAATACATTCTTTGTTATTGGTAAAAGGATGGTTGAACTAAAGGCTGTCATTTATCAGCTTATAGTGTTTTGGATTATGAATACCCACATATGCATTCAGCAAGCATAGTCAGGTGTAGTGCATACTTGTTTTAATAAATAGGATGTGCCTTTAATAAATAAGGATGTGTGTAGTTATTTTCCAAAGTGACTCAGACTGGCTTCCCCCTTCTCTGTTGGATGGCTGAATGATAGAATTAACGATCTCCAGACCCACAAGAGTGGAAGTCACAGGCCAGGAATTCCATTCATGCAGACCCTGAGTCTGTTCTTTCTGTCCCTCCTGGAACTTTCCTGGATAGATAGATTGTTTGGACCAGTGGTAGCTGGTGGCCCTATGCCACTGTGGAAGTGAATATGCTGCAAGCTTTAGTAAACACCATGTATCCAAGGGCCTTAACCTATTATGTGGATGAGATTGACTGAGTACTTTGGGTAAAGATAAGCCACCGCATCCCTTAGCACCTTGGATAGCACCTTTAAAATTTGGACTAAAATGGACAGATTCACTGTCCTACGGAATGGAAGGCAACTGCTGCCACTGCTTGGAATGAAACATTTTGAATTCCCACTTTTGCAAGCCTCCAGAAATAGCAACTGTCCTTTTTGAAGAAGTTGTAGCTCTCACTTCCAACCATCCTTTTAATGTTAGAAGAAATAAAGATACTTGTTTTCTATTCAGGGGGGTGGGGGCAAATTTCTGGCCACCTCTGATTTTATTGGCTGGGAAGTAGAGGCGGGCAGGGGGCAGTTTTTGGCAGTTTTTTCTTTTGCCTTTGTGAGTCCTGGTGATTGGAAATTGTCTGCATACAATTTGTAAGCTTGCCCATCTCTGCTTTAATTTAACCCCCCCCCCCCCCGAATCTCATCAATTTCTATATTGAACATCAGTCTGCCCGCTGGTTCAATGGTTACTACACCTGGCCAGAATTTTGGATATCTGTTTTTATCCCATTTCTCTAAATTGTGTACCATGTAACCTGATAAACAGTTCTAACTTCTGGAGAACCTGAACATTTACGGAATCTTAGGCCCCATACAGTCAGGCCAAAATAAAGCTGCTTCGGGTCACATTGGAGGTATGCTGTTTAAATTATGCATGTGTACTAAGAATCCAGAAGCCATGCCAAAGCCACAAACCGGTCCTAAGGACTGGAGCGCAGCTTTGGCACAGCTTCTGGACTCTTAGTACGCATGCATAATTTAAACAGCATACCTCCAAAGAGATCCAAAGCAGCTTTATTTTGGCCTGTCTGTATGGGGCCTTAGTAAAGATGTGTTTCATTTAATTTTGCAATTCACAATCTTGACCACAGGAGGTCACCAAACAAGTATGCAGTAACTGTCAGATAATGCTGCTGAAACAGTTAATGTAAATAATAAAGATAATAACGTTTCAGCTAGGAGGAGCCAGGGAAAAGGAGAAGTAGGAGGAAGAGAAAACTGCTTTCAATGAATCACATGCATACTTACAAAGTGGTTCAAAATATAACTATAAAAACAATTAAAACAGGACAACTTGTGGCAGAGATGTGCTGGAGGATCTTGGGATTGCTAGAGAGAACATATAAAATCAAATCTGTAAATAATCAAATCTGCAAAAGTCAAAGCTGCAGATATGGAAGGCCAACTGTACAATTAATATAGAGTGCTGTATCATTTGTTTGATTATATCGTTCTATTTTTATTTTAAACTGACAAAGTGTTCAGAATTATTTGGAAGGTCTTTTACATTATTTCATTTTATTACATGTACTTCTAAAAATCAGATGGCAAGCATCATCTGAATATAACTATTTTCTCTTCCTTTCCCTGCTCCCCCCACATATGACAATGGCCTCCTGTGTTCATCTGTGTACTATTAATACTTGAGTTTTGAAACAGGAAGTATGCTCTTATTAGTAGTACACAGATGAAAATGTGTATGGGAAATATGCTTCCTGGTTCAGAACTAGTTTTAGTCAAATGAACATATAATTGATGGAACAACAAATATAATTAATGAAACACATATATTTAATCAACAATCATTATTTGGGTGACAATTGTAGGAGGTAATAAACTCCAGCAGACTCCCCAGGGCTGGCTGTAGCATCAAACCCACTGGGGCAACTGTATCAGATGCTGGAGAGCAGCAATGGCATATTCCCTGCCTACCTTCTGAGCCTTCTTCTTCTTCTCCTTTCTTGGAAGCTGGCCCTGATGTTTATACTTAGAAATCACAAGAAGTATGTTAAAAAGAAACTATCTACATTCAGTATGTACCATAACCATGGGTGGTTATTTTAGAGTCTGAAAGCCTGATGCACTTCCTAAATATCAGGGAATTATCCTCTCACCTCCAGCATCCCTGAATCGTTCGGGGAGCAATCATTTCCCATTAACACAAAGTTTCTGTTAATGGGAAATAGCTGCTCTCCGAACGATTCAGGGAAGCTGCAGGTGAGGGGACGATTCCCTCACATTAAGGAAGCATGCCAGGCTTTCGGACACATGCACTTCCTAAGTGTTTTACCAGCGTTTTACCCCACAGTAAGCACTAGTATGAAAATCTTCAATATCAGCATCTGAAAACCTGAAAATTTTACTGACTGGGGCAGGGCAATGGTTGATAAAAGTGTTCTCTAACAAAACAACTTATTAGGTACTTCAAAACAGGGTCCCCAAGTGCAAGCAGGTGGCTTAAGATGTCAGTGGAACAATAAATCCACTCTGCATTTAGTCTAAATTTTAAAGGAACTATCGAAGGTGCTGAACACTATCCCCTAAATAGGTTTAAATGGATAAATAGCAAAAAGTTTGGGCAAACTCCAAGTGGATGCACCAGGTCCCTCCTATGGGGCCACCAGTATCCACTAGTAAGTTTTAGGCATTCACAGTGAAAGGCATCCTATTGCATCCTTTTTGCTTAAGGTTTTTTTTCTTCCGGCAAGAAAAAAGTCAAAACAAATAATGGGAAAATATGAGAAGCTTGAAGAAATATTTTGGAAGTCTAACTAATTTCCACAAATGAAGCAGTGAGATAGCACAGTAAGAATGTCTCAGTGGGAACTATTATTTGTCTTTGCTGCCTTTCTGTTGCATGAAAGCATGGAGCAGTTGCTCATTCTTTTTGATAAAAAAATAGTGTCTGCATACAGGAATGAGAGTGCCACAACATCCCATATTCCTGATACGTAACTTGTACTCAGGACAAGAGGCTGCCACAAGAAAAAAATACAGAGAAACAGAAATACAAATGGAAAACCACTCAGAGTCAGGGGCTTTCCCAGCAGATAATGATCACCAATTAGCAGACATTAATCCTCTTTTGCATTAGCCTCCCAGCCTGAAGCCTGCCATCAGCACAGAACAATACACATGCAAATCACTCTTGCATTCCCAGGCTCACACAGTATATAGACCCACTTTTTCCAGGCAAACATTCTCTGAAGATGCCAGCCACAGATGCTGGTGAAACATCAGGAAGAAAATCTGCTAGAACATGGGCACATAGCCTGAAAAACCCACAAAAAAGTATGGATGCCGGGCATGAAAGCCTTCGACTTCAGAATGGTTCCCAGTTGGCAAAGGGGTCAGACAAGGCTGCATCCTATCATTCTATTTATTCAACCAGAAAATATCATATGCACAGCTGATGCAGAAGGAGGAGTGAGAAAAAGAGGAAGGAACATTAACAAAGCAAGATATGCAGATGACACAATACTACTAGCAGAAAAAAAGACCTGGAGCAATTACTGAAGAAGGTCAAGGAAGAAAGTGCCAAGGTTAGATTAATGCTGAACATTAAAAAAAACAAACCCTAATAATGACCATGGAGGTCTACAGAATTCATCCTAGAAAAAGAGAAAATTGAAATAGTCAAAGAGTTCCCCTACCTTGGTTAAAATATTGATCAAAATGGAGACTGCAGTCAAGAAATCAGAAGATGACTAGGACTGGGAAGGGCAGCTATGAAAGAACTGGACAAGATCCTAAAGTGCAGACATCAGTCTGAAAAGTAAAGCGAGGATAATCTAAGCCAGTGTATTCCCCATCACATGAATAGATGTGAGAGCTAGACAGTGAAGAAGTCAGGTAAGAAGAAAATAAACTCATTGGAGATGTGGTGGTGGAGAAATGTACTGAGAATACCATAGACAGGAAGAAGACAAACTAATGGGTTCTAGAAGCGATCAAGCCCAAACTCTCCCTGGAAGCCAGGATAACTAAAATAAGGCTGTCACATGTTGGCTACATGATGAGGAAAAATTAATCATTATAAAAGAAAATGAGGCTAGGAAAGGTAGAGGGCACTAGAAAGAGTGAAAGACCACACACTAGGTTAGACTTGATTAAGGAGGCCACAGACTTGGGCCTGCAAGACCTGAGTACAGTGGTACCTCGGGATACGAAATACCCAGGTTACGAAATTTCCGGGATACGAAAAAATCCCATAGGAAATAATTGATCCGGGTTACGAATGTTTTTTCGGGTTACGAAAAAATTTTTGGTGCTTTTTTCGGCTTTTTCGCACGAAATCGCGGCTTTTCCCCATTAGCGCCTATGGCATTTCGGCTTGCGAATGCTTTTCGGGTTACGAAAGCGGCGGCGGAACGAATTAATTTCGTAACCCGAGGCACCACTGTAAAGAGAATGAGGACAGGGGATCTTGGAGAGGTCTCTGTCGAAGTTCGCATGAGGGCAGTTAACAACAAAAAGCATTGGGAGATCTCTGTCTGGAAAGAGCCTAAGATATTTGCTGTTGTTCTCTGTCTTCAAATAGTTTCAGACTTAAGGCAACCCCATTGTGGGGTTTTCTTGCCAAGAATACTTCAGAGGGGGTTTGCTTTTCCAAGGGTGAGAGAGTGTGACTTGCCCACAGTGGATTTCATAGCTGCATGGGGACTTGAACCCTGGTCTCCAGAGTCGTAGTCCAATACTCAAACCACTACACAAAGTTGACCGTCAGGTTAAGAAATATGAAACTCGGTGAGAAAAATGTGTGGGATTTATCAAGCCTGGTGCTCCTGTGGTCAAAAGCCAGCCGGTTATGGTGCAGTGTGATAGAATATTGACATGGTGGGACACTGGAAGAACCAAGGATGTCAGGCTTTGTATTGTTGTTGTTGTGTGCCTTCAAGTCATTTCCAACTTACGTCGACTCTACGGCAAATCCATCAGGGGGGTTTCCTGGCAAGATTTTGTCACCTGAAAGCTTCAGATAGGCCCTTAGAGTGAGGATTTGTGCCAGGGCCCCAACTCACAGAGATTTTTTAAATTAAAGTACATGTGGCAAGATTGAGTACATGTAATAATAATAATAATAATAATAATAATAATAATAATGTTTATTTATATACTGTACTGCTTTTCCAAATTAGATCAAAGTGGTGTACAACAGGAAGTACAATACAAAGTCAAAATAAAACATAACAGGCCTCTCTCCCCCTCAAGATGGTGGTCGGAAGGAGGGCTTTTCTTCTTTCAGGCAAGCAGTTGGAGCTAGCCTGCCTCTCTCCCCCCAAGATGGTGGCCAAAGGGAGGGCTTTTCTTCTTTCAGGCAAGCAGTTGGAGCTTAGTAGCAAATCCTTGTCCTCTCATAACTAGTGATTATGGCATTCTTACAGTTTTACAATTAGCTCTATGACATCAGAGCAAACTGTGATTGGAAGGCTGCATTTTATATAGAAACATAGCCTAAGCTCAGGAACATTAACTCATGATTAAGCTTTGCGTACATCTGAATAAGTAGACTTTAGTCTAGGAAAGCTCATGCTGCCAACTTCTTTCTTCCAGTTAATCTCAAAGGTGCTACAAGATCTCTCAGCATACGTCACATAACATGTTTTTCTCCTGCTTATGCATAGCAAGACTGAATTCATCTATTGTCTATTTACCCCTCAGAAAAGTGTTATGTTGTAGCTGAACTCCTTAAGTTCTCAGGGAAAGGAATGTCAGTTGCTACCTCAAAGAACCAGGGTTCAAGGCTCCTGTTTGCTTCTCTAGGGCCCGTTACAGACCGCCCAAAAGGGGTGGTCTCGGGCCGCTGCCGGTTGAAGCGCAGAGGAGTCACAGCAGCCAAACCGCGCAACTCCTCCGCGCTGCAAAGAAGGAGTGCGAAAATTGCGCTCCTTCCGGCAACCCGGAACAGACGCCGCAAGTGCCAAAGCATGCGCTCGCAGTGTCACTTCCGGGCCGCGACGTGCAGACGCAGAGTGTCTGTTACGTCAAAATGGCGGTGGCCGTGTGGAAGGGCCACCACCATGTCACGGCAAAGAGATGCAGAGACAGGAATGGGGGTGCACAAGCTTCTTCCAGCCAGGTTTTGGCTGGGCTTTTTATTGTCATCTTGCTTACTTCTGTCCATTGTTTTCCTTACAATCATTGATGATAGCCTTGGTCCTAGGTCATCTGACTGGCATGACAGGTGCGTGATCAGTGCATGCTTGGTGCGTGCTCTTGAGGCAAGGAAGCAGGATATGGA
Organism: Sceloporus undulatus; assembly: GCF_019175285.1. Classification (NCBI taxonomy): domain Eukaryota; kingdom Metazoa; phylum Chordata; class Lepidosauria; order Squamata; family Phrynosomatidae; genus Sceloporus; species Sceloporus undulatus. The sequence continues at coordinate 291,923,324 of NC_056523.1, read as the reverse complement.
GACCAGCTAAGCCAGCTGAATCAACATGGGCTTATCTATCTAATTATGGATAAAGCATTGTTATCTTGAGAGAGGGTGACAGTCCTGTGGTTTGCCAGCAGAACTGCCACATCTCAATCTTGATGAGCATTGCTATCCTGAGAGAGGGTCACGACCCCATGCTTTTGCCAGTGGGGTTGCCACACCACCATTTGTTACGGACTCTGTCTGTGATAGGGTAAGGGACGTCCTAAGGACGTCCATTATGGTAGTGTGTAACGCGCCTAAGTCACACTGTAAAACTTCAGGAATAGGCTGGCCCAGCTCCATCAGGGCTAGCCTGAAGACAGAGGCTCCTCCCTCCATAACTGTCATCCTTCGGCCTGGGAGGGAGAGAATAGACTGGCCCAGCTCCATCAGGGCTAGCCTGAAGATAGAGGCTCCTCCCTCCATAACTGTCATCCTTCGGCCTGGGAGGGAGGGAATAGGCTGGTCCAGCTCCACCAGGGCTAGCCTGAAGAAGAAGAGCCCTCCTTCCCTCCGGTCTATCTGCCTTGGTCCAGGCATCAGAGGGAGAGAAGAACCACCAGACTTCATCCCCTTCCCCACCACCATTCCCTTCTCCTTTTGTGTCATGTCTTTTAGATTGTAAGCCTGAGGGCAGGGCACCATCTTATTAAAAATAAAAATTGCAAGCTGCTCTGAGAGCCATTAGGGCTGAAGGGTGGGGTATAAATAAAATAAAATAAAATAAAAAATAAATAAATACCTTCTGTCCTTTAGCAATCAGAATAGACACCTACTGGGAGAACTCTGAGTTTTAACCAAACAATTGTCAGGCTTTGTATTGTTGCGTGCTTTCAAGTCATTTCCAATTTACGGCACCCCTAAGGTGAACTTATCGTGTGGGTTTCTTGGCACATTTTGTTCAGAGGAGGTTTGCAACTGGAATATGCTGCTTTGGAGTGTGATGGAACCTCCTCCTTTGGAAGTTTTAAAACAGAAGCTAGATGCCCATCTGTCAGGAGCATAGTGGGCCCACTCCTTATGCGGGGGGATCCGTTCTGCCTATGCTCAAGCCCCATAGGAAATAATGGGGCACATGCATGTGGCGTTGCCACACATTGTTTTTCTCCCCAAGCAGCTTCCATGTAAGCTGTATAAAATGCATCCGCGCATGGTGTGGGCGCACTGTACTTTGAATGTGTATTCCTCATGGCAGGGGGTTGGACTGGATGGCGCTCGTGGTCTTTTCTAACTCTATGATTCCGATTCCCCTGAGGCTGAGAGAATGTGACTCACCCAAGTGCCCTGGTGGCACAGTGCCTAAATGCCAGTACTGCAGCCACAACGTTGTGAGTTCAATCCCAGAGGGCTCCCAAGTCGACTCAGCCTTCCATCCTTTTGTAGGTGGGTAAAATGAGTACCCAGCTTGTGGCCAATTGGCTTGCAGACTGAAAACTGCTTAGAGGGCATTGAGTCCACTATTAAGCAGTTTAGAAATGTAAATGGCATTGTTACTGCTATTGCCTAAGATCACCCAGTAGTATCTCTCTCCTAGTTGTTACTGGCATGTGTTTTCAAGTCATATCTGATCTATAGCAATAGCTATAGCAAATACATTTCTATACTGCATCTCAGTGCACATAAGCACTACCTAAGCGCTTTACAATGTGTAATAAAGCTAATTGCCTCCAACAATCTGGGCACTCATTTTAGTGGCACTGGAAGGATGCAAGGCTGAGTGGCTGGGATTGAACTCACAACCTTATGGCTGCAATACAGACATTTAACTGGGCCACCAGGGCTCATAATTTAAGGGCAACCTTAAAGTGAACTTATCAAGGGTTTTTCATGGCCAAATTTGCTCAGAGGAGGTTTGCCATGGCCTTCCTTTGAGGCTGAGAGAGTGTGACTTGATAAAGGTCACCCAGTGGGTTTCATGGCCGAGCTGGGAACCAAACCCTTGTCTATCAGAGTCACAGTCCAACACTGAAACCATTAAGCCACAGTGGCTCTCAGGCTTCATATTTGTCATAGCATGCCTCGGACCACATTATGGCACTCTCCTCTTATAGCACTGCTATTCCACTTTTAACTGCTCTGGCTGCCTGCTGTTGCATTCTGGGGTCTGTAGTTCAGTGAGGCCTTTCCTGAATAAAAGCACCTGGCCACAGAATGGATCACCCCCTTACGTCCTGTATATTGCTACCGCTCTGGCCATTGTTTATGCTGTTATTAATAGTTTAATTCTGTTTTAGGAGGGGAGATATTGTTCAGTAATATTGTATGTTGGATGTTTTTTAACACTACGTTAGCCGCTTTGATTGTTTCATTACAGAAAAGCGGGGTACAAATAAGTTTTATTATTATTTGTTTGTTTAAGAGCTCTTTGGTTGGAGAGTTCTAAAGGCCCCTCTCCTTAAACTGCAAATCCCAGAATGAAGTGGAACAGCAGCACAATAAGAGTCTAATCTGGGACAGTGGCTCTCAACCTTTGGTCCTCTACATGGTTGTTTTTTTTTTGAGACTTCAACTCCCAGAATTCCTGAACAATGAACATACTGACTGGGGCTTCTGGGAATTGAAGTCCCCCCAATACATGGAGGCCCAAAGGTGGTTGAGAACCACTGAATTCTACGAAGTGGTTTTTTGAGTTATGTTATGGGGGCCCTAAAGTGAGCCAATCACGAGGTTTCCCTTGGCCAACGTGGCACGAGGACGCGCATGCGCACGCCACCAACGCCTGATTAACGGCTCGTGACTGGAGGAAACCCGTGGGCGGGGCGGGGCCTCATCATCTGGGGGCGGGGCCTGAAACGAGCAAAGGAAGAGGAGGAACCTCTCGTTTCCATGGCAACAGCGGCGCCGGGGGTCCGTCCGGAGGGGAAAAAAATCAGTTGAGACGCTTTTCCCCGCCCCTTTTTCTCCAAGGAGCACGTGACCAGCCTTCGGGGGCGGGGCGTGTGGCGTCAGCTTCCGGGAAGGAGCCGGATTGCTAGAGAAGGGCGGGCGGGAGAGAGAGAGAGAGGGAGAAGTTCGGGTCGCAGCAGGGGAAGCAGCAACATGTCGAGCGCCAACAGCAGCGTCGTCGGCTACAACGAGCAGGCCGGGGATGGGCAGCCCGAGGTCGGGCAGGAGATGACGCCTACCATCGCCTCCGCCTCCTCCTCCTCGGCCCCGGCGGCCTTCGGGCTCTTCAGCAGCGACACGAAGAAGTAAGTGAATCAAGGCGGGGCCCCGAGGCAGCCTCGCCAGCCCCTCCTAAGGGAGAGCAGGCAGGGCCGAATTAAGAGCTCCAGACACTCCCAGAAAGTATCACCCCGTGCTTCGGAGCCCCGCTTCAAATGAAGGCATTCCTCCTGGAGAGAGGATGGTCCCGGGAGGGAAGCGGGGAGGCCAGGTGTCCTCGCGGAGAAAGGGAGGGCATTCCGGACAGAAGACAGGGCGATAGGCAGACACCCAACAGAGAGAGAAAGCCATGCTCCTTAGCCATGCTCACAATGGTTGAAATGGGGGACCTGTCCTGGAAAAGGAGGACACGGATGTCCTCACGGCGAAATGGAGGACAGAAACCATGAAGCCCTATGAGGAACGACTCAGGGAGCTGGGCATGTTCAGCCTGGAGAATAGAAGGTTAAGAGGTGATATGATAGCCTTATTTAAATACTTGAAGGGATGCCATATTGAGGAGGGAGCAAGATTGTTTTCTGCTGCTCCAGAGAACAGGATGCAAGCTCCAGGAAAAGAGATTCCAGCTCAACATTAGGAGGAACTTGCTGAGAGTAAGGGCTGTTCGACAGTGGGACACACTCTCTCAATGGAGAGTGGTGAAGTCTCCTTCCTTGGAGGTCTTTAAGCAGAGGCTGGATGGCCCTCTGTCAGGGATGCTTTGACTGAGAGTTCCTGCATGGCAGAATGGGGTTGGACTGGGAGGCCCTTTTTGGGCCCTCTTCCGACTCTATGATTCTGGGACCAAATGAAAAGCTAAAAGGCACCCGTACAAATAGAAATCCATGCTTCATAGTGGAGGAATTCCTCCGGGGCATATGGCTGAAATGTAGGACATGTCCTGGAAAAGAAGGGTCACCTGGTCACCCCTCTATGCCAGGGTGACCCAGATGTCCTCACAGCGAAATGGAGGACATTCCAGAAAAATGGAGGGCAGGACTGAATTAAAAGCTACCAAACACTCCTAGAAAGTATCAATCTATGCTGCTTAGCCATGCTTAAAATGGATGACATTTTTTGAATTCCTTTTAGACAGATTGTCAAAATGTAGGATGTGTCCTGGAAAAGGGAGTTTTCTTCTCAGGGAGTTTGCCATGCCCATCCTTTGAGATGGAGAGACTGTGACTTGCACAGGGTTATCCAGTGTACTTTTACCAGAACCAATTAAATTGTTTCAAAGTAGCAGGGGAAGTTACTTTGCAATGTCTTGTCTTGTGACGGTTCTTTGGTTGGTCCTGAATGAAGTATTTGTTGTTACAGCCCTCCTTGGCAAACTTGTGGATGAGACCTCTCCAAGCACCTCCCGTCCTCCACTGTTCTGCTTAGGTCCTCCAGATTCAGGCCTGTGACCTTAATAGAGTCCATCCATCTAGCATGCGGCCTTCCCCTCTTTCTACTACCTTCCGCCTTTCCTGGCATTATTATCTTTTCTAATGAGCCATGCATTCTCATGATGTGGCCAAAGTATGACAGCCTCAGTTTAGTCACTTGGACTTCCAGGGAGATTTCTGGCTTGATCTGTTCTAGAACCCATTTGCTAGTCTTTTTGGCTATCCATGGGATCCTCAGCACTCTTCCCCATGACCACACCTCAAATGAATTAATTTTCCTTCTATCTGTTTTCTTCACTGTCCAACTCTAACATCCCCAGAAGGTGATGGGGAATACAGTGACTTGGGCTATCCTCATTTTAATTTTCAGAGTGATATCTTTGCACTTTAGGATCCAGTCTAGTTCCTTCATAGCTTCACTTCCTATTCCTAGTCTCCTTGTGATTTCTTCACTGCAGCCACCATTCTGGTCTAAATTTGATCCAAGGTATGGAAACTCTTTGACTATTTCTTGTTGTCTAGGATGAATTCTTGTAGCTCTTCCATGGTTGTTATTTTTGTTTCCTTAATGTTCAAGATGAAAGTTATGCCCCGTGGTTATTGTTGATGATTTTTTCGTTCCTAAATGACTATCAATTGATGCTTTGAATATATGAATTAGGGAAAGGATGAAATGTCTGGAGGAGTGCTGGTCATCTGTCCTTATGGTGATCTGCCTCAGGATCTTACCCATTTCTGGAGAAAACAGAGGTGGAAAAAATGGGACATACAGAAACAGAATGGCTACAAAATGCCCATTCAGGGAGATGCCTGAGAAACATCTCCAAGACCTCTTCCTTTCAGTCTACCCTCTTGAGGCTGCAATCTTGTTGGAAATAGTAGGATTTCCTTCTGTGGAAACATGTGCATGACTATCCTTTTGAAAGACTTGGGATCATGAAAATACTGTGACAGAAGTAACTTTGTGGTGCTGATATCTAATGGAGGAATCAGAATGATTAATCATTATCTTGAGTATGGTTTGTAAAGAGGCTGGACAAATCTTGGATGTGTGTGTATATTTGTGTGGGGAATTTATTAGAACTGCTCTTGCCTCTCTGTTGCTTGCCTTCTGTTACTCTATTCTGGCAATATTTCTAGAATTTCATTTTTTATTAAAAGTCATAGATAACGCCCATGTATTTATGTTTTCCTGTCTCCCTGCTTTAGACATTTGATTAAGGGAGGAAGACTCTTTTCCCTCTCTGTGTATTTCATGTGTCATTCCCCCCCCCAGTATCTTTCTAAAGAAATAAGCATCTAAGACAGTCTCAAATAATTTTTGTGATAAATAAGTGCCACAAGTTGATTGTTTCTGCTGGCTATATCTTAATAAAGCATTTAAATGTTATTTCTGTGTACTGTACATGTATGAGTGAAATATGTACTCCTGAATCATTTACAAACTACCTTAACTTAGAATGGCTTCATGAAGGCTTTTTAGTTACTAAGCTTCTGCAAGATACAGCATTTCATTTGTAACAAAACCATACAGGAAAACGTGACAATGTTTTGTGTATTTTCATGTTAAACTTCAAAAGAATTGTAGTTCATAAACATATTTATTTTGATGCATAACAGATATAATTAATTTGTGCTGTATCATGGAGCGGCATGAGAGCTTGTTCCTAATGGACCAACTTATGCAGTTTAGCGTTAAGTTTCTTCTTGATACATGTATCTACTTTGTGAATTAGTCACACAGAGCTGCTACCCTGCGTATAATTGGAGAATTACATTATAGGCCTAGCTTGTTGTTTTCTACAATCATGTTGCACTTGCAGTGGGTTCTTATTCATTTACAGCACTATATAAATAAAGTTTAATAATAATAATAAATTGCTTAATCACTATCCTGTTATCACTTTGATTTGTCTCCTGCAGTACAGTGTTCTTTGCTATGATTCTTTAGCCTTGCTAACGTGAGTGGTACTCCCTGTGTTTAGTTTACAATGGTATGTTATATATCAACTTATAAAGAAAAGCGGTATGCATTTTAAATAAATAAATAAATACACACAACCTGACCGTTTATGTCTGTGATGATAACGCAGAAGAGATGTATGAACAATGTGGGTTCTGCTTTATACTAAGATCACTTTTGAGTGACTGGATATTTAAATTTTTGTGTGTGTGTGAATTTCATTTCTTAGATATATTGTTGGCAAATTGGTATGCTATAGGTCTTAATTGAGGGATGAGGACCATGTGACCTTTCAGATGTTGTTGGTAACCAGTTCCCATCTTCCTTCACCACTGGTTATGTTGAATAGGGCAAAAGGTAGTTTTAGTAAGTCTTTGGAGTTTGGAGGATCACATTCTCCCAATGTATGTTTTAGTGCTGAGCTACACATTATGTTAAGTGCATGGTATGGTGTTGTGTGATTTTTTAAAAAAAAGTTATGGGGAGTTACCTCTCAGGATCCAGACTCTAACTGGGATGATAGTTTGTGTACCTTTATTCCTTTATCATGAATCATAATTCATTATCTTGATGAAAATTGTCTCTCTCCAAGTTACTGTTTATGTCAAGATATAGGAGCTTCTGTGATGGTGGCCTTTCCCATTATCTGGGCAACACAGCTGAGGGATCTAGTCTCCCCTCCAGGTAAACAAAGGGTTAATGAGGTGATGGTGTTAAATTGAATTTATTGGGTTTGAGAGAATTCCCCAATAAGAATGACCAGTTGGAAGCTTCAAGATCCTGCAAGAATGTTGAGCAAAATGGGTCCCACCTAAGATAAGTTGTTCTAGACTGGAGAGAAGCACCCAGGCTCCTAGCTTCCCCTGCTCCCATGATCATCCAGGATTCTGAATCTCATCTGTATCATGAATAACATATTTTAGATAGATGTGTTAGGGAAATTATGGTTCTTTATAAAACCTTGGCTGAATATGTTCTAGCCCTGTTGTAACGTTGTAAGTTAAAGTGACTGCCTAAAGAATGAGATATTCTTTTGCTATTCCTTGCTTAGAATAAAGTTTTTTTTTTAAAAAAAGAACTCTCTTCCTTCACTCTCCCATGTTCCTTATTTAGTTTCGTCTTCCACTGGGGTAGAGGAAGAAATGTCTGCAGTGTTAGGCTAGTTCCTCAGTAACCTCCCACTGAGTTCCTAGATTTGTTGTTGTTAACTGGCTTCTAGTTGATGTTGATTCATGGCAACCCTGTGAATGAGACACCTCCAAGACCCCCTATTCTAAACCTCCCTGTTCAGGTCCTACAGGTTCAGGCCCATGACCTCCCTGATTGAGTCTATCCATCTGGCATGTGGTTTTCCTCTCTTTCTACTTCTTTCTACCTTGCCTAGCATTATTGCCTTTTCTAATGAGTCATACCTTCTCATGATGTGGCCAAAGTACGACAGCCTCAATTTGGTTATCTTGGCTTTTAGGGATCGTACCGGCTTAATCTGTTCTAGGACCCATTTATTTAATCTGACCCACGGGTCAGCAATGTGATGTGGCAGCTAAGAAAGCTAATGCAATTATAGGCTGCATCAATAGACTGTAGTGTCTAGATCAAGGGAAGTTATAGTACAGTGCAGCCTTGCTTTACACGGGGGATCTGTTCTGGTCTCATAAAGCAAATTCCGCCTATGCTGGAGTCCCATTGAAATGAATGGGGCTCATGCATGCAGTGGTGTGGCAGCGCACATGCCACGGGCACACGCCCCATTACTCCCTATGGGATGCGCCACCCCTTTCTCCCCGCACAGCTTTCAGCATATGCTGAAAGCTGTGTAAAAAGCGCCCGCGTATGACGCGGGCACACTGTATTACTCTGTTCTGCTTTGGTCAGGCCTCATCTGGAATACTGTGACCAGTTTTGGGCAGCACAATTCAAAAGGGATGTTGACAAGCTGGAGCATGTCCAGAGGAGGGTGACCAAAGGGTCTGGAAACCATGCCAAATGAGGAGAGACTTAGGGAGCTGGGTATGTTTAGCCTGGAGAAGAGACAGTTAAGAGGTGATATGATATCCCTGTTTAAGTATTTGAAAGGGTGTCACAGGACCCAGAACAATGGATGCAAGATACAGGAAAAGAGATTCCCCCTTCACATTAGGAGGAACCTCCCGATAGTATGAGCTTTTTGAAAGTGGAACATAGTCCCTTAGAGAGTAGTGGAGTCTCTTTCTTTGCAGGTCTTTAAACACAGGCTGGATATCCATCTGTTGGAGTGTGTATGTAGATTGTGAGTTCCTGCATGACAGGGACTGGATGGTCATTGTAGTCTCTTCCAACACTATGTTTCTAATATTTAATTTACTATAATTTTTCATACAAATAAAAACAATTACCTCTCTTCCTTGGGAATACATGGAAAGAAATGTGAAAGAATTTTGAATTAATTGCATTGAAACGTGGACTGGCACCATACTAGTCTTCTGCACTGCTAGATATTTGATCAGAGTTGAAGTCTATAATGAAACAATTCAGTATGCATTGCTTTTAACAAATCTTTTGATTGCCAGAATGAATTCAACCATTGCAAGAACACAGGTGAGTAACAGGCCTGTTCGACTGAAGGTAGAATAATTTGATGAGAAAGTAATGGTTCAGATATCTTGATGAAATGGAAAATTGATCTAATGACTGAGTACAGTCAGTCTTTGGTAGCCTGGTATGTGTGTATGATATGTAACTTGGCAGCAAAACTGTTGTAGTTTGCAAATATTTGTTTTGCTAGGAACTGATCAGTGCTGGTTATCTCAGCTGGTTCTTGGTTTTTCTGTGAAAATGTAAATTACTGCGCAAGTCATTCTAGAAATATTCAGACTGTTTAAAAGTCATGAAAAGGGGTAGAGATGAATTGATGAATTGCTTGCAGAGTAGCCAGGTCCTAATATTGAAATTTGATGCCTATACTGGTTCATTGGCATGTCTATAGTTAGGGCCATCTGTTAGAGTGGCACTGTGCCTCCTACTATAGTGGTATGCCAATTTGACTAGGCATGTGAGCCAGAAAAGATTAATGGTTTGGATGGAGCAACCCATAAAATATAAGCCTTAATGAATTTTGAGCTGATAAATGCACAGAGGGTAATCTGAGTTTCAAACAGTGGCACAGTATTAATAAATAGTGTCAATAAATGCTTACCTGTAATATTTTGACAAATGGGGAATAATAAAAGTGTGTTAGATGAAGGCGTAGCTGAATAAGACCTCAGATGTTCAGGTCCCATCATCCCTAGTTTGTATAGTTAATTGGCAAGGATAATGGGAGCTACAGTAAAAATGTGTGTCAAGCCACAAGTTTGCCACATCTAGCCTAGAGTTAGTCTCAAAGGTGCTGCAAAATCCCTTTGCATACTGATTTCTGGACTAACACGGCTATGTTTTTGAACTCTAGCCTAGAGTATTGCATTATTGGGATTGCCCTGCTTTTGCCTGCATAGAGTCCAGTGTGCAGTTGTTGTTATTTGCTGTCATGTTGGCAGTTCTATGAATAAGAGAGGTTAAATATCCCGAAGGCATAAAATCCTGTCTGATCTGAGAAGCTAAGCAGGGTCAGGCCTGATTAGTACTTGAAAAGGAGACCATTAGGCAATATCATATGCTGTAGGTTATATTCAGTGGAAGGCAATGAAAAGTCTCCTCTGAAAAAATCTTGCCAAGAAAACGTATGATAAGCTATTCATACTTCAGAGCTGGCTTGGAGGCACACAGCAATAATAGCTATTCACCTGTAACCATGCTACTGCACTTTCTTCTTTAACTTTCAGTTGAAGTCATAACAAGTCTTTGATGTTGTCTGCAGTAATATGGTGTTATCTGCCTATCTTAAATAGTAGCTATTCCTTTCCCCAATATTCAAACTTCATTCCTCCTAGTCTAATCCTACTTTCCAAATATGTTCTGCGTATTAATCTAAAAATTGAGTGCTAATATAGGGACTCAACAGACCTCCCCTTTGAAGTGGCCTGCAGCCACCCCTTTCCTTGTCGGATTGGGGCTGCGGCAACTACCTGCTGTGCCCCTGATCTGCCTTTCCGCAGAGCAAAAAGAAGCCGCAAAAAGTGGCTCCTTTTCATGCTGCAGAAAGGGTGGTGGCGGCGGCTTTTCAGTACTCCATTGGCGCAGCTCATTTAAATGGAGCACCATGATGCTTCCTGCCATGCAGTCAGGCACGCAGCATGATACTGGTGTGGGGGAGGGCAGCGTGCTTACACCACGCCCCCATGCTATTGTATAACGCCGGTCAGTAGAGGCTCTTAGAGTCTCATCCAACTCCCTTGCCGTTTTGAAACTATTCTGTTTCTCCTTATTCTACTCTGACAGTGAACTCTTGTCCAGAATATAGGATATGGATAAGGTCAGTGAAATGTTTGTCAGCGCAACTACTGGGGTCCAACAACCACTGTCGGCAACTCAAACAAGTCCTGGGGTTAAATCAGACCCTTGGAGCAGAGCTGGCAAATTTCCAGAAGCCGAAGCGTGGCTCCAAAGTCCAAGTTGGGATGACAGCAACTGGATGTCTTCCAGGAACTGCAGCAATGCAGGAACCTCCAGGGACACACAGCAAACCGATGCTATAGCTTCTTCTGATAAACCACCAGAGAAACTAAGTCTCTCAAAGTGCTCTTTATTCACAGTGCTATAATACAAAACCAGATCTCTAAAACTCCAAACCATACCAATCCAACTCCTACTTCAAACCCACACCACACTCTTGCAACCCCTGGGCTTATATAGTCTCCAGACCATGTGGTCTCTCAAACCCAGGGAGTTCAGGTGTGTAGCCATGTCATGTGTCTCCTGTACAATCTAGACACATGGTTTCATCATCCATGGCTACGTGCACTTGGGCATTGAAGTGTCCTTGAGCCAATGAGCTTCAGCTGTGCTGATCAGCCTTGCCACTCTGCTGAATGCTCATGGCCAAACACACACACATCAAGCATTTCCCTGTGTGCTGTGTTTTAACCCTTCAAATCCCTGACAATGTTGTGACAGAGTCATTTTTTTAGAACGGTATAAAAATGTTCTTGGTCTATCCAATCAAACAGTGTTCTGTAAACTATAAAACACATAGTGCTTTTCTTTTGAAATTCTTTGGTGTGATCTCTTAGAGTATGACTGCAATATGGTTTCTAGTACCTCTTTTTTTTTGGAACCCACCTTGGATGTCTCCATGCCTTTAAAGAAACCTGGGGGAGAGCATACAGATTAGGCCTTTATGTCCACTTGTGTGAATTAATAAATGAACATCTGGTTCCAGAAACAGCACAAAGTACTGGTGGAAGGGGGGGCAGAATAAGCACATCATACTTAATTTCTATAATGGTCAGGCTGTATCAGTCACTTCAGATCTGTGTTTAGTGTGCTCATGTGTGTGTGCGCGCACACACACATGTGTGTTGAGAATACATAATGTTTCGGGTAGAACAGTTAAGTTTGTCCCCTTAAATCAGTGGTTCCCAACCTTTGTTGGGCAGCAACCCCCATTGGGGAGGAAAGTCCCACTTGTTTCCCCCCCTGATAGGTTGGGAGGCCACCAGGGGAGAAGGGGCGGGATTTCCGGCCGCAAATGCCTCTGGGGCTTGTAGTCCAGTCCCCTTCTCCCCTTGGTTGCCTGGCAGCCACGGGGAGAAGAGGAGGAGGCAGCTGCGGGGAGGGAGGGAGGGAAGGAAGAGGAGGAGGACCCCCACGCCCTTTCCTTCCTCCTCGCGACTGTCTGGCAGCTGCGGGAAGGGAGGCAAGGAGGAGGAGGAGGACCCCCACCTCCTTTCATTCTTCCCCGCGGCTGTCTGGCAGCCGCGGGAAGGGAGGCGGTGAGGAAGAGGACCCCCACCCTTTCCTTCCTCCCCGCGGCTGTCTGGCAGCCGCAGGAAGGGAAGCAAGGAGGAGGAGGTGGCCCCGCCCCCATCCCCTTCTCCTTGTGAGTGCCTGTGCCAGGGCCAGCCCTCGCAAGGAGAAGGGAAAGAGGGATCCCCGACCCCTCCCCTTTTCCCTGCGCGGTGCCTGTGCTAGCGCCGGCACCCGCAGAGAAAAGGGGAGAGGAGGCGGGGGGATTCCCAACCTGGCAACCCCCAGGTTGGGAACCCCTGCCTTAAATGTAGACTACAGTCTGCCATCCCCATGCACGGTGAATCTGTTCCAGACCCCTGATGTATGGGGAAAACCGCCTATGCTTAAATTCCATTAATTGTTATGGTCCTGCACTCCTGTGCATCATGCCAGACACATTTCTGTGGAGCATGCACCATTTCCTCCCTTGCTGTTCACAGATCGCGTATTCAAAATCCACATAAGGCAAGGGTGGACTGTATACATTTTCTGAGTCAGCCTTTTGAGGTTTTAGTGTATGTACTGAGTGGAAATAGTAGATTTTCACAATAATGTTTATAACTTTTACCTTTTTATGAAAATAATTATGCACAGCTGTGTGTTTTACCGTATATTTCAAAGTTGCAACTACAGAGCAGCCAAGAGTTCTATGTGAATATAACCAGCAAAAATATGGTTCTAAAGTTTTTCTGTTAGTATCCATTTGGGTGAAACTTCACTCTTCAGATTGCATCCATAGGTGCTGATGGGAGACAGTATTAGGTTATAGGTTTATATAGGTTACGTGTTAAGTAATTGTTTATGCATTTTTGTAAACTGCCTTGATCCTTTGGAGAGGCGGTATATAAATAATAATAATAATAATAATAATAATAATAATTATTATTAATAATAATAATCTACTGTACAAGCAGAAATAGGTGGATCAAATAGGAAGTCTTGAAGTATCACAGAGTGCTGGTGAAATTTGCTGGTCTGTGTTTCAGAAACAGTTTCCCATGTGGAAGTACACTGAGTTTTTATCATTCTTTGAATATTTACCTCTATAAAGATTAGCCTAGGGCTGTGAGAAAAAAATTATGTAAGGGTTGAATTCCTCATCTAAGAAATACCCTGTGGGAGGAGGCTGTGGTGGAGTCGATTAATTTTTTAAACAGCCTTCACCATTCAGTTTCATTATGCTACCCTTCAACCTCTGACCTGTTCACCGGCATCATCACTACCCCAGCTACTATTCATATTGGTCTGAGTATCTCCTATATCATCTAGCTCTCTTGCAGTCTATGTCTTGTCCCACATAGTGCTTCTTTCATACCAAAGCCAACTGCTATGCTAAACATTCCTGTACTTCAAGTCTTTTATACCTAAATATATTCTATGTGAAGGTACAAAAAATTGGAAAGTAACTTTGATATATTCTTGTCCTATTTTCACAAAGGTGACATGCAAATGGGCCTAAAGACCCTAAAGGTCCCAGATACAGTCTCATCTTGGAAGCTAAGCAGGATCAACCCTGAGTAGTACTTGGATGGAAGACCATTAATGAATACCAGGTCCTGTAGGCTATATTTTAGTTGAAGGAATTGGGAAAATCTCCTCTGAATGTTCTTTGCCTAAGAAAATGCTATGAAATTGATGGGATCGCCATAAGTTGACAGTCAATTTGAAAATGTGCACACACACATAATAGGCAGATATCTTGTGTGTAAAATGCAACTTTTAAAAACAAAGATGCTTTGAGCTGTAGTACTGTTATTGTTCCAGTAGATGAGGAAGTGTGATACTGATTTGATCAACCATTTTTTTCTATGAAGAATATTCTGCTGAACTTTGAAACTGTTCCTATTTCTTCATCCACATATGATCAAAGCAAACATAATATAAAACTAGCAGTATCTTTAACATTTTGTTATATGCAAGTGCTGTTACTTACATGATTAGCTGTCAGCCTGTTAATTGGTTGAATGATTGTCAATAATAGATTATAATAACTTTTCTTCTTAATGATGAAGAATGTCTGGGATAATAATCCCTCACCTGTACCATTTGATTTACTATAATGAATTTTATGTTGGTGACCTCATTCTGCATGCAGCAAGGTGATTCATGAAAATATTTTTTATGTAGGAAATTATAATTTGAATCTGTTGGGTTACCAAATTGCTGTTTTTAGTATTTATATCCTGATTGAGAAGACGAAAACCTTTATTTTTCCTGTCTGTTCCCCTCTTTTTGTAGGTCACTTATTTTTTTCTCTTAACAGAGATCCTGTATTTGCAATTTGCAACCTGCAATTGCAGGATGGTATGTACAGAGTCAATAGTGGCAGCCTTTCCTATCACTTGACGCATATCTTCTCATTCTCAAAGGGGGCAGGGGCACACGTTACAGATGCTCTCACGAAAAGTAGCTCCTGTGCTCTTATTATGAGACTCTTCAAAATAATAGGTCACTATTGGAGATAGAGCGGAGCAAAAGTCTTTAGAGCATATAATCAGAGGTGACAAACAACTTTGTTGATTGCTTTTCTTTTCTTTATTTTAGAGTTATAGAACAAGTTCTCAGACAAGTAGAAGAATTCCTGTAATTATTTTGGGGAACTACTGTACTACTGAAATTATTGTATGAATTTTAATTTGAGCGTATTTGAATTATGTCTGAGTTGCTATTTGACTTTATTTTGTCAGGGATGATGGGAGTTGTAGCTCATCTACCTCTGGCTCGAACTCACCACCTGGTTGTGCACCGCGCTGACCAGTTTTGGCCAGTGGTTATAGCTTAGCAGAGTTACAGAGAATAGGCTGAAGACCCCGACAAACTCTCCAAGCCTTCTCACTCTTGCTTCCACAGAAGTCTTCACCCTTCTTCAGGATCCAGCTGGTTCTTGTAGCTTCACCCAAGACACCAGACAACTCAGTAGTCTTATATAAAAGATCTACTTTTTTCTACTATATACAGCTCCAATACTATCCAACACAACAATATTCAACTCCTCACTCTACAATCCACTCTACTACCCACTACTACTACCCACAAAATACGTTGGGATTCATAGTCATTATTATAGTCAATGCAAGATACCACCCACTGTTGTCTGTTTCCACCCAGTAGGCGTGTACACCATTCTCATTGGTTCTCTTGGTTCATCCTACAATTAGTGATTTCATCATCTCAGCCTTGACCACTTAACAATTGTCAGGTGTGTCCAATTATCCACTTTGCATTTCTTGTCCTTGGCACTCAGGACTTGTTAATTCCATTACCATTTACACCTGTGTGGTTCCTGATTGGCTTCTGCTGAGTCACCCTGACTCTCACATACATGTTTTATTTCATATACTGTATATCCCATGTTGCTTTTTTCCTTGACATATTTATGCAGGCTTCTGTGAGAAGAACTGGATTTCCCTTGGTTTACTAGGCTTTTGTGCTGTTGAAGTGGAGACTACACATTCCTCTTATAATGTGGAGCTTTTAGTAAATGTCTTGTTTAATGTTGGACATTCAGTTTTTCTCATGAAACAATAATTATTGTGATTTTTATTGTTGGGATATAAGTTTTTGTTTTGTAACAAGACTAACATGATGGCTTTAATATTTTCACATTTTAGTACGGTCTCTATCCCCACACCTGTTCTTACTAGTAAAGAGAATTCAAATAGATAGCTCTATGTAGCTGAATCCAAAATCATGTTGGTATCTTATTCTTTTAAAAAGAAGCATTGATTTTTATCAATAGATGATTTTTCACATTATTCCAGAATTGCTTGGAATTTCACATTATTCCAGAATTGCTGGTAATTATAGAGTAGCTTTTCAGTCTGTATTGGTCAGGGTAGCTGTAGGGGAGGGGGCATAGATCAGGGCCGTGCCATGTGGTTGCCACGGCCCCAAGAGATTGGTAGCATGAGCTTTTGTAGACTTGAGTTTACTTTCTCAGATGCATTTGGTAGAGTGAAAGGCTCAGGGACAGACCTAGATAAATCATTTCTGTGTGAGAATGTCAATTCAGATTCAAAATCCTGTGGGTATGGAAATGAGCTGGCAAGTCCCATATTAATGATGGCCGTTGGTGGACAAAGGCAGCAAAGAAGCTATTGCCTGCAGGCAAGGAGAGTAGATGCATGTGGGAAACAGAGAGGGATGTGATGAAAGCCGCCCTCATGAGGATAGGGATTAGATAATGTTGAAATGTGTGTAAGGGGCCAGAAACCATTATGTCTGTTCAACCCATTGCTGAAGGACTGTAGCCTGTGGATAAGTTCCAGTTCTGCTGTTTCTCTTTCCAATCTTCCTTTGTAGCTATTTTGTTCAAGGTCCACTGTTCTGATATCTGAGATGAAATGCCCAGGGAGATTGAAGTGTTCTCCCACCACTTTTTAAATAATAATAAAATAAAATATTTATTTCTAGCCCGCCTTTCCTGTGATCAAGGCGGGTTACATACACGTGCCAATACAGCATAGCAATACAATATAAAACACAATAAAAACAACAAATACATTACATTAAAAATTGCAATAGCAATTACAAATTACAAAATCTAGCTAGCTCGAGATACTTCAACACATACAGTAAGAGAGGGGAGGGCTACATCGGGGAAGGCTGGGGAAAAGCCTGTTGAAACAGGTAAGTTTTTAACTCCTTCTTGAACTGGTCAAGAGAGGTGGCCGAGCGGAGCTCACCGGGAAGTGAGTTCCAGAGCTTTGGGGCCGAGATAGAGAAGGCCCTCTGCGTTGTTATGGCATATTTTGAGTCTGGAACTCTCAAGAGTTGCTTCCCGGCTGATCTGAGAGTGCGGGGTGGATTATATGGAGAGAGACGGTCCTCCAAGTGCCCTGGGCCCAAGCCATTTAGGGCTTTATAGGTAATAACCAACACCTTGTATTGGACCCGGAAGCGGATAGGCAGCCAATGAAGATCTTTAAGTACTGGTGTTATATGGCTGGCCCTGGAAGCTCCAGTGACCAGTCTAGCTGCCATATTCTGGACCAATTGCAGCTTCTGAGTTTGGTACAAGGGTTGCCCCATGTAGAGCGCATTACAGAAATCCAAATGAGAGGTTACCAGAGCATGTACCACTGTTTCAAGGTCCCCCCCGGCCCAAGAAGGGTTGCAGCTGGCGTATCAACCGAAGTTGATAACAGGTGCTCCTGACTGTCACATCCACCTGAGATGTAAGATGGAGCGACAAGTCCAGAAGTACCCCCAAACTGCGAACAGGGGAGCATGCCCCTGTTCAGGACAGGTGGACAAACATCCAGTCCCGGGCCGGGGCAGCCTATCACAAGTACTTCCGTTTTCTCTGGATTCAAACTGAGTCTGTTTTCCCTCATCCAGCCCATTACCGAGTCCAGACAGGCATCTAGAGGAGAGATGCCATCCCTGGTCACTGCATCAGTCGGAGACACAGAGAAACATATTTGAGTGTCATCAGCGTACTGATAACACCGCGCCCCGTGTCTCCGGATGATCTCTCCCAGCGGTTTCATGTAAATGTTAAATAGCATGGGAGACAGAATGGCTCCTTGAGGGACACCAGATGTCAGGGCCCTCTTATCAGAGCACACGTCTCCCAGCTGCACCATCTGGAATCTACCCGAGAGGTAGGAACGGAACCACTGGAGTGTAGTGCCCCCCGATTCCTAACTCCCTCAGGCGTTCCAGAAGGATACCATGGTCACTGGTATCGAAAGCCGCTGAGATGTCCAAGAGCACCAACAGGGACACGCTACCCCTGTCGATGCCCATACAAAGATCATCGACCAAGGCGACCATGGCAGTCTCAACTCCATAGCCCACCTGAAACCCGGTTTGAAATGAGTCCAGATAATCAGTATCATCCAAGATCGATTGAAGCTGGATTGCAACTGCCCTTTCGATCACCTTCCCCAGAAAAGGCAATAGCAAGACAGGCCGATAATTGTTGTGCATCAGGGGGTCAAGGGAGGGCTTTTTGATCAGCGGTTTTACAATGGCCAATTTTAAGCTGGATGGAAATTGCCCATCCCTGAGTGATGTATTAATTATTCGGTGTAACATGGCTGTTACAACCGCTCCCCCGTGAGCCGCTAGCCACGAGGGACAGGGATCGAGAGAGCAAGTTGTCTTCCTAACACTTCTAAGGATCTTGTCACATCCTCGGTATTTACAGACTCAAAATGATCCAGTACAATTGAGTCCATGGAAGCTCTGGAGACCTCTACTCTGGTTTCTGACCCAATAATGGCGTCGAGATCAGCTCTTATCCGAGAGGTTGTTAAATTGGTCACAGCAGGTCTTGGATGGTTGCAAAATAGGGTTCAGGGAGGAGGGAAGCTGAGTGCAATCCCATTCCTAATGTCTGATTTATATCCATTTATCCTGTGGCATAGAGACTGGCCCGTTTGCTCAATGTAGAGTGCTGAAGAGCATTGCTGACATAGAATAGTATAAATCACATTGAAGGTGTCTCTAATATTGTGAGTGATGTCATTAGCTCTTGTGATAATGTTTCCTGAGTAAATGTGTGGGCAGAGTTGGCATCTTGATCAGTGGCAAGGCTTTGTATCTGTGTTGTGTGTCCTCCTGTAGGTACCTACAGGATTTTGAATTTGAATTGACATTCTCACAAATATAGGTCTGTCCTCAGGCTTTCCACTCCACCAGATGCATCTGAGGAAGTAAACTGAAGCCTATAAAAGCTCATGCTACCACCTTTACAGGCCAAGTAAAGCTGCTTATGGCTGCTTTGGGGGCATGGTGTTTAGATGATGCATGCCCTCAAAGTGGCCAGAAGCTGAGGCAAGGCCGCAGCAAGCTGGCAAGAGCCAGCCATTCCAGGAGCAGATATAATCTGTTCCTGCTGGCTATTGGCTCCAGGACTAGAGCGGGCCATGCAACCAGCATGGTCCTGGGCTGGAGCAACCAGAGGCCACTCCTTGCTACCCATCTGCTTCACCCCTTAGTCTCATAATGATCTCTTTCCAAAGTGAAAACTGCTGCACTCTATGCTTCCTAAATATTTGCATCTTGGTTTTAACTGTCTGAGAAATAGGAAAACAAAAACTGTACATTTTGTAATACAGCAAAGCAAAACAAATTAAAGTGTATTATTTGGATGGAAACATTCTCATAGGTTCACAGTTGTAAAGAGTAGCCTAGCAGCATATTTTTAAATTTATTTAATGTATATATCACCTCCCAGCCCATTTCAACTCCTGAAGTGATGTACAACAGTACAGAACTAAAAACCTATATAAGACTTTAAAATGTGCTTCATTTTAAAACAATAAAAGGGCTTTTTAAAATTATGTTCATAGCAAAAGGAAAAACAAGGAAATGATAGAACTGCTGTGTGTAGAAGATGATAGAATACTAACATGAACAGTAAAAAGGCAGAACTACTCAACACTTTCTTTGCTTTGGTCTCTTTTGAAAAGGAAGAGCTCAACCTGGGGAAAATGGAGCTGCAGTAGGGGAAATGCAGCACAGGATACCTAAAGAGGTATTACAGAAATACTTGGCTACTCTGCATGAATTCATGTCTCCAGGGCCTGATGACCTACATCTAAAGATATTAAAAGAACTGGCAGAGGTAATCTCAGAATCACTGTCTATAATCTTTGAGAATTCCTGGGGAACAGAAGTGGTCCCAGCAGACTGGCGGAGGATAAATGTTGTCTCCATCTTCAAGGAAGGGAAAAGAGGACCCAAATAATTTCCACCCAGTCAGTCTGACATCAGTACCAGGAAAGATTCTAGAATAGATCATTAAATAGATAGTTGTCAGCATGGTTTTCTCATAAACAAGTAATGCCAAACAAATCATACCTCTTTTTTTGGATAAAATTACCAGCTTGGTAGATGAAGGGAATGCTGTGGATGTAGAGCAGGGGTAGGCAACCTGCGGCCCGCGGGCCAGATGCGGCCCGGCAAGGCCTTGGGACCGGCCCCCACCCAGTCCTGCCGCCGATTGCCGCCAGAGCCTTTGGCCTCTCACGTGAGGGCATGGGGCCTTTGGCCTATCAGGAGGAGGCGGGCAAGGGGGGGAAAGCGGCAGGCAAGCGGGGCAAGTGGCGGGCAAGGGGGGCAATTGTCTATAGAAGCCTCAGAAACATGCATTTATATTAACATTTTTTTTAAAATCAGCAATTTTTTTTCATGTGTCCTCCATTTTTTCTAAAGAAAAAGTGTCCTCCATTTGAAATTTTTGTCCTACATTTGTCCCGGTTTATTTATTTATTTATTTATTTATTAAAAAAAAAAAAAAACAAACTATTTAATTATTTATTTTTTGGCTTCGGCCCCCCAGTTGTCTGAGGGACAGCAACCCAGCCCCCGACTCAAAAAAGTTGCCTACCCCTGATGTAGAGTATCATGATTAATAGGACCTTTTGCAAAGTTCTGCATGATAGCCATGCAAATAAGCTAGTAAAATGTGGGCTAGACAGTGCTACGTGGATTTATAATTGTTGACTGACCAAACCCGAAGGATACTCAATGGTGGCTCCTCCTTTTGCAGGAGAGTTGCCACAGGGCCCTGCTCTGGGCTGAGTAGTATTCAACATCTTTATCAGTGAATTGGATGATGGAATTGAGGGCACGGTTTTCAGATTTGCAGATGATACTAAATTGAGAGGTATAGTTAATAGCTAAGGACAGGATCAGAATTAAAAATGTTCTTAACAGATTAGAAAGCTGGACCAAAATTAACAAAATAAATTTCAACAGGGAGAAATGAAGGATACTATTCTAGGACAATAAAATCATAGAATTATAGAGTTGGAAGAGACCACAAGGGCCATCCAGTCCAACCCCCTGCCATGCAGGAAATCACAATCAAAGCATCTCCAACAGATGGCCATCCAGCCTCTGTTTAAAGACATCCAGGGAAGGAGACTCCACTACACTCCAAGGGAGTGTGTTTCACTGTTGAACAGCCCTTATTGTCAGGAAGTTCCTCCTAATGTTGAGGTGGAATCTCTTTTCTTGTAGCTTGCATCCATTGTTCCGGGTCCTATTCTCTGGAGCATCAGAAAACAAGCTAGCTCCCTCATCAATATGACATCCCTTAAAATATTTATACAGGGCTATCATATCATCTCTTACCCTTCTCTTCTCCAGACTAAACATACCCAGCTCCCTAAGTCGTTCCTCCTAGGGCATGGTTTCCAGACCCTTCACCCTTTTAGTCACCCTTCTTTGGACACGCTCCCTGAAAAGTGAAATGCATATCTATAGTGATACAAGGCTTGAAGGCAGTACATGCAAAAAAGATCTAGGAGTCTTAGTTGGCCACAGGCTGAACATGGGTCAGCAATGTGATGTGGCAGCTAAGAAAGCCAATGCAGTTGTAGGCCGCCTCAATAGACTATAGTGTCTAGATCAAGGGAAGTTATAGTATCACTCTATTCTGCTTTGATCAGACCTCACCTGGAATATTGTATCAAGTTTTGGGCACCACAATTCAAGAAGAGTGTTCACAAGCTGGAGTGTGTCCAGAGGAGGGCGACAAAAATGGTGGAAGGTTTGGATATCTTGCCCTATGAGGAGTGGCTTAGGAAGCTGAGTATATTTAGCCTGGAGAAGGCTTAGCAGTGACATGATAGCTATGTTTAAATACCGTATTTTCCGCCGTACAAGACGACTTTTTAACACATGAAAATGTTCTTCAAAGTTGGGTGTCGTCTTGTATGCCGGGTTAAGCCCCGGCCTGCTCCCACCTTCCCAGGCCCAGGCCTCTGCAGGGGCCTGGAAGGAGCGTGTGGCCACCGCGATCGCCACGATCGCAGCCGGGCTGCTCCCTCCTTCCTGGCCTCGGAGGAGGCCGAGGCCTCCGCAGGGGCCTGGAAGGAGCGAGTGGCCACCGCGATTGCCGCCGGGCTGCTCCCTCCTTCCTGGCCTCTGGGGAGGCCAAGGCCTCCGCAGAGGCCTGGAAGGAGCGCGTGGCCACTGCGATCGCCGCGACTGAGGCCTCTGCAGAGGTCGCGAGGGAGCGCGGCCGACGCGAGCACCACTGGCCTGCTCCCTCCTTGGATTTGGATGAGGGGTGGCCTTATACAGCGAGTAAATCCCAAACTCTATATTTTAACAAGAAAAGTTGGGGGTTGTCTTATACACCCAGTCGTCTTATATGCCGGAAAATACGGTATTTAAAGGAATGTCATATTGAAGATTGAGCAAGCTTGTTTTCTTGAATCCACTGCTCCACATCCAGTGGATTCAAGCTATAGGAGAAGAGATTCCACCTCAACATTAAGAAGAATTTCCTGATGGTAAGAGCTGTTCAACAGTGGAACACATTTCCTTGGAGTGTGGTGGAGTCCCTCCTTTGGAGGCTTTTACACAGAGAAAGGATGTCCATCTGCCAGAGTGCTTTGATTGTGTATTCCTGCAGGGTAGGCATTTGTGGTGTTTTCCAATTCTATGATTCAAAAACAATGTAAAACATTCCCTAAATCAAATGCTTCAACAGACATTTAAAATAGGCAGAGTGGTTTCAAATAGCAAAGCTTGGAGCTAAATACAGATGGAACCAACCTAAATTCTCTTGGTAAGGAGCTCGTTAATTGGTATCCTGCTACAGAGAAAGACCTGCTACATGTGTACACAAACCTTGTGAGGTATTGGAATAAGCAACAAGTACTCCGCTGCAGATCTCAATCAGTTTTTGGGCAGACTCATGTGAGAGAAGATGGTCTTTCAGATATTTGACACTGAAAATATTGAACTCCTTTATTAATGATCATTGTTATCATCACAAGCAATCAAGGTACTTTTTTATGACTCAGCACCTGCTAGATGCGGAAATTCATCTTAGATCTGACTGTTGCACAGGTCTTCAGGGCGCATAAGGATTATAATTATTTAATTACATAAAAATCTTTATAATATGTAGTTTCTGGCATTTTTGAATGAGTAAAGCTTTGTCTTGAAAATAACTCACTTATTTCTATGGAGAAAATATTTCAGCAGAAATGTTGTTCTCCATGCCCCAAAGGTTTCAGTTTTCCCCTGTAAAAATTCAAAATGTAAAAATTTGTTCTTGGAAAAATCAGTTACTACTACTTCACAGTTTTCCAAGACTTTACACCTCTAGGCCAGGATTACATTCCTTTATAGAATATATTACGTATCCCTGGCTTTAGATGTACTTCATGCTTAAATGACTGTGGTGAAAAGACTACATTTTTCCAACTTTCTCGTTCACATCAACTTCACCTTTTACTGGCAAGGCTAGACCTGGTTTCATTTTTTTATAGCATCCAAGGATGGGCAGCCTGTGGTTCCCCTTGTGAGCATAGTCAATGATGAAGGATGCAGTTGCAATCCAATGAAATCTGGATGGACACATCTTGCCTGCCACTGCTCTAGTTGCTTCCACTTGGATTATTGTGATGTTATCTGTTGTCCAAAACACAGATAACATCCGAAATAATCCCATTTGATATGGGTTTAATTGTCTTGGCTTAATGCTGTGGAATTCCAGAAACTAGTTTTGTGAGACATATAGCCTTTTCTGCCAGAGAGCTCTGGTGCCACAATAAACTACAGTTTCCAGGTTCCCTAGCATTGAGCCAAGGCAATTAAAACCATATCAAATGGGATTATTTCTGCAGTGTGTTTTGAACCTATGTTGGATTTCCTTCTAGACAGTTTGGAAACTCATGTTGGATTATGATGACAAAATGTTTGACTACAGCTAGAAATTGGTGGCGGTCCCACTGGCCTAAAACGTGGATTAGGATGCGAATTAAGGGGGCATCATTCTCATTTAACCCCAAATCTGATCCCCATTGCCCTGGAATCATTCCCATTCAGTTTCTAATTTGATTTGGGTTTTATTGTATAATCAGGATTATATGCCTATAAACCGCTTAAAAAACAGTAGGTTTTAAAGCGGATTATTTTTGCTCCCGGGGTCCGATTCGCAGTATCCGAATGGGAATGACAAGGGTGTCTGATTCGGGAACCTGGAGATGTGAGGAGCAGCGCTCAAGGGGCTGGCCTGGGGATGTCACCCTCTTTGTTCTCTTTCTGCATTGCCAGCGCCATTTTCTTCTATTCGCATAGCTTTTACCCTGGTGGATTGCAACCTCCCCTCTGCTCCACATTCATAGACCGATGTGTGAGGAGAGCCATTGAACATCATTTTAAACTATTATTTTTTCTTTCTTTGCCTCTGCTTGAGCACCTGAGCATCAGATGGGCTTTGCAGGACATGCCTGCTTGATCGCCCCCCAGACAGCCCAGGGAGCAATGGGGCAGGCAAAGGGATTAGGGGGAATGGAGGCTACTTCTCTCTTTCCCAGGGGAACTATGGGAAGACACAGGAGAGCCTTGACACCCAGGGATCTGAGGGGGGGATCAAGCCTTCTCTTATCTCTTCCCCAAAGAGTCTCTCCCCACTGAAGCCCGCTGCCTTTCCCCCTTGATTTGCCAAGCCTGAGCTTTGAATGCAGAGTCTATCTCCACTGAAACAGTAGGTTTTATATTTGTGTGTGTGTGTGTGTGTGTGTGTGTATTCCAACTCTGGGCTTTGGATGCAGAGTCTATCCCCACTGAAACAGTAGGTTTTATATTTGTGTGTGTGTGTATGTGTGTATATATATATACAGTGGTGCCACGGGTTACGAATTTAATTCGTTCCGCGGCCGCTTTCGTAACCCGAAAAGCCTTCGTAAGCCGAAATGCCATAGGCGCTAATGGGGAAAAAGCCGCGGCTCTGCCGCGGCTCCATTTAAAATAGCGCCGGAGTTTTTTCGTAACCCGAAAAAACTTTCGTAACCCGAAACAATAATTCCCTATGGGATTTTTTCGTATCCCGAAAAATTCGTAACCTGGGTATTTCGTATCCCGAGGTACCACTGTATTTCTAAAGTAAATTATAAAGTAACTTTTTTAATTTATGAAAAAAAAAAACGCCTCATCTGTAGTTCAAAACCCACTGTAGATATAATACAGTTTGAGACCCCTTAACCTGCCCTGGCTCAGTACTGAGGAATTATGGGAACTGTTGTGTTTGTGAGACATTTATCCTCCTCTGCCAGAGAGTGCTGGTGCCATAATAAACTACCGTTCCCAGGATTCCCTAGCACTGAGTTATGGCAGTTAATATGGGCAGACACAGAAGAGCAAGGGGTTTAGGATGAATAGAGGCTCCTTCTAGTCTGGGGAGACACAACAGAAGAGTCTTGGATGCAGCCGATTTTCATTGGCTGCCCCACCAAAAAACACAAACACAAGACTTGTGACATCTGAAGCCTATGCGCTTGATTGACAGCTTGCAGACACAAATGGGAGCGGGGAGCAAATTAATCCGCTTTAAAATAAAACAATTTAAAATAAATGAGAACGAAAACAGGGTCTAAATGAATCGAGGTAATTTGCCCCTTTTCGTAATGGAAACGGTGGAAAAAATCAAATTATTCCCGGAAAATAATCCGAATCAGAATCGCGCCAATTAATCCATTTTATCTGCCAAGTGGGAACACCCCCTATGTTTATGAACTTCTCTGTTTCCAAATAACTTTGATTTTTAAAGCCTTAAATGACATAGAATTGAGTATCCTAAGAGCTGTCTCTTCCCTATGAACCTGGCTGGGAGCTCTGTTCTACATCAGAGGCTTTTTGCAGCCCTTTTCTGCAGTATAAGAAGTGATAAGGAACACGCTGTTCACTGAAAAAATATTTCAGCAGAATGTTGTTAAGGATATGCTGTACTTTTAATTATTATTGTTTGTTACTGTTTGTTTTAACATTTGAAGACTTCCTTTAGATTTTAGAAAGATGGCGTAAAATACCATAAATAAAAGGAAACAAATTTGATAGTGTGCTTAATACATAATATATAATGCCGTAATATGAAATTACACCACAAGATGTCAGTCAAACAGTTATGGTATAAAGTGAAGACAGAAATTGTGTTTTGAGCCTCGAAATGTTTTATACCCATTCTGTGCAGACTACAAACACGCACATGCTGCAGCACATAATAGTAGAAGACAAAAAAGCCATTAATCATTATGTTACAAAAGAGTTATACTTTTACAGAAAAATAAAAGGTTTTATATAAAAGTGCTTTGATTAAACACCAGTTGGAATTATGCAAGAATTATTTGTAGTGTAGTCTCTGTTGTGGATGTAAATAATACTGCTATTGCAATGCTGTCACTGGGAAGATACTTTGTGCTGGAAAAGAATTATTATTATTATTATTATCATCATCATCATCATCATCATCATCCCACCTTTTCCCAGTTCAGGAAAAGCAAAATGGCATACAAGAAATAAAAAAAAACCCACTGTTAAAATGTTGAATATGCAAAAGTTAAAATGAGATTAAACAAGCCAAAGATGAAAACCAGGTTAATAACATTCTGTAACATTCTTGTAATCTTAATTTGATAGATGTCAGTCTTTCTGTTCTAGAATGTAGCCTGTACGTACATTTTAGCCTACTTTCCTTTAGGTATTATTTACAAGTTTACCAAGGCAGACTAGAGAACTTCCAGTCTTTTAATCATAATTAATATGCGTTGGTGCTAACTATGATTACTGCAAACCAGCATTAAATTATAGCCAAGTTTTTGAATTTACAGATGAGGTCTTGGCTAGTGTTAATTACATTTACAGAATGTATGTAAATTAAATTAGGTAAGGAGACCGTAGTCTGCAAATTGTCTCTTAACCAAGGTTAACAGATCAGCAGTCTTGCTTCTGCATTGAGCCACTCTTGCCCAAGATAATGCAGACAGTAAGGAGGATTGGGAGTTCGAATTCTCTCAATCCCAGATCTGTAGTTTATATTCAGAGTTATCACATTTGCTTTCTTTATACTCTGATCATCCAGTCATTGTGTAAACCAGCCTTTCTATATTATTTAGCTTTATTTTGTTTGAAAACTACTTTATCTAGTTACAAAATTTACTTTAACAGCCAGACTGCTTGTTATTTTTAGGCTGCTACCTTTTAGGGCATAGCCTAAAAGGTGTTTCCTAGCATAGAAAACACACCAAAAAAACATAGCCAGAACATGGAAAAACCCCAGATCACTATCAGAAATAATGCTGTTTGACATTCCTTTATTTGCCATGGCCCAGTGCTATAAAATTCTGGGATTTGTAATTTTATGAGATACTTATCCTGCTCTGTCAGAAAGCTCTGGTGCGGCAACAAACTGCAAATCCCAGTGGTCCGTAGGCTAGATTCGTGCCAATTAAAGTGATATAAAACTGAATTAATTTTGCAGTGCAGATGCAGCCTATAAAAGTAATGAATAATCAGCAATGGCAATTTTAAAAAAGTGACTTAGGCGTGGTACATACCGCTCTGAAAAGGTGGGCTGGAGGCACCCAGTTTTCCTCTGGAAGGACGCCGCAGCAGCCAAACCGTGCGGTGTCCCTCTGGACCAAGAAAAACCCAGAAAAAATGGGTTCTTCTTGGTGTGTGCGGATGTCGTCATCAGTGTGCCAATGGCGCCTCCATGACGGAAGTGTGGAGCCCGGAGGTGCAGACGTGTCGTGTTTGCGTCATGCACACGCACCCTGTATGGCAAGAGTCCATTTCTGGTTTTGGGAAAAATCTTTTTTGTGTTAAACAATGCAGAGATCCCTACAACTGAGGAGTAGTTGACCCCCCCTTTTTTTAACAGGAAAAGAAAGGAGAGTCTAGGGGGAGCTGCCTGCAGAAAGAGGGGGGGAAACATTTTGTCCATATCTGGTTTACAGGTTTCAAGGGCAATACCAGTTTCTTGAACTGGAGTTGAAAATGCACTTACAACTATTATACAGTGGGCCCTTGGTATCTTCTGGGGCTTGGTTCTAAGTACCCCTGTGGATACCAGAGTCAGTGGATGCTCAAGTCCCATTATATACACTGGTGTCCCTTATAAAAATGGCAAAATCAAGATTTGTTTTTTGGATATTTTCCTGGAATATTTTCAAGCTTTTTGGTGATGAAATCTATGGATGCAGAATCTATGGATAAGGAAGTTCAATTTGTGTCACATACTCCAACCAACCTGTCACCACTTATATCCAGTTGATGTCACAGTTGTTTCTGAACCATATTCAAAGTACCCCCTTGTGGATGGGTTACAGTTATCTAGACTAGATATCATTTGTGGATAGCTGACTGAACTTAGGCCCACCATTTCTGGAGAGGCTTACAAGTGGCATACAAGTCTGCATTGACAGTAAGTACTCCTAGCCAACATGACAACTTGAACTTCTGCAGATAGCCTGAGTCTAGGAGAACCTTAAATTTAGTAGGGTATCAAATTAGTCAGTTTTCATATACCACATAATCTCAATTTTACCTAGATTAATCTTCAGTTTGTTTGCCTTGATCCAACCCAAAGCCACCTCCAGAAACTGATAAAGTTCCCCATGTATAAAAAAGCAGCTTTCCTAAAGTCTGTTAAATTGTGTGTAAATTTCATGATTTCAAATTGATTTTTAGAATGCAGCATCAATTACGTTGAGAGAGCTATTGTATGAGAGTTCATTTTTATGGCAGTATAGAATTTCTGGTAATGCTTCATAATGATTCTTAAGACTCTAACCAAGAAAGCATTATAATAAAGGACAAAAAGTATTTGCTGGTTATCATTGTTTGTTGAAGTTGGCTAATTAAATGTGTTTCTGTAAGGAAGTGACCTTTGATATAGTACAGAGGGAGTGGTTATCCTACATCATAAGTTTTGAAACTATGTTACAATCTTGATACGGATAAGTAAGCCTCATTACTTACGTCTCTATTCTATGTGTGGAAAAATGGAAAAAGAATCTTTCTTCGGTAAAATCAGTGGTGCTGCTTGCAGTATTCTCAAAAAAGCAGAGACCCTTCAAGTTACCCTAAAAGCCGAGCCTAGTACAGAAGAGAGCAGTATTACTAATACTACTGCCCAGCCATTTGAGGAAGGACTCATTTTGTGAGTATTATTACTGATAGATTTGTTCTTGTGCTTCTTTCTTGTGATGACTGCTTTTCATATAACTGAGATGCAAATGACTAACTTATATAATGCTGTGAATAGTACACAGCAGGAATGGGGAAACTGTCAAATTGACTACAAGAGAGTCGAACATAGAGTATATTGTAGTAACCTAACTAGATGTGAACAGAGTGGGGATGGGCAACTTTGGGCCATCCACGTGTTCTTAGAGTTCATTTCCTCTCCTCCATTGGCTACTGAAGACAGCTAAGAAGAGTTGTAGTTATGCAGCATCTGGAGAGTCATAAATTCCTAACCTAATGTACAGGGGTTTTACTGAGATTTACTGGTGTAGTAGTATTGCACATTGTATTGCATTGTGTGCTGAAAGATAACTACTTTTTATTTACAAGAACATGTCCTCAGGATGCTTATACATGTTTAGCATCCCAATCCAGAAATCTAAAAACCTCCAATATCTGATTTTTTTCCTGCCAGCTGCCTGGTTCTACTCTATTGCGGTGCTTCTGCTTGTTCATTTCTCAGATCTGGTCAGATCCCCTCTTGGCTTCTCTTTAGCCTTGTGAATGAGCGGGAGTGCTGTCACCTCAAAGGGAGAAGCAGGCCGCTGGCAGCAAAAATAACTAAGACTTGAGAGACTGAGGATCTGTGAAATGGCAGGAATCCAAGCATAGTGCTCTGTGCAGATCCATACTTTCCTCTGTTTCACAGATCTTCATACCTCCCTCCAGCCTTCCATCTTTCTCCAGCCTCACAAATATAGTACAGATATTTATTTTATTTATTTCATTTGTGTGCTGAATGTCTCCCAGGAGGGATTCAAGGTGGCTCACAGATATGTACTTCACTAATTGTGTGTTACAAAATCTGAAAAAAATCCCAACTCCAAAATGCTTTTGGTCATAAGCGTTTCAGAAAAGGAATACTCAACCTGTATCTGTATTGACTTCTGTGTTGAAATGGGGCCTAGATTAAATTTCCATTTTTGTGTAGATGAGTGCTTATGTTAGAAGTAAAATTATTTTTACTAGAAGTATTTTTTACTATAAATACTTTTTGTCCTGTGTGGAGCTACTCAAATTTCCATATAATTAATACAATATGTGTTAGGGTTTTTCAGTATAAAGTTAAAATGCAACAAGTTGTATGGAGTCGGGTGGCAGGACTGAGAGGAGTCTGGACAGAAAGCTACCATGCTGCTGACACCACCAAGAAGTATAATGGCCCAACTGAGAAGCCAGAGGAGGTGGTCCTCAGGGCCAGGGGTAGCCCAGAAGGACCTGGTAGCTGCAACCACCCTGAAACAGAAAGTTAATTGGGAGTGGGCACAAGGGGGGCAGATTTTGAAAGGTCCTAAGGAAGGATGGCTGAGAAGGGACTTGGCCAGCTTGAGGGGGGAAGATTTGAAATGAAAAAGGAGGAGGATCTGAGAGGAATAATCTGCGGTGGGCTCAACAGAGAGGAAGGAAGAGAGCTTGAAGGGAATAGAAAGAGGAACAACCTAGCCTAGTATAAAACTATATAAAGTAACAGGAGACAAACAATTACTGGGAGCAGCTGTAGTGGTGGATGTCATTGATTTTACAGATGATAGCAGTGGCACCATAGCTAATAAATGTTAGTACTGTGCAAAGGGAGGCAAAGGTGAGCTTCCTTGTGAAACCCTCTCACCAAGAAAATGACAAGGCAATCCAAAATGAATCAAAAGGTAGAACCTGAGCACAGTTAAAATGGAGAATAAGAGGGCAATCACAGAGACATGACAAACGGAACAACATACTGTAATTTAAAAGATGGGAAAGCAAACAGTAGACATTTACAACAATGTAAACAAGGTTCAGAGTTGTACTACATGTATTATAGGAACATTGAACGTGAGAAACATAATCCAAGGAAAGCTAGATACTGTATAGTAAAAATGAAATGTATTAATGTAGCAATACTAGAGGTGAGTAAGTTAAAATGGACAGGAATGGGACATTTTGAGACTGACAATCACAAAGTGTTCTACTCAGGAAATGAAGTGACAAGACGAAATGGGGTGGCAATAATAGTGAGGAGAGATGTTGTAAGATCAGTGAAAGGATACAATGCAAAGTCAGACTGAATCATCTGAACAAAACGTCAGGAAAAACCTATAAACATTACTATAATCCACAAATATGCATCAACCATGAAGGCAGAGGAAGAAGAAATTGAGAAATTATATGATGGAGTCCAGGAAAGAAGTGATAGCACTTCAAAACAGGATTGCTTGCTAATAATAAGTGACTGGAGTGCTCAAGTGGGAAGCAAAGAATAAAAAACTGTAGGTAGATTTGAACTAGGTACAGAAAATGAAGCAGGCAAGCAACTGATATAATTTTGTGAGGCCAATGATGTATTCATTGCAGATGCCGTCATACAACTAGAGAGAAGACTAAACACCTGGACATCAGAAAGTCAATAGAATAATCAGATAGACTACAGAATTGAAAATAAAAGATGGAGAAGTTGCATTCTTGTGGCCAGAACTTGACCAGGTGCTGTCAGTGGCACAGATCAGGAACTGCTTATATCGAAAGTTATAAGAAAGCTGGAGGAAAAAAAAAAAGCATACCAAAATATTATCTGAACAACATTTCAAAAGCTTTTGCAGAAACTGTAACAAGTAGATTTGTGGTAATAAGCTTAATTGACTGGGAATCAGAAGAACTATAGTCAGAAGCCAGGGCCATAGTCAAGCAAGAATGCAGAAAAACACTATCAGTGGTCAAAAAGAAAGAGAAAGAAGAATGGATAACAGACAGAACACTTGAAACAGTAAAAGAAAGTTGAGAAGCAAAAATAAAGAGGGATGGGAATAAAATCAGAACCATGAATGCAACCTTTCAGTGACTAGTGTGCAAAGACAAAGAGAACTACTATAATAATCAATGAAGAGAAATAGAAGACAACGACAACAACAGCAGCAGAAGAATGAGAGATCTGTTCGTGAAGATCCGGAACACAGAGGGAAGTAGAAACTAAGGGTGGTGATGCTCTACAATAAGAATAAGAACATACTACATGATCAAGAAGATATAAAAAGACAGTGAAAGCAATACACAGAGGAGCTATATTAAAGAGATGATAAAATGAGTTACACATAAAATGGTGAGCCATATGAAAATGAACCCCAAATTCTACAAAGTGAGGTGGAAGCTGCACTAAGAGAAATTGGGAAGAATAAATTACCAAGAATAGATGATATTCCAGTTGAATTGCTACAATCTACACAGTCAGAATTAACTCTAATTAGCTAAAATGTGCCAGTAATTATGGAAAACAAAACAATGGTGGACAGATTGGAAACACCTCAATATACATTTCAATCCACAAAAGAGGAGACACAAAAGAGTGCAGCAGCTATAGGATCATAGCATTAATTTCTCACACAAGCAAAATTATGCTCAAAATTCTGCAGCACAGACTCAACTCATCCTAGAAGACCAAGTGGGGTATATATGGATGTGAGTTGGACAGTGAAGAAACAGGACAGTAAGAAAATCCATTCATTTGAGTCATGGTGCTGGAGAAGAATGCTGAAGATACTGTGGACAGCCAAAATATTTTTTAAATCAATTTTACTTTTATGTATGTTTTAATTCTTACATCGTTTAATTGTATTTTAAGAGGGGGGATTGAGGGTTTTGGAATATATGTTTTTTAATCTTTGTAAGCCGCCTCGATTGAATCTTATACTGTATAGTGGTGCCTCGGGATACGAAATGATCGGGTTACGAAATTTCCGGGATACGAAAAAGTTGGATTGGCAAAAACTGTTTCGGGTTACGAAATATTTTTCGGGTTACGAAATTCATTTCGGCGCGAAATTCAAATGCTGCAAAGTGCAGCTATAGGCTTTCCAGTGCTAACGGAAAAGTGTTTCGGGTTACGAAATTTTCGGGTTACGAAAGGAATGGCGGAACAAATTAATTTTGTAACCCGAGGCACCACTGTAGAGGGGCGGGATATAAATAAATTTTATTATTTTTATTTTTAAAAAGCAAAAAGAAAAGAAAAAAGTGGGGATCCTTGAACAAATCAAGCCTGAACTCTCCCTGAAAGCCAAGATGATGAAACTGAGGTTGGCGTACTTTGGCAACATCATGAGAAGGCACGATTCATTAGAAAAGACAATACTACTAGGGAATGTAGAAGGTAGTAGAAAGAGAGGAAGACTGTACGCCATATGGCTGGATTAAATCAAGGAGGTCACGGGCCTGAATCTCAACACACTTCTCCAGTTTGGCAAGATTTGTTCAAAGGAGGTTTGCCATTTCCATTGTCCTGAGGCTGACAGCGTATGACTTGCCCAAGATCATGCAGTGGGTTTCATGGCTGAGCAGGAATCAAACCCTGGTCTCCAGAGTCAGAGTCCGGCACTCAAATTACGACTCTAAATGGTAGATTCCTATCTGTAAAGTTTCCACCAGTCCCAAACTACCTAAAGTTTAATAATTTCCAACCTGTATAGGTTAGTCTATCTTTTCCAAGGGAAGGAATTGGATTCTGGGATAAAATGAAAGTTGAGAAATACAGTGTGTTGGTTCTAGAGGGATCTGGATAAACATTAATTCAGATTGAATTTGATGAGGGGTGTAGTTGAATGCAACAGTCATTTTTGAACATAATGACAAATAAAGTAAAATAAGAAATTTTGGGTTAAGAAAAAAGCCTACATCTATTCAGAATAGTTCATGAACTAGCACTAAAAAACTGTTGAGAAAAAATGGTGAAAAGCACAATAAAAAATTGTGATCAAATCAAGAGAGCTCATCTTCTTTCAGAAATGAGACTAAAAGGTAAATAGATCCAAAAGGCCCTGGAAACAGCAAATATGATAAAAAAGCAGAAGGAAAATGCAAATTAAATTAAGTTAATTGAAGTAAGTTCTCAGACTGAAACATTTTTTTATCAGCTAAACCCCCCCCCCCCCCAATTTTCCTGTTTTTTGTTTTGAGCTGTTCTTTCTGCTTTTAGTGAGTTCACGGAATCTATGGCCATGTCAGGAACATTCCAGGCTCATGGAGTTGCTAGCCACAGAGAGGAACAAATTGTTTAATTTCTCATGTTCTGTGGTTTCACTGAAGCTTTTCCAGCATTTCAGGCTCTAAGCAATAAGAATGTCCTGTCCTCAACAGGTCTCTTGATAAACTAGAACTTCATTCCATTCTTTTGTAATCCCTCTGTTCCCCTAACATACCTGAACAGGCCAATATGTTTCTGGTTTGAATTCAAGTTGTCTGTGATAACATTTAAAGTCCTAAGTTGTTTGGAACCATGATACGTGGAGGAGTAGCTCTCTGAATATGTGCCTGCCCAGAGATTGAGGTCTGCAGGAGTGCTTTCAGCTATTCCTTACAGTGGGGTGAGGACATAGGAGAGGGCACCCCAGTTGTGGAATGCCCTCCCCTTGCAGGCCTCATTGGTGCTAATGCTGTTTTTGTTTAGGTGCCAAGTAAAAACATGGCTGCATATTAAAGTCTTTGGGCTTCACTGTTTTACTTCACATGCTATGCACAGAGTTTGAAACTGTTTTAATCTTTTAAAACTGTTATATATTTAATATGTCTTAGGTCCGAAACAGATGAGCCAAAAGTGTGACTTCTGGCTGCTTCAGGGGCGTAGTGTGCAGATGATGCACACCCCTTGATGTGACCAGAAGCCATTCTGAATCCACCCAAGGTGGCCTGAGACTGCTGACAAAAGGAGCAGTGCAAAGCTGCTCCTTGCTGGTGACCCATTTGGGACTGTGATTGCGGTCTTCTTTAAGTGTGGGCCCTCCAGTTGCCACTGTCCCAGGCTGATCAGGGCTTGATCATGGGTGAAGCAGACTCTGGCTGCTCCAAGCTGCCCATCTGCTTCACCCCCCAGTCTGTTTAAATTATTTTTATTGTTTTAAATACATCTTTTTGATACATAATTTTGGTTTTATTGT
The DNA here is from genome assembly GCF_019175285.1 of Sceloporus undulatus. NCBI lineage: Eukaryota > Metazoa > Chordata > Lepidosauria > Squamata > Phrynosomatidae > Sceloporus > Sceloporus undulatus. The sequence continues at coordinate 291,888,054 of NC_056523.1, read as the reverse complement.
AGGATATAAACTTTAGAAATAAATAAAAATGTGTATGCAATGAGAAATGGGTTTGAGTTGGGACATCTTCAGTTAATATATTCATAATACATTTATAGGGTTGCTGCTTAATAATGCTTTGGATCATACTGTATTCTAAGAGGGATATGACTGGCAAATGTAATATCGGAGCCATTGGCAATAATCTTTGAAAACTTCTGGAGAACAGGAGAGGTGCCAGCAGACTGGAGGGGGGCAAACGTTGTCTCCATCTTCAAAAAGGGGGAAAAAAGAGGATCCAAACAATTATCGTCCAGTTAGTCTGACATCAATACCAGGAAAGATTCTGGAGCAGATCATTTAAAAGAGAGTATGTGAACATTTAGAAAGCAATGCCACAATCACAAAAAGTCAACACGGTTTTCAAAGAAAGAAGTCATGCCAGACAAATCTTATCTCGTGCTTTGATAAAGTTACCAGCTTGTTAGATGAAGGGAATGCTGTGGATATAATATATCTTGATTTCAGTAAGGCCTTTGACAAAGTTCCCCATGACATTCTTGCAAACAAGCTAGTGAAATGTGGGCTAGACAAGGCAACTGTTACATGGATTTGTAATTGGCTGACCGCCTGAACCCAAAGGGTGCTCAACAATGGCTCCTTTTCATCCTGGAGAGAAGTGACCAGTGGGGTCCCACAGGGCTCTGTCCTGGGGTCAGTACTGTTCAACATCTTTATCAATGACTTGGATGACAGAATTGGGAGCATACTTATCAAATTTGCAGATGACACCTGTGGGCGGGGCAACCCCACCCCTAGGCACCGCCCCTGGGACTGGCTCCATGAATGCCACCAAAACAGTTTTATAAACACACAATGAGGCCAATATCCAAGCTCACAGTCTTTCATTTATTCCCATTCGCTGGTTACACAATTGCCCAAGCCTACCTCCCAGTTACTTCACTGGTGAGAGTAGCAGAAAATAAAGTCTCAAAGCTATTGTAGCACAGCCTAGTTGCTCCACTGGCTCAGTAAGGACTCCTTCCTTCCCTCCAGGGCGTCCTTGGTTCTAGGGCTCTTCTTTACAGGGTGTGTGAGCGGGGAGGACAATACTCCTCTATTGGGTTCCTTGCTCTTTCCCTCGTGGGACGTCTTGGTGGGGCCGCTCCTGTTTGGCGTCTTTCCCTTAGCTCCCACCACGGCTCCTCGCCTTCCTCCAGCCCCTCCCTTCTTCTACCTACTTCAGGGTTCCAGGGCCGTCCTCTCTTTTCCCACTCTTCTCGAGAACAAGCAGGGTGAGTCCCCAGCACCGGACCCACTCGCACCTTCCCTCCTATGGAGTCTCTTCTTTCCCCGGCTGCTTCTCCTCTTCCCAAGCTCACCTCTCCTTTCCCTTTCCACGCCTCCTCTCCGCGTCCCCGTCTTCCGCTTGCTCTCCCTCCTCCTTGCGCCTCTCCCTTGCCTCTTTTTAAACCCCCCAGGGCCTCCGCCCTCCCCTCAGGTGCAATGCCAAACTCCTTTCTCCCTTCCACCTGAGTTCCTTCTCCATCTCTCCCCTCTTCTGGGTCCTCCTGTCCTCCACTCGCCCGCTCAACCCGACCACTAGCCTCCTTATCTTTACACACCAAATTAGGGGAATAGCTAATACTCCAGAGCACAGGATCAAAATTCAAAATGACCTGAATAGACTAGAAAGCTGGGCCACAACTAACAAAATGAACTTCAACAGGGAGAAATGTAAGGTACTGCACTTCGGGCTGAAAAATGAAATGCACAGATATAGGATGGGGGACACCTGGCTTAAGGAGACAACACGTGAAAGGGATCTAGGAGTCCAAGTAGACCACAAGTTGAACATGAGTCAACAGTGCGATGCGGCAGCTAACAAGGCCAATGCGATTTTAGGCTGCATCAATAAAAGTATAGTGTTTAGATCAAGGGAAGTAATAGTGCCATTATATTCTGCTCTGGTCAGGCCTCACCTGGAATATTGTGCCCAGTTCTGGGCTCCACAATTCAAAAAGAACAGTGAGAAACTGGAGCGTGTCCAAAGGAGGGCGACTAAAACGGTGAAAGGTCTGGAAACCATGTCCTATGAGGAACACTTTAGGGAGCTGGAGATGTTTAGCTTGGAGAAAAGAAGGTTAAGAGGTGATATGATAGCCCTGTTTAAATATTTGAAGGGATGCCATATTGAGGAGGGGGCAAGCTTGTTTTCGGCTGCTCCAGAGACTAGGAACCGGAGCAATGGATGCAAGCTCCAGGAAAAGAGATTCCACCTGAACATTAGGAGGATCCTCCTGACAGTAAGGGCTGTTCAACAGTGGAACACACTTCCTCGGATGTAGTGGAGTCTCCCTCCTTGGAGGTCTTTGAACGGAGGCTGGATGGCCATCTGTTGGGGATGCTTTGACTTGGATTTCCTGCATGGCAGGGGGTTGGACTGGATGGCCCTTGCGGTCTCTTCCAACTCTATGATTCTATGATTCTTCCTCCTCTGAAGAATGACTTTGCAACCTTTTCCCACTCCTCCTATAGTGTATTTTATTCTGAATATGAGACTGTTTGTTTGTTCATCTTAACTGTGTTAGATAGACAGTACCTTCAATGTTCTTTCTGTAGTTCTTTCTTGCATAGGTTCGACTACAGCTATTTGTACCGAAGGAGGAGATTACCACAGTTACCTACATAATTTCCGTAGTGAGCCAGGTGGTCCTTTTCTTAACAAGCACTGTAAAAATCAAGCCATCATTGTCTGGGAATATGCTAACCTGATATATTTTGATTTTTTTCATTTTTAATTTAAGAAGATACATTCTGTAAAATAAATAACATTCACAAAATAGCCATTACATGACTATGATTTGTTCTGGAAGAAGTACTCACCAGTAATTTAGGACCCAAACAGACAGGCCAAAATAAAGCTGCTTTGGGTCACTTTGGAGGTTTGCTGTTTAAATGATACACACATCTTAAGAGGCCAGAGGCTGCGTTAAAGCTGTGCTCTAGTCCTTAGGACTGGAGCGCGGCTTTGGCATGGCTTTAGGCCTCTAAGGACGCATGCAGCATTTAAACAGCATACCTCTAAAGTGACCCAAAACAGCTTTATTTTGGCCTGTCTGTTCGGGCCCTTAATTTCCACCAGACCCTTTTCTTTGGAGAAAAAACAGCTTTGTGGAAAAGTATGCAATAATAAGACATGTTGAGACACTTCTTAAACGCCCCGCCCCCCAAAAGCTTCATTAGCCATAACAAGACTGCGATAACAATTGATTTACACAATAAATTTTCTCTTTCTTTCATAGAAATGATGATCTGAAGCAAATGTTGGAAAGCAACAAAGATTCTGCCAAGCTGGATGCAATGAAGAGAGTTGTTGGGGTATGTTTTCTTAAATGTTTGTTCAACAGAGAGCTCTGGATGTGTTGCATTTTTGCATTAAGTTGCCAGGTTTTCTTTGAAAGCGGTAAATCTTTAAAAAGTAGCTGTTGACTTAAGTGTGCATTTACTAATTTTTATCAGTACACATTTATTCCAGAAAATAACAAATGTTTTTTCTGCACCTTATTGATATAGTGTAGCTCACACAGTGGATCATGTTAGATGCAATCTGCATAAGCTGACATATGGTCAGCCAGCTAGAGGACCTTGGTTTTATACATAATGGATATCATGTTAATTGCATTTCTGTGGATATTATTTGGATATTGGAGACAGATTGTAATGGATCCTTTAACAATTGTCTTGATTCAACCATAAACTGGAATCAAGAACAAATTTATTATATCCAAGGGCACCAGAATAGTAGATCTCCAACTACCTTCAAACCAGCTTTATAACAAACAGCTTCTGAAATTCTTCTTTAATTTTTAAAGTAGTTTCCTGTGTAGCATGAAATGCTGCTTTTCAATAAATGTGAACCCTAGATATCCTTTGCCATGTCATTTGAAGTGGAAGATTTTCCAGTGCCTACATTTTCTGCAGGAAATTTTCTATAGAAATATTTCCATGTCTAAAAGAAAGGCTTCATTGTTTTATAAAATTCATTAGTAATAATACATGGATGCCAGTATAATATTAGGCATGTTTTCTTGTTTCTTTTGCCTACAGTAAAATAATCCTTTAGCAATATATGCAAGGTGTTCTGAATCAAATTTATGATGTGTTGAAAGTATAACAGCATCTTGGCTTCCAGGGAGATCTGCTCTAGGACCCATTTGTTTGTCCTTTTGTCTGTCCATGGGATCCTCAACACTCTTCTCCACCACCACATCTGAAATTAATTGATTATCCTGTTATACTCTTTCTTAACTGTCCAGCTCTCACATCCATGCATGGTAATAGGGACCATGGTGGCTTGTATGGTTCTGTGGTTCTAACCTTTTGTTCAGTTGTATATCTTTGCATTTTAGAATCTTTTTCTAGTTTTTTCATACCTGCTCTCCCCATTGTTAATTTTCTTGGTTGCAGTCCCTGTTCCTATCAATGTTTGATCCCAGATAAGAGAATTATTTTACTATTTCTATTTCCTCATTTTCTAGGTTAAATTTGTGTAGATTGTCCATGGTCTTTATTTTCATTTTCTTTATGTTCAACAGTAGGCGTGCACTTTCTTCCTTGATCTTCCTTAATAGGTGTTCCAGGTCTGTGAGGTTTCATGCTATTACTATGGTGTCATCTGCATATCTTAGATTGTTGATATTCCTTCCTTCTATTTTCAGTCCTCCTTCTTCTGTGTCCAGACCTTCTTTTCTTATAATATGTGCTTCATACAAGTTGAATAGATAGGATGAAAGGATACAGCCTTGTCTGACCCCTTCGCCAATTGGGAACCATTCTATTTCTCCATATTCTGTTCTGACAGTAGCCTCTTATCGTGAGTACAGATTCTTCATCAGTATTATCAGATGTGTTGGCACTCCCATGTCTTTAAGGGTGTTCTATAGCCTTTCATGATCTATGAAGTCAAAGGTTTTGCCATAGTCTATAAAGCACATGCTGATTTTCATTTGGAATTCCCTGGTGTACTTCCTTAGCCATCTTATGTTTGCAATGTTGTCCCTGGTGCCTCTTACTTTCCTGAATCCCACTTGAATCTCTGGGATTTCTCTCTCCATGTACAGTTGGAGTCTATGTTGCAAAATTTTGAGCATGATTTTAATTATGTTGGAGATCAGTGCTATGGTCCTATAGTTTCTACAGTCTTTTGTATTTCCTTTTTTATGAATGGGGATGTATATTAATGGCTTCCAATTTTTTGACTATCATTTTGTTTTCCATATCTGTTGACATATGTTGGTTAGCACTAGAGTTGACTCTGTCAATGTGGATTGCAGCAGTTCAACTGGAATATCATCTGTTTGTTTTTCGCCATTTCTCTTATTGCAGATTCCTCCTCACTTTTTAGAATTTGGGGTTTATCTTCCTATGGCTTTTCATTCTATGTGTCCTTCATGTTGTCATCTCTTTTATATAACTCTTTTGTGTATTGCATCCAACATCTTTTTATTCTTTCCTGGTCTTGAATTATGTTATTTTTGTTGTCATAGAGCATCCTGGTCCTGGGTTTGAATTTTCCTTTGATTTCCCAGATCTTGTTCTTGATCTTTCCTTTCTGTTGTTGTCTTCTTTTTCCCTGCATTGGTCATTGTAGTAATTTTCTTTATCTTCCTGCACTAGCCGATATACTCTTGCCTGTTACAAAACCTGCATGCAGACGTAGTAACACAACTTTATAACAGTCTCATTCCAGTCTGCTTAGCATGGGGCCTACAGCTTTGCAGAGGATGGAGACAAACCCATTTCTCAAAAGGAATTGCTTGGTTGCTGCAGATGAAGAAGAAAATGTTATGGTTTTCCTTCCTAGGAATCTCATGGTCATGGGGCCTGTGCCCTTTCTGTCTGTATAGTTGGCAGGTGACATTATGGATGAGGCTCAACATGGCTGTCCTTGCATTTTTGACAGAGAAATTGTTTATGACCAGACCCCAGCCCTTGCCTTAGTAGAGTTTTATTTATTTTTTTGCTTTTTTAATTAATGTTTTTATTGGTATTTTAAAATAATACACTGGGAGTAAAATATTTCCATTGACTCCTAATACAATGAGTTGTTTGACTTCCTTTTCCATATATTGTACCATACAGATTTTCTAAACAATAACTTAATTACCCCATACAGTTTTAGACTTTTTTATCTACTTCTGTGTATGCTTAAGTGGAAACTCAGTTTATTTTAAAAGCAGAAACTTTGTTTTAATGTATTAATTTCAGTCTTTTGTATTACTTTTAGAATATACTGTTTGAGTTAAATCTCTTTGAGTTTAAGCAGCTTGTCTTGCTAGACCTTGAAAGAACACAATGAATTGAACATTCATGGTGAAAATAAGCTGCTGGAGACAACTCTTAATATAACAAGAGATGTAGCCTCTTTTATAATGGGACAAAATTGAAGCTACAGGCCTGTTACAAACAGGCCAAAATAAAGCTGCTTCGAGCCACTTTGGAGGTATGGTATTTCAATGATACATGAGTCCTAAGAGTCTGGAAGCTGCACCAAAGCTGCACTCCAATTCTTAGGACTGGAGCGTCGCTTTGGTGCAGCTTTTGGACTCTTAGGACGTATGCATCATTGAAATACCATACCTCCAAAGTGACTCGAAGCAGCTTTATTTTGGCTTGTCTGGAACAGGCCACAGACTCCAGTAAAGATTCTATTCTCAGTTTATAAAAGAGTGTAGAGCTATACAGTATTGCTGCTTGCAAAGTGTAATCTGTAACAACTCTGGCTATATAGTAGCTGATGTTATGCCCTATTGTGAACAGCAACAGGTCAGCAAAGAAACCTATGCACTCTTAAATACTGTTACCACCCTGTGTACAACATAAAAGACTGAAGCTTTTAGCACACAGGCTGTTTAAAGCCTCTAAATTTAAATGATATCTTAGTCTTTGAAAGACCCATTATGTTCTATTGGGCTAATGAGCCATGAACAAAGGAGGATTTACACTGATCATTATAACTTAATGAGACAAAATACACTTTTAAAAGATCCTAAATACATATTTACATGGTACACTGCAGCTATTACGGTTGGTCAGTTAAATAATGCAAGACACACATGTGAATTTCCATGATATATTTTAAATTCAATGATATTTTAAGTACCCACTACTCTAGTAGGATGGTGATGTGACTATATCAAATGTCCTTGAAAATTTTTTTCATATGTTTTAAATGTTACAGTCTAATTATAACTATTAGGGATTTTTGTGATGTTAATATTTAAATCAGTACAGCTGACTGGATATTTTGCTTCTAAAAACTGGACAAACTGGCAAGGAAGCTGGTTGTGACCAATAGTTTTGAATAGAAAGTTAATCATTGTTCTGGTTGACATTTTTTTTTGATGCATGTTATTTTCATGTCCAAAGCAACCCAAAAATACTTCTATAAATATGTTTCTGCAGTTTAGAAGGTATTTTTTAGCCAAAAGTTGGATTTGATGATTATCTTTAATATAGTTGTATAGTGGGTTAGCAGTGATTTTTGAAAGGATATTCTTAATGGTTTTAAATAATCTGAAAATCAAAAGATTACAGGAAGAGATATAATCCATAGTGGTTAGTCTTAAAAATAGCATGTTATAATAAAATATGTTTTATGTTTTAAGATGATCGCCAGAGGCAAAAATGCATCTGAATTGTTTCCTGCTGTAGTGAAGAATGTAGCAAGTAAGAATATTGAGGTATGGCAATAAATCTCATTTGTCATTATAATTTTTTTAGTACACCTTAAAAAATCGTAGCTCTGTCCCATGAAATTGCTTTTCATTAGAGTTCATTCCAGTTTAATTCAAATTAAACAGCAATGAAAATGTGATGACATGTTATACTTATTGGGTGAAATATTCTTGATTTTTTTTTGGGGGGGGGTAAACAGGATTGCAGTGAAAGTCAACCTGATTAAGCTACTTGTGTTGGCTATTTGAATTTTTTTAAATGTAGAGTGGATACATAGAACTATATGAATATAAGGAAAAGATGGTATGATTGTATTCCAGAAGATTTTCATAGTGTTTTGGCAGGCCCATTTTTTATAACAGTCAGCTGTATTTTACTTACTTCACTTTTCAGTGGATCAATTCACTGTTTGCATTCATCCCAGGGAAAATCAAGTGATTTGTATACTTTGCCCTCCAACTGTGGAAATGTGTGTACTTCAGCTCTGGTAGCTAAGTGTTCCATAGCAGCTTAAACCAACATCCTGGGTTCAGTGAGTGAAGTGAGTCATATCTTGCCAGGCATATTCTGTTTGCTGTGAAGCTGCCCATAATCCCACTTTTGGAAGAAAGAGGAAACATTCAAATAAACAAACTTAACACCCCCACCCATCTACAGTACTTTGCTTTTCCTCTGAAGAGATCGGAGTAACTCACATGTGGGGGTTCTCCGATCCACCCTATGAGACCAGATCTGCTCAGTATTGTTTCATATGTCTTAATACCGTATTTTAGGGCACAATATACTTGCTATTTAAATGGGAGAAAGGCATGTCTTCAAGGTTTAATAGAGGGCATTTTGGCAGTTGAGAAAGTATCTTGCTGATACTTAGGTACTGCCTCATAAGCTTATGTATGCTATGAATTTAATTCTGTGGCAACATATTAACAAGAGGGAGATTTGATTGTGCTCTCTTCATATAGATTATGGGTGGTATTCCTGTTTAGAATTACCTTTAAAATAGAATTTCTTTGCAGAGTGTATGACCAGACCAGGAAGGATTTCAAAACTTGAGAAGGACATTTTGCTGTAAAGTCTTTTCTGACAAAGTATTTTCTGAAATTCATTTCATAAGAGCGCATTGCCCTGGCCTTCGTTATACACCTAAAGATGCAGAAAAGTGACCTAGAAAGCAATTGGTGGTGTAGAACAGAAATAATCAAAGGTTTAGTCAATAACTCATGAAGTTTGATATACTTGTATTGATAATCTAATTAAACAGGTCTGGCTGTGTTCCTCAACTCTAATGTGGCCCTGTTATTATTAGTTTTAAAGGGAGGAGTGCTGTAACATTGAATGAAGGTAAATGATAAAAGAATGGTGCAGTCACGAAACTGAAGTACTCCTGCCTCTAGTCTCAGAGTGGTTTCAAGGAAAGGAGGCTTTCTCTGCACACCTGCAGTCATTCACTATACAGGCCTCTTGTTGTCAATGTTGATTGCTGCTTGTTCATACTAGAACAACAAATAATTTACTGCCTTGTAACCTTCTGTGATTTAATATCTTGCTTTTTGGCAGAATGGGCAGAAAAATCTTTCTTCTGATAGCGACAATTACAGCACAGCTGTAGTTAAAGGTTTTTCAGAGTTTCCATTATATACCCTTGTGGTCAGTCAGAACAGTTTTTGTCTGTGCTTAGTTTAATATAAATGCATTTTGTTTGGAACTTAACTAAAATATAATTCCTTTAACACATAGTACATATGAAACTCTTTGAGAGCTTGGAAGCCTTTTCATATACAAATATTTGCCTCACAGAGTCCAGAATGACTGTGCCTCATGAATGACTTTTCAGAAATACATTGGACATAAAAGTGTCTTAAAAATAATTTTAAATGCAAAATTCTTCTTTCACACTTTATGGATATGAAATATAAATGATGTTAAATCATATTACGCTAATCTAAATGAATCCGTTTGCTTTTCAGATTAAAAAGCTTGTGTATGTTTATCTGATGCGCTATGCAGAGGAGCAGCAGGATCTGGCACTTCTGTCAATTAGTACCTTTCAGCGTGCACTGAAAGTGAGTAAATACTATTACCAGAACTTTCTGGAAGTTGTTTTGTCATTACAAAACTAAAAAATAATCTTTAGGGGAAAAAAGCAAACTGACGAATATCTGACACCTGATTATCATAGCATCTTGTTATGATGTCAGGCTTTCTGTTTTGCCTTTATATAATATCCCAAACTCTGCTTTAACAGCTAGTTTTACTTGCAAAACAACAATTGTTACATGAACATCTGGTATATTGCATATCTGCTGTTTAATTCTATTTGTTACAGGCAGGGAAAATATTTGTATATTCTGTCAAATCTTTTATCCCTCAAGCTAGGCAATCTTTAATTTTTCTCTTCTAGGTTATTTCACTGCTTCTCTTCAGATCATTAAAGTGTTGTCTAAAAAATGTATAGGTTTCCTTCCCATCTTTTATAAGAGTCTTGTAGATTGCTTGAAAAGTGTTTCAAGCACATCTAAAACAAGAGAACCAAGAACCATAGTTGCTAAAAATAGGATGATCCAAGACCAAGGCTCTTTTCTACAGTTTGGAATTGTTTTGAGGTTATATGCGGGATTAACACGTTGAAGGTGGTAAAACAAACCCAAGCACGGGCTTGGACTGAATGTCAGTCTTTTGTATACACAACAATGAGTTTAAAGTCTAAAAAAAGAAGGCTAAAATGGCTGTGTCACATCCTGGATACTATTCTAGGCCTGCCCAGTTGTGGGCTTGCCATCGGTGGATTTGAGCATCTGCAGATGGGCCTGCTCATTAACTCCAATGGTAGTGCATACACACAGCCATGCTGTTAAGGACACGCATACGGTGCGCCACCGTCAAAATGAATGGGTCTTGAGGTCCCATGGTTTTTGGCATCTGTGGGTTGCGGGTCCAGAACAGAACCCTCCCAGATACGAACAGCCGACTGTATATGTATCATAACAAACAACTTGATAATAAAAAACAGCCAAGGACAAGAAATGGCTTTGAACATGGTATTTTTAACCTGGGGTGGACAAAGTCCTTTTCTATTCATGCAAGGAGTAAGTGTGAACTCCTCTGTTATGTAATTTTTAGAAGTAGTGATAATGTTATTGGTAGGGTTTGGTCTCTGTCCGATGGTGGTATCGTCCTAGTAACATGCTGTAGCTTGAGCCCCTGCATTTTTGGGAAGATGTAAATAGCAACAACAACAATATTTATTTCTTACCCATTTCCCCCAATGGATTGAGGGAGGGGACAATAGGTTAAAATACAGCAACAAATGGGAACATGATGCCAGCTCACAATGCATAGCATCTGTTAAAAGAGCATGCATATAGTCACCCTCCATATCCACGGATTCTTTATCCATAGATCCAACTATCTACGGCTTGAAATTTTATACATATATATATCCCAGAAAGCAAACCTTGATTTTGTTATTTTTTATAAGGAGCACCATTTTACTACCGTGTTGTATATAATAGTACTTGAACATCAATGGATTTTAGTATCCACTGAGGGAGAGGGTCTTGGAACCAAACCCCAATGGATACCAAGGACTCACTGTATTTAAAACCAATGGATTCATACCGTATATAATAGTGTACAAGTCGACCTCATGTATAAGTTGGATTTTGATATGCCTCGTGGATAAGTTGAGGGCAGATTTTTGGAGACAGATTTTAAGGTTGGCTTCAAAGTAGAACTGGAGGGGGGGGGGAAGAGAAGCTTGGTTTTCAGAGGAAACGCAAGGAGGAGGAGGAAGAGAAGCAAAGGTTTGGAGATCAGCTTGCAAGCGGTCTGAAATAAAAAGAAGAGGCAAGGTTTGGAGATCAGTTTGCAAACGGAGGGAAAATGGGGAAATACCAGAAGAGGCAAGGTTTGAAGATCAGTTTGCAAACGGAGGGAAAATGGGGAAATGCAAAGAAGAGGCAAGGTTTGGAGATCAGTTTGCAAACGGAGGGAAAATGGGGAAATACCAGAAGAGGCAAGGTTTGAAGATCAGTTTGCAAACGGAGGGAAAATGGGGAAATGCAAAGAAGAGG